>NC_022012.1:51928289-51946812 GCF_000317375.1 Microtus ochrogaster | reverse complement strand
CTGTCTCTTTCTCTCTCTCTCTGTCTCTTTCTCTCTCTCTCTTTGTCTCTCTCTCTCTCTCTCTCTCTCTCTCTCTCACACACACACACACACACATAAAACTAGACCTTTACAACAAAAAAAAATGTTGAATTCAGTGTAGGCAGGGTGTTCCTTGCCTATGGCCTACCTCATCATGTGAGACCATGCATACAGCTTCTGAAAGGAAGGGAGAAACAGAAAGTCAACAGTGGCTCAATCTCTCCTTCAAAGCACAGGAAAACAGAACCAGCAGCAGCAGTCCTGTTGCTCTCGCGCTCCAGCCTACAATGACCTCCTTCTCCGTGCCTTAGAACCCCCTTCGTTGCACTATATGACCTTATCAAGCAAACTTAGGCTTTCTCTACGAATCATTGTTTCAATGGTTGTTACTGTCATTGTTGTTTCATTCCATTGGGGATTTAAGATGTTTAAAACTTCTATTAAAGTTTAAGAAAATGTTTTGCTCCACCATACAGGTGTTGAGTGGTCCACCCAATTCTATTTTCCCCACAAACCCGGTTATTTTTGTTGTATGAAATTCTGTAATGCCTTGACTGTGACTAGCATATGTGTTACCCTGTATGAGAAACAACTGTCTTTTCACTGAACCCTCATCTTAGCCTTTTTACAAGAGAGAACACTATTTTTTCAATCTGCATCAACACCCCACGTTCTGAGCATCTCCTAATCTGCGTCCCCTTTCTTTCTTCTGTTATACTGTTAGCCAAGTTTCTGTACCAATCAAAAGTCTTCTCCTAAAACGTCATCCTGAAAGAAATCCCACATAGGGGAATAACCTGCAGGGTTGATGGAAGGAAGCAAAGTGCCCAGGAACCAAGTAGAGACCAGTTACTATTGTCTGGGGCAAACATTCATCGGCACACACGGAAAACAGCTCTCAAGAAGTTCTTAAGATTAAAGGAGATAAAACAGAAGGAATTTCAAGAAACAGATCCTAGAATCTGGCAATTCCACTGGCAATCTGAACACCATAGGCAATTTCCTAAAGTGGCAAATAGTCATTGAGTTACTCTACCTGAGGTCAGCAGCAGAAAAGGAATAAGCAAGACCAGCTTGGGGCCTTCTCTTCAGCCTGCCTGCTGCCTGGCACATTCACGGTCCTGCAAGGCTACGCTCCATGCTGTAGTTCACTCTGACTTCACGTCAGAACAAGGCCAGTGCTTGTTTGGGATGGAGTAGGGGTATGATGATGGTGATGGCGAATAGCACACAAGCACGTTTTGCTCAGAAGAAAGGCAGCTACCATTCCTCTCTGCGTAAACTCACAGTTCTGGAGAGACTGCACTGTAAATCCGTCAAAGGGAACCCCTCCCCACCTGGGGGGATCAAAATGGACTTTATCAAACCACAAGATCCTCTTGTTTCAAGCAAGAAGTATCTATAAACGGGGGTGAGGGGTTCTGTAAGTCTCTTGGATTTGGGGTTTTTGGGGGCGTGGTAATATTTCTTGTGAAGTGAATTTTACGTGTTAACAGAGAAAATAAACTAAGTTGGTGGAATTGAGGGTGGAGGTTAAATGAATGAATTCCCAGTAATCACATCTGTAAGATCCTGGACTGGTACATTTTCTCCTTTGCTCTGAGTGTTCAAGAGAGACTCAGAATAAATGTTTCTCTACCCCCGCCTCTTCAGCATGTCCTGCTGCTGTGAGTCACCACAACCAGCAAAACTAAGAATCCTTATATACAGGTGTGAAACTGCCAAAGAATAAAAATAAGTCAATAAAAAAGTTTCTGCGTGGCAGAAGAATGCTACCGCCTAGGTGAGGAGAATAAATTCTACTTGACTTTTGAAACAAAGACAGAGTAAAATGGACCTCGTAGCACATAGCAGATTCTGTGTTGCGTTTGGAAGCAGGCAGGAGGTAAGAAAGGCCATGGAGCACAACGGGTCTGGCCAGTTAAGATCCCTGTTTTGTTTCATCGGCAGCCACATGTGTCTGTCTAATCTTGACCACAAAATCAGGGTGCTGTGAAGACTTTGAGGGTTCATCCAATCCACACCCAAGCCTGTGGGAAGACCTCCCACTAGCCCTCCAGTCACGTGGGGCTTGCCCTGCTTCTAAAGACCTTCGTGAAGTCTCACTGTGTTCAAAGGCCAGCTCTCCTGCCAGCGCTCCACTTGGCCTATTGAATTTGCATTGGCTCTACCCCCGTTTCATGAGTCCCACCAGCTCCTGAAACAGTCCCCTTCCCTCTGCTCTAAGCAGCCCACATCTGCCTGCAAGGGATGTTTGTAGTCTTGTCTGGTTCTGGACACCACGCCAGGAGGGACCTGTTCTCATCTAGGCCTAGGCTGAAATATAAGTGCAAGACTCCGGCAGCTGGGGCCCCTCCATCAGCCCTGGGGGAACACTTTCAGCTCTGCAGCTCCTGCAAGGCTGGCAAGGGAGAAGGTAAAATTCTAAACACTCAGGAACGTTGGAGGGTTTTCTTCTTTGCAAGGGAAAAATAGTACATAAATCTCATCTCAGGGATGCCACAGTGGCATCTAATATGAAATCCCTCCCTCTTCCTTTCAACAGTGAATTGATAATTATCTAGTTACCTCAAATCAAACATGTCTCAAAGTCTGCAGGCCAACATGCACACTCCACTATCTTAAAATAGCAAGGAAGTGAACTTTTTCCCCTGGTAATGTAACAGAATTTGAGATGACAGCCCCAGGGATACAGAAACAGTTCCTAAGAAGGTTTTCCAGGACATGTTTGTGGTCAGAAACCAGGGTCACCCACTCTGTAAATATGGCCACAGTGTGCCATCTCTCTTACCTCCTGATCCTCCTCAGAGTGGCTCCTTTTCATCTCCAAGGCGAGTTCAGAGTCTTCACCAGTTAAAGGTAAATATCCCTACAGAGGTTCTGGGAGAGTTGTCAGCAGCTGTTCCCAGGAGCTAATCACCTCAGAAGAACGAGAAACTCAGCCGCTGCAGCCTTCAGTGGATGAATCACTGGAAACAGGGCCACCGTCCCACTTAGTGGTGGGATGGTGTGAAGGGCTGAGTCTTCATGCATCCACTGCTTTGATTTCAGCAGCGCAAGCAGAGAAGCCTCACACCACGTAGAAACCATGAAGGCTACTGGCATGACTCAGCCCTAAGTGGGACCAAGGTCACAGGTGAAAACAATGGGGAGACCTGCATCCAAACTCTCCTCAGGTGGTGCTGAGGTCTATCAAATCCAGAACAGCATCCCAGAGACAGCAATAGCACTGCATTTAGGGAGTGGTACGTGCTACCCTCAGCCATCTGCTGGCTGTGGGCTCTCCCTGAGGTCTCACTTGAACTGAAAGCAGACTTTGACATTCCATGTAAACATTAGCAAAGATCCCCTCACATGTTTATCATAAGCATCTTTCGGGCCACCGTGCATCTGCACTGACTGAGAAATCCCAGCCAAGCTCCTATGACCTCTAAACATGCAGATGACCCTGAGGTGATGTGTGAATTTGGAGCACATTAAATCAACGTGTCAAAACTCAGGGCATGCTTTATTTTCCAGGGCAATTCTCCCAAACTAACGGAGACTTCCCTCCATCCCACCCCTGGGCCAAACAGATTGCTAAAACAAACTAGCTTCATGTGATTTTTTTTTTTAAGAAAGCATGTCAATCACACTATCATAAACCTTTCTCTTTTCAGGTCCAGGGCTGAAGCGTCATTAACATCCGGCTTGATCATTTTTGGTTCCACAATCCAGATGCTTCAGGAGAAAACCAGACACTTCTTAGGAAGGGTAGTAGTGCCCCCTGCTGGCTTCATTTGCAGGCTGACTTTCTACAAGGTGGAAATTGGGGCACGAAGCCTTTTGATTCTAAAAAGCCCCTGTAGTTAAGAGGGGAAATGAGATTTTGAATGTGACGTTCTTCATTTCCTCAGCAACATACACCTCAGCAAAGAGAGTCTCCAATTTCTTCCATTATTATTCCTAGTACTTAATACAGCCAGCCACATTAGAATTGACGGCACCCCCACGCATTGTTCCCCACCACTAAGGTATGAGGCAAAACCATAGAAATAGAAATAGTGGGGGTCAACTCTTTCTACCCTTTTTAATAGTCCCACTCATGGACAATAGACCAGCACCATGGGCATTCTTCAAGATGATCGCTCGGGAACTACAGTGAGACAGGACAGCCACCCGAGACCATGACCCTCCTGTTTATGAGACACCATTTGGCCTGCAGTTCTGAACACTGATTTAAGCTTGAATCTCCAAGAAGAAATCCAACAACCATCAAGCTCAATTACCCTGACAACTCACTACCGGAAGAATCTCTCTGGGTCCAGATAACCAAAGTCCCTCTGGATGGAAGGGCATGTTATTTAGCCAAAACGTCACTGTGTTCAATAAGCATTGAGTTAGCAAATAGGCTGTTTCTGAACCATGTAGATATCAAAGATGATGTAAACAGTTCAACAGAATTTACTGTTGAAATTTAAGGGCAAGCACTACAGATAAGACTGAAGATGATATATCACGATCTACAGCAGAAGTCCTGAGAGACAAGTTCCCAGTGCCCTGGGAGACACCAGAAAACGCAGTTTTCCTCAGGAGGTGACATTAGAACTGATGCCGAAACTCTGGTCACGGTTCTCGAGCTCCAGGGGGAGAGGTACTCCAAAAGAGCCAAGATTGAGAAGGGCAACTGTCAGTCAGGGAGGCGCAGTCACCGAGTGTGAACTTTCATGGGACGCATGTCTTTATGACCCTCTTTTTTAATTGACTGCAAAATAATTACAAAGCCACATAAATCTTTCCCAGGAGTTGAACAAATTCCAACAGCAAAAAGAGCTGCCAACTTCTGTGGGGGAGTAGGAGAACGCGACCACGAGGCCATCCACAAGGCAGGCATTCTGGCTTCATCCACTTGCCTGGAATCACAGATCCACGGAACTCTTGGCTTCCTCCTGGCATGCTTTTAACATGATGTACCATACATGACCCCAACACCAGAGTTTCGCATGATAAGAACACACTCTCCTTACATTCTTACCCTCCTTGGCACCAACATTCCTGTGCTTAATAGTGACCCCACACCAAAAGTCCTGGAATTTTACCTACTCTTCTTTGACAATGCCTCAGAAAGTTGATGATCTGCACTTCAACAACCGTCATGGTGTCTCTCGTTTGTAGGACCTAGATTTAAATATATACATACTTACATAAAGGTATAAGGGGGCTGTGAAGAGAAGAAGCAACCTAAAGAAAGGGCAGGAAGAGGAGACGAGAGGGTAGTGGTGGCAAGAAATACAAAAATATTTTGTGTTCTCTTTTATATGCAAAACACAAATCCACATATGATATGGCATGCAAACAGAAAGGGAACTATTGTGAAAAGGGTGAGAACCAGTGATGGGGGAGGGATAGCAAAAGCTGGGAAAGGGGTAGAGATGAGCAGGGTGCAATGACATATAGTATAAAGATATCATAATGAAATATTTTGTACACTCAAAATATTAATAAAAGGTGACTTGCAGAATTATTTTATTTCTGCTGTGAAAACAGTGCTTAAACCTTACTACATGTTAATAAAGTTCCCAGGCTTTACCACATAGTAACTTATTTAAGTCCCAAAATAACCCTTTAAGATAGTTGCTAACATGATTCCCTTGTTACAAATTAAGGAACTGAGCCACTAAGAAGATAAGAAACTTTCCTGGGATAATTCAGCTTGTATGGGGCCAAGTCACTCTGTGTGTGTGTGTGTGTGTGTGTGTGTGTGTGTGTGTGTGTGTGTGTATCTGTCCAGACAGAACCCATGCTGGAAGACACACCTTCGTTTATACAGCCTGCTCATCCAGAGCCGCCTTTTAGATAATTGTATAGTCTTTATCAGAAGGGTAGAATCCTATTAATTAAGCAGCCAACTATATATCTCTAATCCTGCTCACTCCACTTTTCTTGGCTTTCCACTCAGATTCTTCACTTCCTTATGAGGTTGTGCACTCCACAATCCTAACGGATTTCCAGAACCCAAGTCCCTCCTTCTTACCTATCCTCCCCTTCGTGTAGCTAGAAACATGATTTGTCCAGTTTGTCACCTCCATTGTCCCACCATTGCCGAGAAGGCAAAGTGAATCACCACAGCAGGTCCTAAGTGGGCTGGTCCAGATCTCCCTTTTTGGCCTCATATCCGAAAGCTGCACCCCATCCCTCACCCCAGGCTCCAACTTTCTCCTTCCACAATCCTGGCTTGCCTGCCTTCCCTTTGGGGCTTGTCTTAGCTAGAATTTCTATTGCTGTGAAGAGACACCATGACCATGACAACTCTTATAAAGGAAAGTCTTTAATTGGGGCTGGCTTATAGTTCAGAGATTTAGTCTGTTATTGTTACGGTGGAAGCCTGGTGTCACATGGGTCCACATGGTGCTGAGGAGGTAGATGAGAATTCTACATCTGGATTGGAAGACAGCAGGAAGAACAAGTCGCTGGGCCTGGCCTGAGCTTCTGAAACCTCAAAGCCCACCCCCACTCACACACTTCCTCCAACAAGAACAAGGTCCTAACCCTTTCAAATAATACCACTCCCTGTGAGCCTGTGGGGCCCTTTTCATTCAAACCACCACAATCCTCACATTCTACTGTGCCCATGGAATCCACCTGCTCGGGGTTGCTCCGGGAATGTCATCTCATTTTCCAATTCAGCCAGCCCCTCGCTGCCAGATCTCCCCGATTAGACTGTACCCTCTCCCTCCTTGTGGCATGACCTTCTTTTTGCAGCCTCTAAACCTTACACTAAGGTTCTGGTGCCAAGGGAGAGATTGGCATGAGCGGCAAGCAGTACTTTACACAGGGGATGATTTAATGGAAATTCAAAGCACCCAATAACCACAATAAGCGATATTTTTCTTATGAGAACATATATATAGTATAAACTTCATTCTTCCAACAGTTTTAAGCATGCAATGAAGTAACATTAGCTACTCACAACTTTATGTAAGTGTCACCACCTTCCTTTCCCAGAACTCTTCATCACACCCAAACAAAAACTTTGCACATTAAACGGGAAGTCACCAGCCCCTGCTTTCCAGTCCTTGAAAACCATTTTTCTCCATCCTCCATTTACACAAAATCACATGGTATTTTTGAGGGAGTGACTGATCAAATTCACTCAGCAGAATTAAGATAAACATTTTAATAACCAAAACGAATGCCAAAAATTCATGATGAGCATAAATGTTAAAGATCAGAATCCCTGAATTTTTTTTTTCCGTTTTCCTCAGGCTCTGCTCAGCACTGATCCATCCTTTATGGAAAGTTTCGAGATTTTTTAAGTTAACTCGGCTTGTAAAACTGTTACATTAAAATAGTTTTTTTTTATTTTGATTACTGTTTCTTTATTGGTACTCTCTTACATTCTGCTCCCAAGGCAAAAGTGATTCACATGGGCCAGGCCCAGGCTTGCTGTTATCAAATATTTTCCAACGAGGTACAAAACACTCTGCTCAAACACAACACAACCTCTGAGCGAGTCACCTCACAGCCATGGCTGGCACCTCCTTCATAATCAGGCACCATCTCTGGCTGCTGTCCCTAGGCCTGTGGGTCTTCTGTCTGCAGTCTGGGAGCCACAAGGGGGCAGACTTTGAGTTTCATTTGCATATCCACCTGCTCTTCCACCATTGGCCGACAGGGGGTGCTCAATACCTGGGTCCTGAATGAAAAGTACCTGGCCCATTTTCCCATCACTAATGACTGTTTCAAGGTAGCTAAATGAGATTTCCCCGTGTCTAGCTGTTGTGTGACTTTGTAATGGGAGGAGCGCACACCCATCTATTTCCCCCTGTTTGTCAGGGTGTCTCACAAGGAGCGCTCTGACCCACCACAGGCCACAGCTCAGGAAACTTGCCCTGGAGCTCTCTGGCCATTTGCCTGCAACTCTGCTGAGCCACAGTCTTCTCCACCTGGCAATCGTCCCTGCTGATACAACCTTAGGATGTGAGATTTGTGGCTCTCATAGTTTTCAGGAGCTTCCTGGGACTTTTAAATTTCATTTTCCTCCTGAGTCGACGTCCTTCCATGGGGCAATGCTTTAATTGTGAGGAAAGAGCTACCCCCCCCCATTAACTTAATTCCAACATCCTATAATCCATATAGCTTTGAAAGAGCGGGCAATCTAGAAAAGTCCTGGTTTTGGTGCACCTCAGAAAAGAGTATGTTAGAATTACCAGGCCTGCTTCTTGCTATTGGTCCTCTGAGCAGGCCCGGCCCACACTTACTTCTTTGGGCTGCCTTCACCCACGCATCATCTTGCCAAGCTACTGTGACAACAGAGGAAAGACATGCCCTGAAGATTAATTGTTCCAGTGTCCCTGCAGTCCTGTCTACAGGCGGCTCTGATTCCCTTGGCTGGGTCATGCCTGGCTTGCAGGACTGGCTGCGCCTCCAGCAGGATTGCCCAACCCTGTTTGGTTTCCTGGTCTTACTGCCTGTTCTGTGGTCACAACCCCGACGCTGGTTTGAAGCCTCCAGCCACAGGCTATGGGCGATGTCCCCTGGGTTCCAGTCTTGGCCTTGTGCCTTATAGACTTCTCACATTTGAATTTAGCTTGGATCCCATCATCTGAGCTGAGATATTTTTTTTCAAGTTAATGCCAGTAGAAAACAGTGTTTCTAGAGTCTGAAGTAACGGGAGCTGTTCGTCTGGCACTACACTGACAGACCTTTAAAGTAAAACCAAACATCACAACACCCAAGATCTGAGCTCCTGGGTCTGTCACCCATCCCGGAGCCAAGCACCTTTACTCTAACAAAGCTTGCCTTGCCAGTGACCAGGGTTTTTCTTGGATCTGCTTTTGCTGTAGCTGTTGGATCACTTAACATTATAACTAGAAAACTCCTTGCTTCCTTGAAGGGTGCCCGCCGCTTCCTGAGGTTTCTCCTCCTCTCCTGTTTCCATAAACAACAAGGGTCAGTCTGAATGTTAGTATCAACTAAAAGGAGCTGCGATCGGGCAAAGGGCTCAAGCACGGGATGGCAACAGCGGTCTTGCAACCACCACACTCTCCCCTTTCCCGGCACTTTACAAGAAACTCTGAACTGAAAACATCTAGACTGCTCTTTCCAATTTGAGGAGTGCCAGAATTAACTTGCAATTGCAAAGTAAACCTGGAAGAAGAAACGGAGGTTTGAGGAAGATGTAACACCCACATTCTGGGAAGCGTGGTTGCAAAGTCAGCCAGTTCATGAATTTTAGTCGTGGAATAAATGCCCTCAACAACTGGGCCAGCAAGATAGCTCAGCCGGTGGACGCTGATTGCCTCCAAGTCTAACAACCAAGTTCATCCCTTGGTGGTGGAAAGAAGAGAACAAACTCCAGCAAGTTGTCCTCTGACTTCCGTACATACCTGTGTGGCACAGGTAAACACACCCTCAGCCACACACCATACGCTCTCTCACACACATAGGAGCAATAAATCAATAACATTTAAATGTTCTAATTCTCCAGAGCCTTCACAAAGGCATAGAGGTAAAAACACTACCGTTCTTCCATAACACTGCTCAGTGTTCAAAGGTCAAGTGGGTTTCACGGCCCTGACCCACCATCTCTTTATACAGGTTATGATCACAAATAAGGAAACTAACCATCTTCCCATTTCCTTTCATTTCTTTTTCTGTATTCTCTCAACAATGCATCCCTACCACAGCCTCTCCTCCCTGTAAGGTCACACTCTGAGGAGTTTTGACCCCAATATAATTTAGGGAAAAGGGTTAAGAGGAAACTCAACTCAGTCCCTACATAACATATTCGTGCATCCACACTTTATTCCCTTTGGAAGGACGTAACATGTATATATTATCATAAAAGTAAATTTAGATATCCGCACATGCCTTAGACTAAGGGGCAGCAGGGGTCCCTGCTGGTTCATCCTGTGCCCTGAACTGGCCAGAGAAACTGCAGAGTGTGCCTGGTTGAGATACCAAGGTCCAGGTAGATGCAAAAATGAAGCACAGAAATGCCAAGACAGGTGTTTTCCTGGCTCTACTCCAGAGTGGTGATGCATCTGTTATAATAACACACCAGAGACTAAAGCAGGAGGATTACTGTGAATTCTAAAGATCAGACACTGTTCCAAACAGCTCACATATGACCACAGGATGGAAACACACATACCTTTGTACACACAGGCCCTGCCTAAGACAACTTCAGGCTAGCTTTATGTGCCTCCTGTCTAGAGAACAACTTTATGTGTTCTCTGTCTAGAGAACACCATGCTATTCACCAGAAGAAAGATGCTTGCAATCCACTTCCACTCCTGATAAGTGAAGTAGTTTGACAAAGTTGTCCTGGTTATGTGGGTTTATTTCTTTATTTGGTAGCCCAGTTAACAGGGCTGGGGAGCAACTTACAAGCAAACTGTTGAGTCCCTGAGATGGTAGTGGTTAGTAACAAAGGCCTAAGCATCATTAGCTTCCTTCCTCCTGATGCTCCTTAGTTCATGGTGCTACCATGAAGTGGAGACAGTTCTGAGGACTTTCTAGTAATGAGCACCTCCAAAAGGGAGGCCATGCATAGGATAGGAAGTGTCCTCCCTAGTTTCTCAGGCAGAGATATCCATTAAATTCAGAGACTGTCTAAGTCCATATCACACGTCATGCTGCCCTGTGTGGTTTTGCCTGTGCACTCTTCCTATCTGAGTTCTCTGGCTACTAAAGGAAGTATTACTGAACCAACTTGTGGCCTCCCCATTCTTTTTTAGAAATCTGGTTCTCCACTTCATTTTCATCCCAGGATAGGGTAAGTAGGAACAGAAAATAAATCGTATCATCCTCTCCAAAGAGTCTCTGAGGTAGCCCACACGTCATCATTCCACACCCTGCTCCACAGTTGCTTCGCACTCTGAATACCCAAGGCAGGAGGTGGGGCCTTCTGTCACTATAAAATGGTCCTTTCTCACCTTCCTGTGCACAAGGCTCACCACAACAGCTCTGTGCCCTCAGAATAAGCTTCAAAAGCCAACAGTTAGACGAAGCCTCTCCTCACACACCCCAATACCACAGCAGCATACTAATCCCTTCTACACACCAGTCAGGAGTTACCCACATCTGGGCCCAGAGAGGCTGCACAGTAAATGCCAAATGAATTCAGCTGAATCAAAATGAAGTGGGACAGAGGCCAGAAGACAGAGCAATAACATGAGTGGCCACATGGCAAGGACCAAGAACTCGGAAAGACCTAGATAGGCGCTCATAATTAAAGTGAATGGCTGAAGACGTAAAATGCCAGTCCTTAAGAGAAAAATCTGCCCACACTTGCCTGACATTTAAAGCCACACCCAAAAGCCATATAGGCCCCAAGTACATCTAGTTTCCATCATAGGAAACCCTTTGATGAACTTGGGTAGAGTCACAAGAGAATGGGTAATTAGTGAAATGAAGAAAACCCAGTACTCACAGTCTCTTTGAGCTACAAGAATAACCCTGCTTTATCCTGTGGGAATACTGGTTTCAACACTTTATAAACTGCCCAGGTCTCCACCCAGAATGAGGCAAAGTTGTAAGTCAGCACAACTAAAGTAATAGCCATGGTGACCCAAGTAAATTCTCCTGGGAGAAGAAGAAACAAGCTTCTGAGCAGCAGACAGCGACACCAAGCTCAGATGCAGAATCGGAGTAGGTCCGTGGGCCAAGCATTAATAATAGGCAAAGGAGAATCCCACAGCTAAAGAATCTGGTTCCAAGCAGACACAGTCACCTCAAAGTGCTGGGATTCAGGACCAGTAAGATGGTTCAGTGGGTAAGGGAACTTGCCACCAAGAGTAAAGAGTAGATAGATGATAGGTGGGTAGGTAGATAGGTAGATAGATAGGTAGATAGGTAGGTAGATAGATAGATAGATAGATAGATAGATAGATAGATAGATAGATAGATAGATAGATAGATAGATGATAGTTCTGAGTCTCACAAGGCACAGTGAGTCACCTAACCAAAGAGCAGTATGAGGCTCCATACCAAATTAAGAAACACCCGTTCTTAAGTGGACCACATTTAGTGGTACCCAACAATATTGCTCCACCTCAAGCTTTTATCTTCATTTTTATAAAACAACATGAAGAGTAATTCTTTAGCAGATTCTTCATATACAGGATGCCACGTTTCATACACTTTGGCATGTACAATGACATCGTAACATGAGGTTGGCAGGCTCCAATATTCTGGCTGTATAGATATTCAAACAGCCTCATCACCCAAATCAGCTGCTGGGTTACCAATGGAGTCTGGGGCTCCTG
This sequence comes from Microtus ochrogaster, assembly GCF_000317375.1. Lineage (NCBI taxonomy): Eukaryota > Metazoa > Chordata > Mammalia > Rodentia > Cricetidae > Microtus > Microtus ochrogaster. The sequence goes on along the minus strand of NC_022012.1, from coordinate 51,934,540 downwards.
AGCCACATCTAATACCTCTATGGGCTGAACCTTGAAAGCCTCGATACCTGTGTGCCTGACACATGGACAGAAAACAGCATAAAGTAAACCAGTGGCTTCACTTCTCGTGGGTCAGCATCCGCTCTGTGTGCTTGCAGTGCTGGACTACACTAATGCAGGGCTGCCTCTGCACCTGGAGAACCTGTTACAGGTCCACTGAGGAGCAGCGCACATCCCCACCCTCTGCCATCAGAAAGACAGCAAAGGTGATGTTCCTGAAGGCTCGTCTCGACAGTCAAGCCAGAGCTAAGGGCTTTAGGCCTCCTGTGGGGGCTCCAAAAAAAGAAACAAGCGTTCCTTCTCAAACAACACATATCAGGACTGAAATGGAACGTTCCTTCTTTCACAGTAAAAAGTGTACAAAAAAAAAAAAAACACAATCCGCACATATTCCATAAACGTCTGCTCACCATCACCACCGAAAACAGAAATTCTAAATAAAACCAAGCTCTATGTGGCCTGTCTCTCTGTGTCACCCTTTCTTTAATGCTCACTGGACTTGACACCACCTCCACGAAACTGCTCAGAATTTAGAGACAGCACAGCATGGCTGTCCCTGGGGTGCAGCGTCCATCAAAGATGATTCTGCTGCTTCCGTTTGGCTCAGTCATTAGGAATAAATCTCTAAGTCCATCTCTGACGTCATCAAAAACAGATTTCTCCACTGGCCTTTTTCTAAAATAGGTTCTAAAGAAAGTCTGAAATTGCCCTTTAATACTGAAAGACTCTAAAAAAGGGATTGCTTTGGTAGGTCAAGAAATCTCTCTCTCTCTCTCTCTCTCTCTCTCTCTCTCTGTGTGTGTGTGTGTGTGTGTGTGTGTGTGTGTGTGTGTGTCTCCCCTCCCTCTCTCCCCTTCCTCCCACCAGTAATTGGTGTTTAAAAGTAACTTGAATATATATTTAGCACAAATAATCTGTTTTTTTAATAAACCATAGTCACATTTAGTTTCCACAGAACATTCTTCCCTTTATAAACACTTCAATAACATTTTCTCTACATCCCCAGCACCCAGGGTGAGCAGAGCTGGCAAGGGACCACTATGTTTTAGCTGTCTAAAGTAAACATCTACTGAAAAGTTTTATTTACCACCTCTGTCACTCACTCGTACTTAACACTGTTAAATTTCTTTCTGGCAACAAAAAATAAAAATTTTAAAAATGTGGTATAAAAGTGGCCACTTAAAAAAGCAACTTGGCCACTGTGACACAGCTGCCTAACATTGTATTTTACTTCATAAGAAAAGGATGCAGAAAGTCTGTGGAGGTCTTAAAGAAATTCAAATTTTGGAGAAATTATAGGAATTTTCTCCTCTATTTTTTCTGTTTAAATGAGCATTATTAAGTAATTTCTTAAGTGTCAACAAAACAGTAGATGTATTTTAAGTTATTTGAAATGGGTTGGCTAAGGGGAAATTGTTCAAGAGCTCTCTGTGATCCTTCCAGGCCCCATATTCAATTTTCATTAAAGAACTCCCTTGGGATCTGTGGCTTTAATGCCGACCTCCTAAGCCTCCACCTGCTGGCCCCGGTCTTACTCCAAAAAGCCTGCATCATTTTCTCTTAAGCGCAGCAAACCATTGCCCCTGGTACTCAGTACCCTCTCGGTTCCCAGGCTAGGCACTGGCTCTTTTTCCCCTCTTGCTATAGTTTCCGAGGGTTAGTCCATGATCATCATGGCAGGTAGCATGGTAGCAGGCAGGCAGGCATGGTGCTGGAGCAGTTGCTGAGAGCTTACGTCTGATCTGCAAGATGGAGCAGAGGGAGTGAGTCTGGGTCTGGTGTGAGCTTTTGAAACCTCAAAGCTCACCCCTAGTGACGCACCTCCTCCAAAAAGTTCATAGCTCCTAATCCTTCCCAAACAGTTCCACTAACTGGGCACCAATCATCCAAATATATGAACTAATGGGAGCCATTATCATTCAAATCACATGGATAGATGGATGGATGGATGGAGATAGATAGATAGATAGATAGATAGATAGATAGATAGATACTCAAAAATGAGATTCACCAGTCAAGTCAGCTGAAAAGGACATGTTTGTGAGAAGAGTCACATAATTGACAATGGTCATACATTGAATATAGTCAAGATAGCAAAATTTGTTATTTATCACATTTTAATATTTTTTGGTAAAATGGGAACTCAAACATCAATGTCTGTGGCAATATTCCCAACCCTATGCGCCATCAGAAATCAATTTTTCCTTCCACCGAGCCCCTACTGTACTTAGCATCTTGCATAGTGGTCATTAGGATGTCCACAGGCATCTGACTCTTTCCTACCTGGCACATAGTAAAATGACATTTCCCCACTGTGGATTTCTCCAGCCAATTAGAAATTAGCAGAAATGAAGTATTTGTCAAATGCTAAGAGTTAATATAAATCATTTGTTCTTTTCCCTCTGTCAAACAGTGGCTGCTCAGTCACCCTAGATCCCAAATCGAAGCTACTCTTCAGTGAGTAAGTAATAACAGCAAGGGCTAAAATCTTATTTTAGATGACCTTCACTTTAGAACTCTTTGTCACTACGACTTTGCTAAACTATCCCAACTGGCAGCTTCCTAATGCTTAGCTTAATACTTCAGCTATGAAAATTATTAGTGGAAAATGTATCTAAAGGAAATGACCAAAGTAAGTAATCCTTGACTAATAACAAATCTCTTTAAAAGACTTAATCAAACAGATGGAGTTTACAAGCTCAACAACCAACAAAATTATCAAATTTGTTTTATTCCCAGATGCAAGGTGGTTTGACATACACAAATCAATACATGTAAGGCATGACATAAGCAGAATCAGATATTAAAAACTTTATGGCTATCTTGGTAGATTAAATAAGTACCTTCAATAAAATTCAACATCCCTTCATGGAAAATTGCTGTAGGAGAATGCTCTTGTACACTATAAAGATTTGTCTATCATATTGGTTTAATAAAACACTGATTGGCCAGTAGCCAAGCAGGAAGTAGAGGTGGGGCTACCAGACTAACAGAATTCTGGGAAGAGGAAAGGCTGAAATGTAGTCCCCATACAGATGCAGAGGAAGCAAAGTAAGAATGCCTCACTGAGAAAAGGCAAGAATTATGGGTTAATTTAAGTTATAAGAGCTAGTCGATAATAAGCTTGAGCTAATAGGCCAAACTGTTTATAATTAATATAAGCCTCTGTGTGTTTCTTTGGAACTGAAGGGCTGCAGGACCAGATGGGACAGTAACTTCCATCTACAGTGAATGCTAAATAAACTAGTTATAGAAAGACCATACTACAGCACAGTAAGAATGCTGTGCATGGCCAACCCATAGCCAATACCATACTGAACGGGGAAACACTGAAAGTGTTGTCTTTAAAATCAGGTCCCAGGCTAGGGTGCTTACTCTCACTCTCTTGTTCAATATAGCAGTTTAAATTTTAGCCATATTTATCAGGCAATTAGGAGACTAAAGGAGACAAGTAAGAACAGAGGACATCGACATATCACTATTTACAAATATGAGTTAATCTTGGTGCTAATGTTTCCACTGAAAGTCTCTTAGAACTGATGAACAAATTCAGCTAAGCCACAGGACACAAAACCAGCATATCAAAATCAGCAACCCAGATACTAACCTCACTGAGACAAAAAAGCACACACACACACACACACACACACACACACACACACCATAATACATTTGCATGCATAAATGTAACTTTCAATAATATGTATAAATGGAGCTGGGAATGGAGTTCAGCTTGCACAGTGCTTGCCTAGCACTTACAGGTCCCTGGGTTCAGTCCCACCCTTAACCTTTATGGACAACACATGCTTAAAGTTCCAGTACTAGGAAAATGGAGGAGAGATGGTCAGAAGTTCAAGACCTTCCTCCAAACTCATACCAAGTTTAAACCCACTCTAGACACATGAGACCCTGCATTTTAAAAAGAACTATGTGCAAATGAGCAATAAATATATAACATCTTTAGCCTCGAGGGAGATGTAAATCAAATCTGTTAAGATTCTATCTCACGCTGGGAAGATGGCTCAGAGGTTAAGAGCACTGACTACTCTTCCAGAGGATCCAGGTTCAGTTCCCAGCACCAACATGTCAGCTCACAACTGTCTGTAACTCCAGCTCCAGGAGACCTAACATCCATGACAAAACACAAATGCGAACAAAAATAAAAATAAAATATTAAATTAATTAATTAATTAATTAATTAAAGATAGATTCTATCTCACCCAGTCATGGATATTATCCCAAAGTATAAAAAATAAAAAATGCTGTTTAGGTAAAATGGAAACTTTCCTTACAGACTGTGGGAAAGTTATAGTGTGCATTAGTATAACTTCTATGGCACTCAGTCTGGAAATTCTTCATAAAACCAAAGCAAAACGATCCCATGATTCAGCTGTATCACTTCTGGGTAATATCAGAAGGGATTGAAAACAATCTCCAGGACAGATACATGCAGATGGGTAGGGTGGTGCACACTTTTATTACCAGCATTTGGGAGACAGAGAGAGGAGGATCTTTATGAGTTCAAGGCCAGCCTGGCTACATAGCAAGCTCCGGGCCAGACAGGGCTGTTTCTATAGTGAGCCCCAGTCTCTGTCAGAGAGGGGGAAGGAGGGAGCTTCAGTAGGGGCTGTTGTAGCTCTAGTCACCATAATCTAGAGTAGAATCCTCCGACTTCTCTACCAGCAGACAAATGGAGAGAGAAGAGATGAAGTACGCAAACACAGTGGTGCGTTCTCCAGCCGCATAGAACAAAGCCATGCGATCCACAGGAAAGGGGGACAAGAAAATCATTTGGGAGGTTGGATCAAAGCAAACCACACATTATACGCACTGAAATGGCACCGTGAGACCCACTAATGTGTACAACTAATTACATTTTAGGATATAACGCATTAGTGATTTAATTAAACTTGATTTATGAGCAAAGGTAAACGCTTGTTGGTCAAGAACAATACAACAGTGACCCTTTAGTACAGCTCCAGCCCTTTCTAAGATTACAAATTATAATAATAGCTACTCTGTGTTCTTTCAGCTACTAGAGTTTGCTATACACTTTACATGGGTGATCTTATTTAATAATTGCAATAACTTCACAGCTGGTAACCCTAAGGCTTAGCAAAGAAATGAATGTTACCAAGACCACGAAGCAAGAGATGGGCGGCGGCAGGATTTAAAACAGGTTTAGCCGTTTCCAAAATCTAAGCCTGTAAACGAGAGCCCAGGAGACTTTCCAAGACCTAGGAAAAATTTTAAAGGTTAAAATGAGAAAAACAAGTGAATTTGGTGAGGCAGAGGATCGTTCTCTCGTGTTGCTGGCAAGATACACGGTCATGTGTTTGGAAAGTAACTGGAAATACGATGTACGTGTATATTCTCTCCTGCCAATCAGTTCCTCTGGGGAATCTACTGCTACAAAAAATTAAAGACACTGATAAGTACAAATGTTTATACATGGTGATTTTTAATACTAAAAATCTGGATATGAAAGCTCAATATTTAGTAGGGGGAATAATATTCGATGGAGTCATACAAGGGACTGTTAGGTGGCGGTTAAATACAGTGAACGTGATCCACATTCATGTTGTCAGACAGACATCCAAGAAGTACAGCCGAGTAAGCACAATTTTTCCATCCTATTTGGGGTATAATTAGTATTAAACACGTCCAGAGAGCTCAATAGCAAAGACAGCAAATGGGAACGTGGGTTCCTATGTGGACAACCGTTACTTCCAAACACCCGTACAGATCACCCTCCTGCCCGCAGGGAAGGCCATCTGTTCCTGCCCGTCCACACAGCTGTGGGTGCCAAGGATAAACAGCAGCGCCGTTTACTTGGTTAGCTTGTGGGGGATGAGAGAGCAAGGGTAAGGGAATATCTGTCAGCTGTTTTTCTGGTGGGGGCTGCTCCTCCACAATCTCCCAGCTCCAATTCCTGACACTAGGCCCAGGTTTTCTTTGTCTTGCTCTCCCAGATGAGGCAGCTATGGTTACCTGTCCAATACTTGTTCAAGATCAAACCAATAAGCTTTCCGGCTCGAAGATAAGCTAAAGAATTATTGGCTTCTGGGAGAGAGGGAGGTATTTTTCTTCAAGGGCTTGACCTCTGGCAGGTTGCCCACGCTATGATGGAGAGCTCCACACTTATGCACATGTAGGCAGCACTCACTGCGTTGAGAAAGAGAGAGGAGGAGGAGAAGGAGGAGGAGGAGGAG
>NC_022012.1:51917463-51928189 GCF_000317375.1 Microtus ochrogaster | reverse complement strand
GAGGAGGAGGAGGAGAAGAAGAAGAAGAAGAAGAAGAAGAAGAAGAAGAAGAAGAAGAAGAAGAAGAAGAAGAAGAAGAAGAAGAAGAAGAAGAAAGAGAAGGAGGAGAGCTGGTGAACTAGCTTAGTGTGTAATGGCACTTGTCACAAAAACATAGAGACCTGAACTCAATACCAAGACCCACATAATGGTGAAGGAGAAAACCAACTCCACAAAGTTGTGTTATGTTCCCCACACGGGCACCACCTGGGCCCACATACTCATGGTGCACACACACACACACACGCACGCACGCACACACTCAGTAGCAATAAATAAATATTTCTAAAGAAGAGATGTGAAGGGGAAAGGGGTGTTTTGGGGTCCAGAGTGAGTGGGGGGCAGGGATCTGAGGTAGATGTGATCAGGATACTGAATTTATGAACTTATCAAAATATGAAGTAAAAATATTCTAAATATTCTAAAGCTAGCAAGATAGCTTCTGGGTAAAGGCAGTAGACACCAAGTCTGGCAACTGAGGCTCAGGCCCCAAGACCTGTATGGCAGGAGACAATCAACTTCCTAAAGTTGTCCTTGGAGTTCCACTCGGGCAATGTGGCATTTGCATGCTCCAGCAGATGCAGATACAAAGGAGGGAGGGAGGGAGGGAGGGAGGGACAGAAATAGAGAGACAGAAAGAGAGGGAGATTATTCCAAGTTTGTCTGAATGCAAGAAGGGTAGGTAGCAAATGCACTACTAGTCTCTTTAAGTCCCAGTGTCCTTAGATTAATAGGTCAGGGCCTGGCTGGTTCTGCATCCCAAAGGGAGAAGCAACTCCCTTTCTCCTTCTGTCCCCAACACCAGGAACTGAAGCCCAGAGCTCAGCCTGATGCTGTGCTGTGACAGAGGCCAAGTCAGTCCTTGTGGAAACACGTTTGGCTCACAAACTTTAGAAATACAATTTCATGTGTTTTAAAGGAGTAAGTGCCTAGCTCTTAAAAATATGACCATTGTGTATGGGTGGGCATCATAGCAAGTTCCAGGCTAATCAGGGCTACACAGTGAGACACTGCCTCGGGGGAAAAAAAAACACCATCACCAAATGTTTCTTAGCAATTTCTGGAAAATATAGACTTGATGCAAATAGGGCTTGGTATACAATGTGTTCACCAGTGGCAGAATCCACATACTGTAGTTGATGACTAATGAGATGGAGAATTATTGGGGAGCAATGACAGGAAACATTCCTCTTGTTGATTTCCTAAGCTACCGCAACAATCTCCATCCACACAGCGAGGGGACATCTCTACGGTCTAGAAGTCCACAGTCCTAAGTCAGTGCATGAGCGGTCCTCAGACCCTCTCAAGGCCCTTGACTTCACCGGCCTCCTTCACGCTTCTGGGCTCCCAGGGACTCCTGGCTCTCTGTGACTGCATCTCTCCAGCCTCTGTCTCCATCTGTGTGTGCATGGATGTGTCTCTGAACCCCCCTGTCAAACTCCCCTCTTTTCTCTCTTGAAGACACTAGTCGCTGAATTTAGACAGATTTCATCTCCCAGATTCCCAGCTAAAAATTTGCTTTATTTTTATAATGTCTGCTCCACCAAGTCCAAATATGTTGTCCTAAGAGTATTAGTGTCTTCTCTTTAACAAGTAAAACACTGAAAACACCTCATCCCTTAGTCTGGTGTGTACAGGTCACGTCTATGCTTTTGTATTCTCACATGATTACCTATTTGCTATCTAATGCCCTCTATAACTATAATTCTATGACATAGTGTGGCTATTTAAGATGAAAGAAGCGACGGGATTTTATTCTCTCCACTGTGTCTTGCTTGACTATCAGTCTATGGAATTCTGTAGTTCATGACATGATGAGACAGAAAGCCAGGTCTGTAGCCTGGCTGAATTCAGCTCACCATGCAGATACACCAGCGTACCAGCAGAGGGCGATAATGTCTAGTACAAAGAGTGAGCGTGCCTGGGTGACGGATATCGAGGCACCACTGGGACTTCTACATACTAGAAGGTAAGATTAGAAAACACAAGCTTGATCTCATGTTTCCGTTGCTGAAGCTCCCAAGGCTGGTTAATATTCACCGTGTTTGCTCCCCGCCCCCCTGTACTGGGCTGTAGCAGTCTCTTAGCAATCCTGCTAATGAGATAGCAGTTTCAAATTGGCCTAATTCAAATGGCATTTGCCTGTTTGATTCAATTCCCCATGATTCTCTGGGGGCGGTTTCAAGCCCTCATCGTAGGCACTTCAGTTATCACCAAGATGTTACTAAGGCTGAAGGAAAAAGCAAGCGACAAAGAATCTGTATACAGATAAAATTATTTTTAAATTACCCATCAGTCCAAAAGGCATGGTTGCGTTTTTCTACAAATATCTGTAGTAGTGTAACTTGTACTCAAACAGTTAAGGTAAGAAAACCAGAGTCATTTCCAAAAGTGACAGAAAAGGTCCAGCTCACCCAACCCGCTCATCACAGAAGGGAAATAAATGGTAGGGGATGTCCCTCTCTTCCTCAACAGCACACACTGCACTGCTGAGGCTTGGCTTTCTCTCAGAGTCATGCCCACACGCCAAATGAAAGTGATTATGTGGGTATGTGCCCTGAGCTGGAGGTGAAGCAACGCCCTGAACTAAGGGACAGACCGATTGATGGATGATGACTTCCAGGATGGAAAGGGGAAGAGTTAGGGAACGAGCTGAACGGAGCACCCTCGGGCACCGACACGAGCTGGCACTGGGAATCTTCAAAGAACCGTAAATCCTTCCGCGGTCTAGAAAGTGTCCCAAACTGTTGGTGAAGGCTGAGTCATTGCTCTCTGAAGGCAGGGTAAGTTCTTAGGAGCTCCTGGTGTTAGTGCTGTCTTTAGCCAGCCAACTTGGCGTCTTCCTTCCTCTGTGTTTCTTATGGGATCTGTAGCAAGGACTCCGAGACTCTGAACTCAGCCAACAGTGTGGGAGTCGTGCCTGAACAGACTAAGTAGATACATGTGCCGTGGAGTAAGTCACGCACTATGCTGTATGTTAATACAGTACTTGGGGGGTATTTTAGACAGAAAAATATCACACTTATGAAGCAGAAAACGTGGCACTAAGCAGACCAGAGAAGTTCCTTCATTTACAGCCTGGGCACTAAAAGAACGCAGAGGCTTTGACCACCTAGCAGTCCGTGTGTGGGGTAAACGCTTTGCCACTCGGTTTATGCACATTTTCTTGGATAACTTCCGAAGCGCCATTGAGAAGGAGGTTCTAAATAAACCTTGGGAAGCCGGCGGATTTGGAATCCAGAGATAATACAGATGAAATATAACTGAACCAAATGGTAAATGCTGGGGCACACCGTTATTTGGGGATTAAAGGCGGAAATGGGGTTGCCAAAGGCCAGAGTCAGGTCCTGAGCCTCGGTCTCCTAGCAGGGAGGTGTTTCCGGAATAGCGCTATGAGTCACGGAGGACAGTCCTGTACCTGCAGCAGAAATGTCTCATGTGCGCTGACATTTTACAAGCTCCTAGGGAAGAACGCAAAACGAAGTCACTTGAGACATTTTTGTGCTAACGTTAGAAACTTCACGTGAACGAGGGGAACGCTGAGTGTGGTGGCGCAAACAGATCCTCAGTGGCAGCTTGAGTGGGCTGCCCCAAGGTTGGTGATGGCAGCCACCGGGGGAGTGGACCCCACAGATGCCAACCAGAAGTCCAGAGATGGCTAGTGACCCCAGTGACTTTCGAAGGTTGGGTATAAGTGGTTTCTGGTGCTTCTGAGGCTTTTGTCTCTGTCCTTGATCCACCTTCCTCAGGGAAGCCAGGAGTACACACACACACCCTGCCACAGCCCTACAGACCACTGCCAGCCTGAACAGACAAGGCTGTGACAAGACAAGGTTGGTATCAGTGCCGCTTTGGGTCCGTCCATTTCTGGGACTTGGGGGTTTCTTATTTGAAGCCTAGAGTACTGTGGAGATAGCAACATCACGGTTTTTAGATACCAAAATCCTGAGTCTACAAGTGCCACTGACAGACATGAATGGTTTCTCAGATGGAGTTCCATAGACCCTACGTGAGGGCGATGCAGGAGAAACTTGAATTGGTAAATTGGCGCTATAAAGGATTTACTAATAAACCCGCTTAGGAAACATTAATTTCCACAAAGTAGAATTTAGCTGAAAGAGCTCTGCCTCCAACATGCCTGCGAGATTCGTAGTGCCCTAACGGCCTTGTTAGGAACTGTGGGAGTGAAAGTTTTGTGCCATCATTAAAGTTCAGGGTGTTGAGAAGTTTCTGCTAACATTGGTTCACCAAGACTAACCTCCAGTTAAGCTTCATTTCCAGAACAAAAGGAGACAACCCTGATTTACCACCTGCCATTAGGCTTATCCCATATCAAAGAACACAGCTCTAAGTAGCAGCCCAAGGAGATGGTTCAGGGTCACAGCCATCATCAAATCCCTGTGCTCTCTTTCATCAGGGAAAACATAATTCTGCCAGGTGGGCAGGAAGACCCTCGGTATCAACACTGCTGTGGTTAAGAAATGCAGAAGGAGCTGCGGGCAGGCCTGCTTTTCATCCCGCCCAGCTCCCACAAGGCTAGCTTAGCCCTGGAAATAACAACACACAAACTGTATTCTTTTAAACACTGCCTGGCCCATTAGTTTCAGCCTCTTATTGGCTAATTCTCACATTTTGCTTTAACCCATTTCTAATAATCTGTGTAGCACTACAAGGTGGTAGCTTACTGGGAAGGATCTTAACCTGTGCCCATCTTGGAGAGGAGAGCTATAGCGTCTCCTCATTGCCTTCTTCCCAGCATTCTGTTCGGTCTACTCCACCTATCTAAATTCTGCCTATCAGACCAAGCAGTTTTCTTTATTAATTAACCAGTGAAAGCAACAGATAGATAAAGACCCTCCTACATCAAAGAAAGAATTCTGACAATAGCCTTGCTGTGCAAATCTCCCATCTGCAGCTTCCTGCGGCAATTTAAATTGTTCAGGACCAGAAAGAGGTTTAAGGATGACAGTGTATGAGGAATGTAGAAGCCTTGGGTCTATATAAATTAGTAAAATCTTCCATTTGAGGCCAACTCCTCTTTGAGTATTAGCCAGAGCCTGGCACGCGCTATATTAGAGATATTTTTCTTTATTAATCTCGAAATACTCAGAATGATTTCGCGCTGCAAAGGCATATTAATTCTAGCACAAGGAGGTACTGGTAGTTGTCTAGGGGTTTGTAGAGTTTGCTTCTCAGCTCAGAAAAAGAATTGAGCTTCTGGGAAAGATAGAAAAACCACAGCAGAAGAGAAAGTGAAAGCTTTATCCCTTCAAGACGTGAGAGGCCTAGGGCTGGAACCCTCTAAGAGGATGCTGGCTTGGGTATTCTGTAAGACCCCTGGCCCGCCCCTTTCTCCTGCATTGGTCCTGTTTAAAAACTACTGCCGCCCTTCTACCCACATCCCATTCCCATCCCCCACCCGACTCCCACTCCTGTGCCTTCTTGCTGTTTTTTCCCAAACGTCTTCTGGAAACAAAAAGCCACCAGGCCAGGGAGTTAGCTCACTTTTGCTTCCTTTTCACCTATATCCTTGCAGCCCTCCCTCACTTCGATACATCTTTTCTTCCTTTTTCCAAAATATTGATTGATCAATTGATAGGTTGATTGATTTTTATGTGTGTGGATGTTTTGCCTGCCTATATGACTGTGATTCATGTACATGCATGCAATGCCCACAGAGGTGAGTACCTGATCTTTTAGGACTGGAGTTGCAGATGGTTGTGAACCACCATGTGGGTGCTGGGAAAATGAACACATATCCTTTGGAAAATCAGTCAGTGCTCTTACCCGCTGAGTCATCTCTCCAGCCCAAAGATACCTGTTTTAAATGGCTGTTGGCTACTAATGTGTGTGGGTGTGTGGGTGTGTCTGTGTGTGTATGTGTGCCTAGGTGTGTGTGTCTGGGGAGTGTCTGTGTTTATATTTGTATTTTTGAAAAGGAAGACATTGAATACTACCAAAAGCCTGACCCAATCTGTATAGTAGGAAAAAACAAAACAAAACAACACTTCTTCCCAAAGCTTCACACCTATGCACAAGGTTCTGAATACAAGAAATTCAGAACTCCTGGTAGATTCCCCTCAGTTTCTCAACCTCTCCACAGGAGGTCGAATGTCTCCAGGCCAGAGGAGACAGTAACCAGGTTTGGACTTGTGTTTGTCTCCGCAGGAAGCAAAGGTGGAAGACTGACTCCAGCGCTGTTCGTTTTATGAGAGAAAATGGTAATTGGATACGGTAGATGAGAAGCCAAGAAGAATCATCTTGTCTCAGATTTCTGAATGGGTAACCTAATCTGTCTTTTTAATCAACACAAAGTCAAAGAAATACAAGGGTACTCGTTAAAATAAAAAAAGTCCAAGCGGAAGAGTCTCAGAATTGTCTGACCCAAAAAGAGATGGCGCCAATGACACAGCCACACTCAGGACAGAAGACACAGACATGTAATATACACTGTGTCAGGCCCCACCCTGCACCAGAACATCAGTCACAAGCTCTCTGACGAGCGTACACCTCTCACAGCCAGAGTCTGTGCTCTGAATGGATGTAAATGTGTACGTGGAATTCAGAGGGGCAGAAATTCAAGTTCAACAACCACATGGATGAGACCTCCCACCTTGAAGAGGGGCACAGAGTGTTAGATTAGAACTGATAAACGTGGGTGGGAAGGAAAGGAAGTGGAGACTTGCCCTTTACAGGAGCAGAACTGTTTTTAATTAGAACAATTGAAGGTGGAGATCACGCACTGGGGCTTGAAGTTTTATGGAGCAGAAAGGGAACTTGGGGGATCTTTCATCTGCGGATGTGTTTTCTGCTTTCTCAAGCTCATACATTTTGGTGGGGATCCTTATCATGCTGGCATCCTCGCCTTGAGTTATCCTGGAATGTTGACCCCTAATCTAGTGGTTCCCTGACTGCTGATCCTGCAGGGAGTCTCTGTCACCCAAGCTATTAACCCTTCAGAAAGAATATTGTTTTAGCCAGGCGATGGTGGCGCACGCCTTTAATCCCAGCACTCGGGAGGCAGAGGCAGGCAGATCTCTGTGAGTTCGAGACCAGCCTGGTCTACAGAGCTAGTTCCAGGATAAGGCTCCAAAACCACAGAGAAACCGTCTCGAAAAACCAAAAAAAAAAAAAAAAGAATATTGTTTTATATTGATGAAATTCGTTCTTTTTAACAGCCACTTAACAAAGGGCTATCCCAACTGTAAGTTGCAGAAAGTATAGGCAATCTCTGAAATTAATATATGTATAATTTTCCTGCAGTGAGATTTTGTAGTTTTCAACAGATTTTTTTCTTTTTATTTTAACACGAGAAAAGTGTACAATTTGACCTATTGTTTTTTGAGACAAGGTCTTGCTATCAACCAATTCTTCAGTACTGAACTTCCATGGAATTAGGTTTCATCTAGTCAAGGCAGACCTACTTATAGAAAAGAGACAGAGTTTGGACCTCACTGCTCACCCAGGAGGTCAAGAACCAGACAAATTGGAGTGCTGATAAGTAGACTCTCAGCATCGACTACGGAGTCCGATGGATGCCTTGACACCAACTCCCATCATTCTCTGAAATTATGTGAACAGGAGCCAAAGAATCTCTTTCTCGTCAACAGATGTCCTGTAGACAGTGACTCAAAGAAACGGTGATGATGGGAAAGCGGCGTCACTTATTCAGAGAGGGTCAGACTCAGACAGCAATCATTTCTACCTGTATGTCTGCCGTGCTAGAAATCTTCCTCCCAATGCCTCTCGTGGAGTCACAGGATAGAGAAGTGCCTGCACCAAAAGGATTGTAGACATGTTTGGGTCCAGGCCCTTGCCTTACAGGTGTGAAAGAAATAAAATGAACGTTCTCAGAGTTAAAGCACGGCTGGCCTTGCACACCAGTACCCTCCCCTCTTGCATCTTTCCACAGCTGGGATTTTTACGGTTCACTTGGAAGTTGCTCCGCTCTGCTCTGTGACACTTTTTCTAATGAGCAGGTGGTTCAGCGCTTGGCTTTCATTTAGCCCTTCTTGGCCAAGTCAGAGTATCAACTTCTAAAGTAAGTTTTTGGGCAGTTTTGCTCCGACTATTCAGAAATTGTCTGAGCAGGTCAAATTCCCACTTCCTGAGGGACTCTGGCAGGGGTATGGGGGCTTGTTTTTAGGAAGGACAGATTCAGGGTTTTAGGTTTTCAGATACTTTCCCCTTAATATAAATTGCCAAGTCAGCTGTTTACCAATAATGTTCCCTAAGATGTAGCTTTGGATGAATAATACAATGTTTCAATAAAACCAAACATGTAGCAAGACCAAAATCTGGGCCAGTTGAGCAGTGGTTCCAAGTACAGCAGACTGGCACAGGGTGGTTTCCACCTCACTGGGCACCATAAGCAGCTTTTTCCATGCAAGTCAGGGAGTGTGTGTACCAGAAAAACCCACAGCATGTGTCAAATGCTACAACTTTCAAATTTTAAATCTGTCTTTTTTTCTCTCTTTCTTGCTTTCTTTCTTCTTCCTTCCTTTCCTTCTTTCATTTCTTCCTTTTTTTCTTTTCTTTTTCTCCCAATGTAAATAAAACTGCTACCCTCAGCGACACGATTTGCTGGACTAGACACCTTGAACAAGAAAGTATTTTTGCTTCAAGAGAAGAGCCTGCAGCCCCTTCCTAGTTAGCCAGAGTTCATTATCCCGGACCCAGATTTGTCCCTGAAAGCTTTGTTGGCGTTCATTTATTCATTCAATTTTTCAATAAGAATTTCAATGAATATTTCTTACAGTTAAAACTATTCAAGCTAGGGCTGGAGAGAGGGCTCAGCCATTAAAGCCTAGGCTCACAACCAAAAGTATGAATGCCTATTGCATTTGTAGAGGACCAACCTTTATTTCCAAACACCCACTGCTTGCCAGAGTAAATAAGTGGGAAATACTGTTTTAAAGGTCAAGTAAAGCTACTGGTGCTTAAAAGGATCCCCTTAAGGAATTATTTGACTGGAATTACTAGTCCTTCCTTTTTTTTTTTAACAAGATTCCTCTGGTGGGAGAAGAGCCACAGCACAAGGCTACACACTTCAGAATGTCTTGACTTAATCTAGTGAAGTCATCATCTTACCAAAACATGGGGAAAGTAGCCCAAAGCGCTGTGGAGCCAAATGAAGCCACACCCTCCTGACCCACACTCAAATGTGCCTTACCCCATCCTCTGTAGACATCTCTTCTCATCAACTAACCAAGTCACACCCCGTTGGAAGCTTTCACAAAGTCACCGTGTGCAACCACAGAATTGAAAGAAACACTGGAATAATGTGGGAGTGTCATATATCAATCTGTTGATTTCATTGGTTAAGTAATAAACAAACTGCTTGGCCTCATAACTTAGAACATAGGTGGGTGGAGTAAACAGAACAGAATGCTGGGAGGAAGAGGAAGTGAGGTAAGATGCCTCAGACAGAGACGCCATGCTCTCCTCGCCTGGGCAGACGCACACGATGAAGCTCCGACCCAGGATGGACGTAGGCTAGAATCTTCCCGGTAAGACTGGTGCTCACAGATTATTAGAGATGGGTTGATGGGGATATCAGAATTAGCCAGTAAGGGCTAGAGCTAAAGGGCCAAGCAGTGTTTAAATGAATACAATTTGTGTGTTGTTATTTCAGGGCATAAGCTAGCCAGGCGGCCGGGGTGCTGGGGACGCAGCCCCACCGCTCCTATTACAACACCGGAAGCTACTGACTCCAGGTCCTTCTCTTAACAGGTGTGAAATGTTCTCAGCATGAAGGCAAGGCTGGCCTTCCGTGTCATGGCTTCCTCCCCAGCATTTTTCTACAGTTGTGTTCTTAATACTTGGGAGTTGCTCCTTTCTACTTTGTGATGTCTTCTTTAATTAGCAAGTGTTTAGGTGTTTGGCTTTCATTTCATCTCATAGTTAAGTCATAGTATCAACTCTCTCTCTCTCTCTCTCTCTCTCTCTCTCTCTCTCTCTCTCTCTCTCTCTGTGTGTGTGTATGTGTGTGTGTGTGTGTGTGTGTATGTGTGTGTGTTGCCTATAGAGGTCAGAGGTCGATGTTCACTGTCTTCTTCAATCAACACTCCTTTTTTTTCCCAAGCAGGGTCTCTCATTGCACTGAAGCTATGGCCACCCAGCCATAGAGAACCTTCCTGTCTCTACATCCCAAGTGCGAGAATCATGTAGGCATGATGTCAAGTTCTGCTTCTCACATGACTGCTAGGAACCTGAACTCAGGCCTCCGTGCTCCTAAAATCTTGGACAACACACAAACCCTAAACTTATCTTCTACCATAATGAAGAGAGGCTGGAGCAGAGCAGTAGTTTCTTCTGAGAAGTGTACAGGCCGTTGCTACGCTCTTCTCTGTTCTGAGCCTGAAGAGTCAAAACAAGTTTTCCATGTCTTCTAACAAAAGCAAGATGGATAATGGGAATATCAGGCATCATTAATATCTTTCATTAAATTCTCAAAGCACTTAGTATGAATACCACTGTCACTGCCAGGCAAGGTGGTGCATGTCTGTAAGCCCAACAAGACAATTCTGATTCAGGGGAGCCTGGGCTACTTAGAAAGACCCTGTCTCCAAAACAAAGATGCTAAAAATCAACCAAGGTCTGATGATAGATAGATAGATAGATAGATAGATAGATAGATAGATAGATGATAGATAGATAGATAGATAGATAGATAGATAGATAGATA
>NC_022012.1:51901725-51917363 GCF_000317375.1 Microtus ochrogaster | reverse complement strand
AGAGAGAGAGAGAGAGAGGGAGAGAGAGAGAGAGAGAGAGAGAGAGAGAGAGGACCGAATAAGTAGCTCAATGGCTAAGCTCCTGCAAGGCGCAAGGCCCTGGGCTTTGATCTCAAAGAAAAGACATTAATTATAAACATTTAAATATACTGCTGTCATAATATACTTATATATGACAAAAGACTAACCTTGTCATTTTCAAAAGACATTCTAATTTCTGATTGCCACTTTACTGATGCCAGTATTTTATTTTTGAAGCAGAAGATTATGGCTTGGAGTAATCTAAATCAAGCGTGACCTTTTTATCAGTGTTTGAATTGTGGCCCAGAAAGACAAAGCAAGTTTTCTAAACAACTTACTTTTATGGTTCCTGGTATTGTACCAATTCATTCATTTATTCCAAACAATTCAATAGTACCTAAGAAATTTAATACGTGCTTTAAAAATGAATTCTCTTTGCCCGGGTTTAGAATAAAAGACTGGGAACAAAGGAGAAACTTACCAGACTTAGACTCTCCTTAGACCTCCAGCTATGGCTGACTAAAAATATTTTTAAATACAAGTAAGACCTGGCATCAAAGGAAAAGCTAAAAGGCAATGCTACCACTATTTTTGGCAGGACTTTGAAACACCAGTAAATGAGTCTCTACAATGAAGCCTCCTAGCCCAACTTACATAAGTCAACAGCTTGTTTAAAGGCAAGATCTCACTTTAATTGGTTGCATTCTCCATCAGGATCCTGTAGTTGGAATGCCCTAGCCTGCTTTCCAGAGCTTCTAGCCAGTAAGTTGGTTCAATGCATCTGGCAGTTTTTAAATTGGTTTATTTGCAGAGTTATTACACAACTTACACATCTCTCCTCTCTTCTTCTCCCCCCTGCAGTGTGTGTGTGTGTGTGTGTGTGTGTGTGTGTGTGTGTGTGTGTACAAAGTCTCACTGTGTCCCACCATTCATAGTGAAGATCTACAGAGAAAGGAAACTGGAAACTCGGGAGCATGAACTCAGGCATTGGGATTCCTTGTGTTCTGGGCAGTTCTTCCACATGTCACCCCATATTCCTCCTTGGTGGAAGAAAAGCAAAAGAAAAGCGTGTGCTCTTAGAACAAGGCACTCAACTTAGCGCTGGACAAGAGAAAGGGATTCTTCATTGTCAGGAGGACAAATTTCATGAGTCCCATGGAGACAAACTCTGTAACACTACCTACAGTTGGGCATTCCTTTGACCCCTGACCACAGCAACCCACAGCCTTTCTCCTTTGCCGCCTGAATAAAATTTTTCTTGAAACCTGCACTTGTTTCCAGACTTTATAAAGGTTTGCAGCTGAGGCTCTGCTCTGATGCCTTCAGCTCTCCTCCAGCAGCCAAGTCCCCGCTCTTCTCCCAAGACTACCTCCTTGGTCAACACTTAATGGAACTGTATCAAAGAGGCTAAGGGAGGACTAACATGAGAACCGTAGTCCTGGGTGAGCCCTCTAATGACTTAATTTGAGCATTTAAATGTACTCCGGCAGAAAGCCAGAGCAGCTTTCGTTGCTACAAAGCGATACTTACTCTTAGTGGCTCCATTTAACACTCGTTCCTCCACTTCAGAATCGCATTATGCCGTTGGTTGTGAGCCTAGCCTTTAACGGCTGAGCCATCTCTACCCTCATCCCAACTCACCCATTCTCCCGGGGAGTTCTCTAGTTCCGCTCTCTCCGGGGTTTGAGTTTTTAAGGCTCCGTTCAAAACCACATCAAAATGTTTTGAGACTTGTTCATGGTTTGGTTCACGAGCTAGATCTGAAATAATCTTTATTGCCTTTTTCTACTTCAGATTTCCAAGAACACCGTCCCTCGATCTTCAAATAGGTTGGCAACTCCTCAATTTTAGGTTTCAGAAAGTGTAAGCAGTTAGATTTGAATCTCATATATGTCCCCTAAGCCACATAATTCAATCCCCCTAAATAATGTCCAGCCAGAACTTAAAACTCTTGTGGACTTACGAAGATCCATTGTTAATTAGAATTTATAAACATTGTCTACGGCCGCCAAGATAGCTCACTGAATAAAGACACTTGTTGCCAAACCTCATGACCTAAGTTTGATTCCTGGGCCCCACATGGTGAAGGAGAGACCCAGCTCCCACAAATTGACCTCTGACCCCCACATACACATGCATACGTGAGCACAAATGAATAAATAGATGTAACAAACACTGTCTAGATCTTTTACAAGTTTTTTTAAAATTTTCTCTGTTGATATTTGGAACAGATTTTCTAGGAGTAATATGTAAAGACAAGTAGAATTTTATATTATATTAAATATATTATTTATATTATATTAATTGGTTATATTAAGTTAAATATAACAAATTATGTTAAATTGGTATGTTTATATTATAGCCTGATTTTCCTAGTGTGTATTTGCTTCCATTCACAAGAGCAGACCATTCATTTCTCCAATTGCTTGTCAAACAAATAAGAATTGAACACTGCGATGTACTAGGCAGAACCTACTGTGGCACAGACAAGTTTCTGATTTATGGATCTTTGGAGTCCATGAGTTTTGAACTGAAATGTAGAGAGGATGTGTCTAGAGGCTGGAGAAGGGATGTATATACAATAGTAAACAGAACCACATGTTGGAGAAAGTAAATAATACCAAAGGGGCCCTAGCGCTTCCTTCCAAAAGGTAACAGAGATAAACAGGGAAACCAGAACCACATAAGGAATCAGGTTTTGAACTCACACAGACCTTTATCCCTCTGGTCTAGATGGGCTGCACTAAAGGAGCTGCACTAGCTGATTCCCTAGGTCCCGTGGTTCTCAGAGGATGCCTGTGTGTGATGGATGCCTTCTCGGCCCTGGAGAACTTTAGAACACTTCTGGACTGGAGAACAGAGATCATCTCAGTCCAGACACGATAATGAGCTTGGAAGGGAGAGGAGACGAACAGCTGCTGTCTGTGTAGCCCGACTGGGCTATAACCAAGGACTGATTCTAGTTGGATTTCACAATAAGATTGGAGTTCACACAAAAGCAACAGTCATTTTATATACTCACTATTTTGCAAGTTTAGATACCAAATTCTTCTGCTTGCCTGGCCCGGGGATGCACAGCCGAGGGCCTGTGAGTGTTCACCTGCACTGCATGCTGTCAAAGAGCCTGGTACCACTTGGGAATGCTGGTGCTGTCTTCAGGGTTGTCTGTCTGTCTCCTCACAGCCAAGCACACATGTTTGCCAGCAGCATTGGGAAGGATTGCATTTTGAGTCACAGTGTCCTTCTCCACCACGTTCATACATCCAAGAGTCAGGGGGAGAAGAAACAGTCTCTGTTAACTAAGCAACAGAAGATGGAACCGTACTACAAGAATGTGGGCATTTATGAATTATTTATTTACCACACTGCTTGAAGGCACCCAACAAACACTTGGAGGAAGAAAGAATATATATCCTTAACTGCAGAGGCTTCTTGGTTATTTCCTCTCCTAGGAGCAAGGAACAGTTCTATAGATCAGAAGTTTGACTAGTAGGGAGTACTGTGAGGTACGAACCCTAGTGTGTACCTTGAAGGTCTGTAGAAGGTTTGATCTGGGTTTAGTTTTCAGTAAGATTACCATTCCCATAGTGGCACGAGTCTATAAGGACTTGGTGGGTGATAAGCCTAATAACCCTGACTACCTGAGTTAAATCCCACCTGAGCTGGATGTGGCGGTGCACACCTGTAATTCCACCATGCCTGCAGTGAGACAGATTGCAGAGAAACTTTTCAACCAGCTAGTGTGGAGTGCAGAGGCAGGCATGAAAGAGAGACCTTGCCTCAAAAATAAGGTAGGAAACAAAAATCAACTCCCACAAGTTGTACTCTGACTGCCATAAGAAAATGCTGTGGCACATGACACACACAGAGAGAAATAAAGGAAAGGAAGAAAGAGAAGAAAAAGGAATCCTATGAGAAACACCATAGATAAAATTGGATTTAACACGGCCAGTACACTATACATTATCTTTTTCATACATTGAAAAGAACCCTATCAATTCAATCAAATTCAAAAATGTACATAGAATGCTTTTTTGGTAGGGGAACAGTGGTGTTCCCCTCTGTATGCTGTGAATATCATTGATGAATAAAGAAACTGCTTTAGCCTGTTGATAGGGCAGAACTTAGGTAGGCAGGGAAAACTAAACTGAATGCTGGGAGAAAGGAGGCAGAATAGAGAGAAGCCATGTAGCCCCACGGGAGACAGACGCCAGAACTTTAGCCAGTAAGCCACAGCCATGTGGTGATACACAGATTAATAGAAATGGGTTAAATTAAGATGTAAGAGTTAGCAAATAAGAAGCTAGAGCTAGTGAGCCAAGCAGTGATTTAAATAATATGGTTTCTGTGTGATTATTTGGGGGCTGAGCAGCCAGGAACCAACAAGTGCCCTCCTCACAACACTTGACTAGAAATGATACTTAGAAAAAACACATGCCCTGTTTCCAGTGTCTGACCCAGCCCCACCTAGATTTACTTATCTCCTGGAGGTCAAGAATAGCATTTACTGTTCATACTGCAACCTCAAGACTCACATCCACCAGGCTTGGTGACTCCAGCTGCCCTACCCTTCCCATGAATGCTCAGAGCACAGCTGGGTGAGGTGGAACACACCTGTAACCCCAGAGCTCACAAGACTAAGGTAGGAGCAGTTTATGTTTTAAAACTCACAAGGCAGAGGCAGCTGGGTCTCCATGAGTTCAAGGTCAGTCTTGTCTGCACAGAAAGTTCCAGGCAAGCCAATGTTACATAGCAAGACCCTGTTACAAAAACCACAACTTTTAGGGACTTTGGAGCACTTGAACAAGCTAGCCCTTCAGAGTGAAATGTCTTTGCTTACCTGCCTAACTTGTAATACATTCTTCAAGGACCCTCAGAACCTTATCCTGAGTTTGTTGACTGCCTGTTACAGCTGGAAAGTCACATTTTGGGGGATGTGGACTCAGCTATGCTGGTCATAGAGCAATTGGCCTTTGAAAATGCTAACAAATACTGTCAAGATGCTATATGCTCCCATAGTAATAGGAGTTTAAATGACTGTATCTGGTTATGCAGGGACATTGAAGGCACTCAGGTTAGGTAATTGTTTCTGCACTTAGGGAGAGTCAAGGTGGAGCTAGATCAAGGAATTGTTTTCAATGCTGAAGGTTGGGACACATCAAAAGGAATTGCCCTGCGGGTAAAGGGGCAGTTAATCAGCACAGGGTATGGCCAATAGTCCTGTCCTCTGCCAAATGTTTGTGGCCCGGGTTATTGCCCCGATAGGGTATAGTCCTTGAGGCTTTTGCTGACTTGCAAGAATGCCTAGCACATGCTGGATTGATGATTGCTTATGAAAAGGTACAACAGTTTCCATACCAATACTTGGGACATCAGCTGTTGCAGACAGGAGTAAAACCACAGAAAGTTACTCTTCACTTAGATAAACTACAAACTTTGAATGATTTTCAAAAATTGCTTGGAGACCTCAATTGGGTCCGGCCCAGTCTGGGAATTCCTACTGGAGTCTTAAAACCACTCTTTGACGTTCTGCAGGGGACTCTAGCTCCAACCTCCTTCCGTAAATTGACACCTTGGGCAAGGCAATGTATTACTTTAATTGAAGAAAAGCTTGCCTCTGCTCATATTCATTATATTGACTTTAGTCAGCCACTGTTGTTGATAATTTTTCCCTCTCAGCATAGTCCTACTGGAGGTTTTTGGCAGCAAGGACCCATCCTCTGAGTACTTGAACATGTATCACCTGTAAAAATTGTCATCTGGTATCCATCAGCTGTGCTACATGTTATTCAGAAAGAGTATAAACTTAGTTTGCAAACCTTTGGAATGTTACTTGATAAGGTTATTACATCATATATCGAGGCAGAAATAACTTGGCTGCAAAATTTTGCTGAAGATTGGATCTTGTTTTTATGCACTAATCCCTGCAGGCTTGATAATCATTATCCTTCTGATAAATTGGTCACCTTTTTCAAAAATCATCTAGTATGCTTCCCTAAAGTTATTTCTTTGCAGCCTCTGGCAGGGGCACGGAATGTGTTTGTTGATGAGTCTTCCACCAGGAGAGCTGTGGTGGCCTCCCCTCCTAATCTTGATATTCCTCCTATTAATGCTAAATCTGCTCAGGTGGCTAAATTGGTCGCTATACAAATGGCCTTAGAGAAATATGCTGATATTCCATTTAACCTTTTTACTGACAGTCAATATATAAGGAAATTTCTTGTACCTTTGGAAACTGCAGCTTATATTGCCTCTGTATCTCAAATCCAGATGCAGTTATTGGCTATTCAAACTTTTCTTTGGACCCCATCTGTTCCCATTTACATAGGGCATTTGTGGGCTCATACTGACCTTCCTGGTCCCTTGAGTGAGGGGAATACATTGGGTGATCAGCTTACTCATCAAATTTGTGCAGTTAGTCAAGAATCTTATGAAGTTGCAGAAAAAGCTCATAATCATTTTCATCTCAATGCTGGGTCTTTAAGATTTCATTTTAAGATATCTCGAGAGCAGGCCACCGATATTGTTAAAAAAAAATGCTCTCTGTGTACAGAACTTTTAGCTGTTCCCCACTTGGGAGTTAATCCTCGTGGGCTTGCTCCTAATCATTTATGGCAAATGAATGTTACCCATGTTCCTTCTTTTGGGCGTATTCAATATGTTTATATGACCGTGGATATTCTATTCTTATATTTGCCCCAGCCCATACAGGAGAAAAATTATGGGATATTAGAAGTCACTGTCTCCAGGCTTTTGCCTACATGGGAGTTTCAAAAACTGTAAAAACTGACAATGAGCCAGCCTATGCCAGCACTGGCTTTGTTAATTTTCCTCTGAGTTCTCTAATTCTCATAAAACAGGAATACCTTATAATCTTCAAGGACAAGCTATAGTGGAGTGAGCACATCATACGCTCAAAGCCTATTTGTATAAAACAAAAAAGGGGGAATATGGTTCCACCCCCCAGAGACCATTTATCTTTTATTTTATACATTTTAAATTTTGGACTGTTGATGCTCAATCTTGTACCGCTGCTGACCAGCACTGGTGACCAGATTCTTCCAGGATGCCTCATGTCAAATGGAAGAATCTAGCAGATGGCACCTGGTGTGGTCCAGATCCATACTGGTGTGGGGAAGAGGGGCTGTTTGTGTTTTCCTGCAGGATGCTGACAGTCCAAGTTGGGTACCTGAGCATCTGGTGCGTGCTGTGGATTTTCCTATCCAGGAGGATTTTTATTTTAATTTTTTAATATTTAAAATTTTCTTAAAATTATAGAATTTTTTCCAGCTGTCTCTTTCCAAAAGCAAAAACCATAAGACCTTGAATATCTGTACAAGTAAGCCAAGAGCTGTTTTGCTCTGCCAAGATTAGGTAGACAAGATGGCCTCAAAATATTCCTTGAATGCCTGCAGAAACAGGTTAGAGAAACCAAAAGCAATTAGTCACATCATAACAAGTAGATAGTCAGAGATATACAGTTTTGGGTGGAGGTAACTAAGTCAGGGTTACTGGGAACCCATCTTTCAAATGGTGTAAAATGGAGTTTCTTTAGCCAACACAGGATGTAATAAAAGCTCTAAGAGGGGGTGCCTAGTTGGAGCAAGTGGATCACTGGAAGCATGTCCTTGAAGGGGATACTAGGACCTCACCCTATTCCTCTCCCTCTCTTTGTCTCCAGGCTAAAATGAGATGATAAGCTTCCCTTTCTTTCAGATCCTATCGCAACGCGTGGCTTCACCGCAGGTCTAAAACCAATGAGGCCAACTGACCCTTGCTAGACGCCTACAAAGCTGTAAGCCAAAATAAACTTTTTCTTTTCGGTCGATGAGCTCAAGCCTTTTATTATAGTAACAGAAAGCTGGCTAGGAAATCAGAGCTTCTGATACTGGTACTCTAAAACCAACTTCTAAGAAAAGAGAGACTATTGCCAAGATCTCACGCTGGCCTTGAGATCACCGTCCGATGAACTTAGACAAGTGACACACTGTCATGTAGAAAACAGGTAAAGTTTATAGCAAAGAAACAGGAAGCACTTTCAAGGGTGAGGGCAGCCAATAACCACTGGGGTCCTCACAGAGGAAGATAGGCTTAGAGATGAGGAGACTGTGCAGGAAAAGAGCTTCGGGGTGAGTAGAAAAGGTCCCTTTGGCCTCCCTAAGGTCTCTGGAACAGATGGTTTCCCTAAGGGATATTCTCCCGTCTGGGTGATAAAAATCCCATGAACCTCATGACAGTTCAGGCAGTTATGCTCCTACTCAGGGCCAGAGATACAGTTCAGAGCTCGTTCTTTTGACCAAAAATCATGTGACAGAATAGGTCAGTTGCAGTTAAAGAAAAAGAAAAAGAGCCATGTTTTACTGGGAAGAACCTGCCCAACAGAGCCCGTACCTTCCTCTTCCACTGTGTTTCTTTGGTTTTCTGAATCCCAAGGAAGGACGATTATTTCCTTGTTCCGTTGCCCATCACTGTTCTTCACTTCAAAATGACTGTGCTACCACGAACACAGGGTGGGGATCTGAGGGAATTGAGGGGGAAAGGTCTGTCCCTCGTGAATAGCTAACTAAATGAAAAACGTCCTTCTAGAAAAGCAATTTAGTAATGACTTTGGCTTTGACCTAGTGGTACAGAAAGAACAGATTTTTCCAATTATGCCTGTTCCTGAGTCCATGTTTAACCATCAGTGTTCTGTTGCAACTCTGTAGACAAGACTCAGCATTCTTGTCTATAGAATGGATTTGTCTAAAAACAGGATATCCATTCCTAAATAGCTCAAAACGGCCTTAAATTCACTATGTGGCCCAGGCTGGCCTCAAATCTGTGATCCTCCTGCCTTCACCTCCTAAGTACTAAGATTGCTAAACCTGAGACACCATGCCTGAAAACAGGAGCTAGACTTTCCACACACAGTAGGCTGAAGAATTTCCAGCTACGTCTTCTCATTATTATTGAAGCAAGCAAATACTGAGATTCTGAGTGTTTGCTCTGAGCCTCATTGGCTGGTTTCATCCTGAAACCAGCTGAGGCTAATGCACATATCTGAGCCTTGGCTTCGCCATAGACACCGTCCTTAGAAGAGTTTCTAGGCCACATAGGAACTCATTAAGTGCTGGTTATGAGTCTGCATTCTCTAGGTGTTCCCACCAACCATGCTGAAGCAAGCCTTGAGCCTTTCCCTGCCCTGCTGCTCCCTCTCCTGTCCCTTTCCCACAGGAACTGGAGAGCCAGGGAGAGCTAAGAGCCTAACTCTCTCAATTGTTTCTTTCGTTCTTAATTAGGTAGAATTCTTTGAATTGAAGTCTCTAGTCAAATAATTGTCAGCATTTAGCTCATTTAAAAACAAATGGAAATCATTTGAAAAGCCAAAGAAGCATAAAATTTGAAACTGCTAGTGGAGAGAGAGCCTCTGGCTTCCTTCCCTCTCTAATACTTATTGCCTGCCTTCTTGATATTTTTTTCTTTTCTTTGCAGCTTCTAAATTAACACAGGCAAGTTTAGCCTTTCAGGTTTATTTAATGCCTATTAAGTAATTTGTGTTACTCTGAATAGCACCAACTATTTCCCCCCTGGGGGTAATCCTAATTGTTCTGCAAATAT
The DNA here is from genome assembly GCF_000317375.1 of Microtus ochrogaster. Classification (NCBI taxonomy): domain Eukaryota; kingdom Metazoa; phylum Chordata; class Mammalia; order Rodentia; family Cricetidae; genus Microtus; species Microtus ochrogaster. Next base: position 51,907,745 of record NC_022012.1, on the reverse strand, counting down.
GTCACAGTCATCAGTATTTTCTGCTAAAGGGCTAATAGGAGACTCGAGAGCCAAGTTAATCAAACGGATCAACCCCATCAAATTCACTGTACCCATTGATAAAATAAAATGTTAGCAGAAGAGTTCTTGTGAACACAGGCATGAATTGATGAGTGCCAGCTTCTTTTTCCATTTAAACTAAGATGAATAAACTAAGAAGTGGTGGTACACGCCTTTAATCCCAGCACTTGGGAGGCAGAGGCAGGCGGATCTCTGTGACTTCGAGGCCAGTTCTTGTCTACAGAGCAAGTTTCAGGATAGGCAGCAAAGCTACACAGAGAAACCTTATCTTGAAAAACCAAAAATAAATAAATAAACGAACAAAGATAAGTCAAAGTTCTACTTGACTATGTACCCACTGAGACGTAAATGAACCACTCCTTCATCTCAAAAGGGCCGCAGCATCCTAGAACTCCCCCATCTCAAAAGGGCCGCAGCATCCTAGAACTGGTAACCTCAATTCTCAATCTGGACCTGTCATCTGCTGTACACTCCTGATTTGAACTGTCTCGGCTTGATTTGTTCAGGCAATCAGTCAGGGCATGCAGGAGGCGATTGGTGGAGCAGGCAGACGATAAACTTCACAGGGGGAGTCACAGCCCCATGGATTCTGCTTCATGCTTGCTCTTTCAGTGTTGGACCAGCTGTGTTTGCAGGCCTTTCCCAGGTTTGGCCCCATACAGCCCTGCAACCTAAACCTGTCAATCTCCACCTAATCCTCTCTGAGCCAACCAACTCAACTCTCTCGGTTATGAATTTCTGTTCTGTGACTGGATAGTGGAAACTTCCTCATGTATGTGAGATAACAGTAACATCCGTACAGTTTATGATGCTCCAGTTGAGTGGGAATTTTCATCCCCAAATGCTATGCCCACATTAGAGCTGCAAGCACTGTTCGTCTTGTGTTACCTGAAAACAAACCTTTCTTTGCCTTCTTTCCTTTCTGCCCCTCCTTCTCAAACCAAGAATGTGTTTCCCATTCCAAGTTCCATGGTATCTTACAAAACTTGTAGGGAAGTGTTTCAATTCTAGTCCATCCTTCAGTGTTGTAATGGAGGGGCGGTGGGTCGCTTCCCGCTGCCGAGCTCCTGGCTAGTTTACACCCAAAATAATTACACGGAAACTGTATTCATTTAAACACTGCCTGGCCCATTAGTTCTAGCCTCTTATTGGCTAACTCTCATATCTTGTTTCAACCCATTTCTAATAATCTGTATGTCACCATGAGCTCGTGGCTTACCGGGAAAGATTCAGCATGTCTGACCTGGCAGCTTCATGGCGGGCTGCTCGCTGTCTCTGCCTTCTTTCTCCCAGCATTCTGTTAGCTGTCTACTCCACCTATCTAAGCTGCTGTCCTATCAAAAGGCCTAGGCAGTTTCTTTATTCAACCAATGAAAGCAACCATAGAAAGGAGACCCTCCTACACCACTTCAGGTCCTCATTTTAGTCTGCTTCCTCCATTTTCCTGTTCATATCAGATGGCTGTTGTTTTTCTTCATCCATACATAGACACGTTCTGCTGGTGGTCCATTTCTGCCTAGTTCCTTCTCCATATCTACTTCTAGATACTTGAGTTTCTCTGTCTCATGGAGCTACAGTCATACTGTATGGTCATATTACCCTAAAGGCAAACCCTGAGGGAACCCCAGTTAAGGGAGTTTGTCTAGAAGGTTCCAGGAAATGCAAGTGAGGATGAGAGGACTGGGGGGGAAGAGTAGGTGAGTGCTTGGTTGCCAGTGAGTACTACAAGCTCAATTCCCAGAGGAGTCCCCAGTATCACCCTGCTCAACGTCCCAGCAAGGGATGGAGAAGGTTGGAGTACTCACTGGTTCCTCCTACCTCGTTTAAGAGTTGATGTGAAAGTTTCTTCCCTAAGGAGCTGTAAACAATATCTACCCCTGATTCCTAAGGTCTCCAAAACAAACCAAAGTACAAGTCTCCCGCAATTCATCCTGAGGAATCAACAAGTTTATCGGGTTTAGTCAGAGTATGGCTGAGGCAGGCTGAGTAGGAGTGTGGATGACCCTGTGGCAGCCGCACTAGAAGGTCTGTGCCAGTATGGGGGATAAGTTCCTCACAGCTATATAGGTGGATCCCCCTTCCCCCAACCTTTCCAGTCTATACTCCAGTCCCTCCAGAAAGCAACACACACACACACAACACACACACACAACACACACACACAACACACACACAACACATACACACAACACACACACAACACACACACCAGTCTATGTGCAGTTACTGTAGAATTGCTAAAACAGTGACTTGGAACTCAGATGAAGAAATGGTCACAGTTCACAGTCTGGCTCCTTATGGAGTCTCTCAAGGAGATGCAGCTGACCTCATGAAAGGAGATGTCATTTAGCTGTGTGGATGACAGTCTGTAAGGGCTGCCCCTTGAACGCCAATCACCAATGCTTCTGGTAGCCCTGCTCATGGCAAAGTTTGCCCTTTAGGTTGCAGGGGGAGAAACAGACTGCCAAGGACACCTGAGATAAGAGATAAACAATGAGACCTCTGTTGCAGGTAATCTCAAAGTGGGGCTATTCATCCCATCTGTTGGGGTCCTTCTGAAAAGGGGAATGAGGTGTTAGGGAGACAGAGAGGCATGGTGGCATGTGCTTATTATCATAGCATCCATTAGTCTGAGGCAGGAAAGTTACAGGTTTGAGGCCAGAAACACTGCGTATGATGCGACACAACGTGTTCTTGAATACAGATCATGATTCTTTTACTGTTTGGTTGTTTGGGACACTGTGGATGTTTGTGTATTTCAGTAAAAGGGACTGTAAACCGTAATGGCTGCTGACAGCCCTACCCAGCTATTCCCACATATTTTTAGAAGTCATACAGTAACTTATCCAAGGCCAAAGAGCAAGGCAGTGTTCAAGGCGGATCAACCACTTGGAATTTCAAGTTTTTCAAAAGCCGGGTGAACAGAGACAAAGAATTGAGACTCGTACAGCCAGCATCATGGTGCCCCACCCAACTGCCATTCCACAGGGCCTCCACCAAGAAGGAGTTCCTCCCTTTGGGTGCCACAATGGCATGTTTCCAGAGAGACATCACCCTGGAACCCCAGGCAGAACATAAATCTTCTCGATCCTTCATACTTTCCCCAAGCACCGTGGGTGGTAAAAGAGTAGAGGTTGAAGGCAGACAGCTACCATTTCTAATCAGACTACAGATTTACACAGGAACAAAAATGGCAATCCACGGGAGAAAATATTCCAAAGTCAAATTAAAACGTCAAAAGTTTGCTCAATATTAGACCCATAAAATCATTTCTGCCTGAGCTTCCTCCCTCCCTGACAACCTCTCTCCCTCTTTTCTTCCTCCTTGACATCCTTCCTTTCTCCGTCTTAAGCATGGTGCTGAATCGGAAAATCATTTGACTGAGGTAAGTTATGATCTACTTCCACTATGACTCATAAGTATAAAATGACTTGCATAATTCCAAATATTCTCAGTACCCAAGTTTTACAGCTACCTGTAAAAGGACAGAACATTCAAAGCCACCAGCCAACCCGGCAGTTCCAGGCGAAACACTGAAAGCTATGTCTTCCTTTGGCTCTGTTGGTAAGAAAGAGAAGAGGAAAAAGGAGGAGGACCCAAGAACATTGAGAAGAAAATAAAAATACCCAGAAAAAAATGTGTCCCCTACCCAGATTAACAGAGACCATCCTATCCAGGAGAAGGTCCACAGCATGTCATCTGGAGAATTTGGAAACAGGCACGTGGACTAGGGCTGTAGATCAGTGCTGGGATACATACTTAACATTCTTAACACATGCGAGGCTTTGGGATGGATTGCTAGCGCCACCCTCTTCCACTCAGACAAGCTGTGGCCCCTAAAGGGAAAGATTGCGTTGAACAGACCTGGAGTCTTATACCAGCAGCTTGTACATCAGAGGGACTTCTCTGTTTAGGAGATAAGAATTTCTAAGTCACTAACCCCCAGCCTATTAATGTTTCAGTTATCCATCTAGGGCTTTCCTGAGTTCAAAGGAACAAAGTCCAAAAGAACTCTTCAAACAATCCCTGCCTGTAGGGCTTTCGGGGTGAAAGGGGAGGGCCAGGGACTCCCAGTCTTTTCCCAGCCTCTGAAGAAGGGGCTCCTGTGGGCTTCCTCTCCTCACCAACTAGGACCCTAGTGTACGAGTTTTACTTGTAAAGTTGGCGGCCATGGGTACATGCTAAATGGTTACCTTTCCTCCTTGTTACACTGTTACTAGCTTCCTTCCTTCTTCGCATCTTCTACAAGAACATTTTTGTGCATAGAGGAATGAATGCTATGTGACTCCCACCTTGAACCCAACTGCAATCTTTCCCTTATAAAAAGCGCTCCAGGCACACACTATTTCTGGAGTTAGGTGTTTATTATTTTCTGTCAGACTGCAATGGCTACAGAGAATGTCCTCCAAAACCTTAGCTCCCAACATGGACAATTTTGCAGAATGTTGGCTGATGGCCAGGAAACCCCAGAGCTATCTCCTTTATTACTGCACATCTAGCAGCAGCTGAGAAGACAGTGGTGGAGTAAGCATGCATACTGAAGTCAGAGTGATCGTTACTAACAGAGGGGACAGAAGGAGGCTCAAGTCCAGACTCACAGTAGCCCCAAGTCAAGGCCTTACTCTGCTGCTGCTGCTGCCTAGTTTTCTTTGTGGAGCCAATGATCCTCTGGGCTGGGCTGCCCAGAAGATAAAGCTGGAGTTTAGGTTGGAATCAAATCATGCTTTCTCACAAAAGCATTGAAATCAGCAGGTTAACACAAGGTATATGTCCCCTAGTAAACTTCCTGAGCAGAGAAAATAAAAGACTCTGGCACAGGGGTCTCCTCACAAAGTTGGTTGCTTTTAAACAAAAGACTAGAGACACCATTCAAGTGAGGTGCCAGGAACTGAAGAACCTTCAGTATAAAATAGTAGTAGTAGCAGAAGGAAGAAAGAGGAGGAGGAGGAGGAGGAAGAGGAGGAGGAGGAGGAGGAAGAGGAGGAGGAGAAAGAAGAGAAGAAGAGGAGGAAGAGAAAGAGGCGGAGACAGAAGAAGAAAGAGGAGGAGGAGGAGGAAGAGGAGGAGGAGGAAGAGGAAGGAAGAAGAAGAAGAAGAAGAAGAAGAAGAAGAAGAAGAAGAAGAAGAAGAAGAAGAAGAAGAAGAAGAAGAAGAAGAAGAAGAAGAAACAAGAGTGGATTGACTTCACCAAGAAGCAATCAGCCAGGGGACCGAATTCCTATCCCCACAGGAATCTCCTTGGTGTATTACTAGATCCCCATGGCCAGCCTTGGAGCAAGGCACAGAGCTGTATCTTTGGTCTTTGATTCTCAGCTCTGCAGGGGACATAGTCCTTAGCTAGATATGAATGAATCACATCCTGAGGAAATGACAGCTGTCTGCCTAGCTCAGTCTCTGGAAAGTCTAAGGAAATTAAAGCTAGCCCACTGGATCAACACAGCTTTAAACCAAACACTCTCTGGCTCAACTCCTTGAAAGGGGTGTGCCTAGTCTCTGGCTCAACATGGGCAACAGCGGTGCCCAGGTGTCTGTTCGAGCAAGGGGTAACCCCGCCTAAGGCAGAGTCCTTGGTCATCAGGTTGACAACTTCTTAATATTTTCCTTCAATAAACCAATCTTGAGGATTGCTTATGAGGCAAGTCTGTAAAACTGCGAGCTGGAAACCCAGCTTTAGGAGTGAGCATATCTGATATCACACTTCCCATTTTAAGAGAAAAAAATTATTTATTTTTTTTTCATTTATGTGATGGGTATGTATCTCTGTGGATGAAGAGACCAGAAAAGGGAACTGGATCCCTGGAGCTGGAGTTATGAACAGTTGTGAGCCTCCTGTAGTCAGTTCCTCTCCTAACCTCTAAAAATTTCAATATTTAAATTTAAACCATTGGTAGAGTTTTGGGGGTCGCTTATGTATACTATCATATCATCTGCAAATAACGAAAGCTTAACTTCTTCTTTTT
>NC_022012.1:51885837-51898868 GCF_000317375.1 Microtus ochrogaster | reverse complement strand
CAGAAATCTTTTATAAATAAATAAAAATAAATAAATTTAAACCATTTAAAATACTTCCAAAATTTTACGTATCAAAGTTTACCCTTAGTGTGCTCGATCCGTGTAGCAGGCAGACTCGAGATTCAGAACACAAGTCTAGGGAATAAGATGAGGGCGTAAAGACAATGCTTTCGCATTCACACGGTTTCGGCCCCGTGGACCAGCATGGGTGGGAAACTGAGCATCACTGGGATAGCCAAGTCAATCTGGCTGGTGATATTTCCGGAAACCTGGATGAGGCCTGCCTGCTATGTGCACAAATGGAGCACTCTCCAGTACAGGCTGGGCTTTTTTGTTTATCTTCTAAACTGGAATGCACGCTGAGACCTAAAACCCGTGGGGAGCCAAAAGGAGTCACAGTGTGATCCGAAGTAGGTCACATTAACCAGTCACTCCCCTCAGCCTTTGGTTTGCATCAGGCAAAAGAAGTCTCGCAACAAATCCCAGGAAAGGTTCTCAAAAGAGATAGCGTGAGGACGGTTCGTTGGGGCTTCCCAATCAAGCCAGGCGAATCCCCAAAGGGCAGGGAAAGCCCTCACGCCAAGTCCAGATAAGGAACATCCATTTGTTTCTCTAAGCTAAAACAATATATACTTCCAGGCCACAGTTCCCAAAATCTCATTCCAGACCATTTCCTTTGCATCTGGTACAAACATGTGGCTGTGAATTAAAAATAAACGGAATGTATCTAGCGAGCCACAAAGATTTACAGAAAAAAATGGAAAACCGTTGTTACTGTTAGCAGGAAAACCATACACATCTTTCACTCAAATGGGAAGAAAGGTGGAACTTAAAGCTAAGTGATTTAAAATCTGAAAGCGTCCTTCCTAAAGACAGGCTTGTCTTACTAAGTTAATGTTTACCGCACTTGGGCAAAGTCCAGGGTGCGTGGCTAGTCCACCTGGAGGTATCCTTAGCTCCTAAGACCCTTGTAGCCCTGCCTTTAGAGACAGCCCCTAGACACCCTGCTATTTCCTGTCATTCTCCAATTGAACCACCTACTCTCAGACCCTCTTCTCTTCTGTGAGGGCTTCCCTTGTGCATCTTCAAGTTTTGAACAGAAGAAGAGACAGCACAGGGACATAAGGGCATTTTACATAGGCACAACTACAGCACCACTTAAAGAAACGCTTTGGAAACCTGTATCTTCTATATGATATTAGGCTCCATTGGTGGTCATGAATCTTAAATGTTTAAATGCAGGTAAGTGCACATCCTTAAGTAGACCTAAAGACCTTTATACACAGAAGCTGGAGAGATTGCTCAGTGATTAAGATCACACACTGCTCTTGGTGAGGACTTGAGTTCAGTTCCCAACAACCATGTTGGGTAGATCCACAATCACTTATAAATAACTGAACATTAGCACTCTCCTGCATATATATATGTAATATATATATATATATAATTAAAATAATAAAATAAACCTTTAGGGGGTTGGAGAAATGGCTTAATGGTTAAGAGCACCAGCTACTCTTCCAGAGAACCCAGGTTAGATTCCCCGTAACAACATGGTGGCTCATAACTGTTTGTGACTCCAGAGCCTTCTTCTGACCTCCCTGGGCACCAGGTATGCATGTGGTCCACAGACTCACATGCAGGCAAACTACCTGTGGTGATTTTAATGAAAATGCCCCCCAAGGATCATATAATTGAATATTAGGTCCCCAGTTGGTGGAACTGTTTGGGAAGGATTTGGAGGTGTGGCTTTGTTGGAGGCGGTATGTCAGTGTAATTGCGGTGGAATTACCCACATTTTCAGTTAGATCTCTGTACCTCATGGTTGTGTCTCAAGACATGACCACTCAGCTACTTCTCCAGCACCGTTCATGCCTGCCTGCAGCCATGCTTAAAGCCATGATGGTCATGGTTTCTAATCCTCTGAAACTGTTCTTAGCAAATAAACTCTACCTTCTGCAAGTTGTCTTGGTCATGGCATTTTATCACAGCAATAGAAGAGTAACTAATACAGAATCCTTACGTATAAAAGAAAATAATCTTCTTAAAAAGATTTTTACAATCAGATGAAACACCAGAATGAGAGGAAAAGTGTTAGGAATAGGTCAGCCAGAGGAGTGGTTAAATCCAGCTAACACATCATCTTGGCTCTTGTGATCTTCAGCTATAGCTATGGCATATCTAGACACAGGTGAACTGAAGATAGCTGGTATTGGACAGAGGAACCTGACCTTTTTATCAAAACAGCTAGGTATTTGGGGGATAAAATTATTAGGTTGAACACAGTCAAAGTACAGTTGTAAGTGATCACCCTCTTTCTTGGATGAGTAAGCAGATGATTAAATATCCGTGTCACCAGCCTTAACCACACTCAAATGAGCAACGTTTAGCTACTGGTTCTGTTCAAATGAGGCTGTGGTTTGACTGTGGTCTGAAACATTCAAACACAACAGAGCTGGTAAAGTGTTACAGGTGGAGGCTTGCTTGTCTACTCTCGGTCACCAATGGATGAACCCAGAGGTTGTGGTGTTTTATTTTAGGGGAATTTTTCGTGTGTGTGTGTGTCGGGGGGGGGGGTTATAACTAGTTTTAGCTGATGCTCATCAAGACATTGAATACTTAGAATTGTGCCGCTACTGGAAAGAAATTATATAAAATAAAATGCCACAATAGTAACAGAAGAAGAAAGAAGAGGAGGAGGAGGGAAAAGAAGAAGGAGAGGAAGAAAAAACAGATCCCTTGTGGGAAAGCACCAGCTATTCGGCCCTGTTGTAGAAAACACAAAAGGTCTCTCACAGCACTGCTATGATGGATTATGGTTTTGGCCAGCCCAGAGGGGCTCACCTCATATTAGAAGGTTGTGTATTAGCTCAATGATAAAAAAAAAAACTGAGGCGTTGTTATTTTTCTCATGAATTTGCACCTCAACATGTGAACACCCTAAGCGTGTCCCTCATCACCTTGAACATCATCACCTCCAGAGCTGCAGATGACAGTTTCCTAATCTCACTCTTGTTAAGGTGCTAATAAAAGGGGCTATCCATGGCTAATTAAAAGGAGTCTTGCTGTTTGTGCTGCATGTTGACTCTAAAATGACAATCTGTTATTGATATTTGAATGTCCCAAAACCTCTCCCCTCGCCCCGTGTATGAGTCCCTCTCTCCTAAGTTTGGGATAAAACTAAATATAAGTGTTGTACTCTTTTGTATGGTAGACTACATTTATTTCTCCTTTGAAACATCAAACGGCCACATAACATCCCCTTGTATGGAAGTGTCTTAAGCATTCCGCACACGAGGTCTGTATGTGATATGTTCATTTATTCATTACCCATTATGGAACATGGCAAGGTGGGTATAAACAAACTGGAACTAGCCCTTCCCCACCCTTGACATGGTTTAACATGCTCTTTTGGGGATCACTACATCTTCCAGATGAGTCAGGAGGTTTTAGTTGTACTGTACTGAGAAGCCAACAGGAAGCAGCTCAGTGCGAGTACCAACAGCTCCCCTGGCTGCCGTGGATTTGGCTCCCATCAAAGTCTCACTTACCCTTTGTTGAACTTGCAGTGAACTTGGCAAATGGGGCACTGATGGAATCAGAGGACGTCGGGTTAGGTTGGTAGAAACACTTGTTCTCCCAGCTTCCTTCTTAGGGAACGGCCTCCTTCTCCAGCTTCTCTCACAATGGCTCTCCAGAAGACTGTGTGGAGCACTCCCTGCTCCTGTAGATCCAGGCTGCTTCGAGCTCTGCATATTCCCCAGTGTCCCCAGTCCCTGCCCACTCCCTGATATCTAGTATCTTGACTAATCTTTATGAAGTTAGCCTATGTGGTTTCCTTCCCTAGCACTGACAGTACGGCAGAACCATGACCCCTAAACCACAGCAGCACTGGAGGGCTCGCCTACAGGGAGCCAGCTGCAGTCTCACAGACCATGATGCAGTAGGAACCAAAGTGTCTAAATTCATCAAAAACATGTCAGAGCCGGGCCAGTCTGGAGCAAACAATGCTCTCTCTCCTTAGGCTGAGGAAGGAGAGGGTAGGCTGAGGAATTCCACAGGAGAGACCCTGGGACCCAATCTGAGGTTGAAGAAGATTTTAGGAGCTTCTGAGCCTTCAGACCCTAATCAACCAGACTACACTTTGTCTGTCATCCCTACCTACTCTGGCTACAAAACAACTCATGCCAACAACTCTGCATACCTTGATTCATTTGGTAAATATTCAGCAATAATCTCTGTGTGCCTGACAGTGTTCTAAGTGACTATCCCATTTCTAAGTATGCATTTTACCTTGATCATGAAACTAAAGATAAGACATGCAGGCAAGCAGGCAGGCAGGCAGACACACACACAAAGAGAGAGAGAGAGAGCCATCATCGTCTCTTACCTGCCTTTATACATATCTACAATATTCTATTCATGCAATTCCCCAAATCCTAGTAAAATGTGAACATCTTGAGCTCTTTCTCCCTCCATTTAAATCTCACTCAATAGCTTTTCCTGAGGACATACGGCACAACACAAAACATCTATGTATCCCAGATAGGTAACTGATAACAGACCAGAACAGTGATTACACTGAAGTCCAGCTTGGCAGTTAAATGAGTTCCTGGGAGTTACTTACAGGAATGGAGATAAGGGGTCACTTACAGGAACCTGGGCTGCCCAGAGGCAGCTGCATCACCAAACAGGGGTGATGGCTCATGGAAGATGGCACCTTGGAGATCTCTGGAAAACTTGGAGTCCTTCCTGCCTCTACAATGTTGAGGAGGGAGGGAGGTTCTTTGTTCATCTGGTAAGCTTGAGGGACTTCCTGAGCTTTCTGAGTTGTTCACTATCTGAGACTAATGAGCCTCGATTTAGAACCTTTTGAGTCGTAAGAAGCTTCTGCTCAGAAGAAATAGCTACACAGCACAGCTCACATGTATTCTTCTGCCCTGTTACCCTCTCTCCCTGTCTGGGGAATGTAACACCGATTCCGAGTCTGTTCTTATCTCCTCTTTGTGGTGAAGCTTAGAAAGAACTCAGAAGAAAAGAGGTAGCTAGATGTGGAGATGCAAGCCTACAATCCCACACTCAGAAAGTGAGGACATCTGGGGGGAGGGGGGGTCATTCTTAGAAGCATAGGAAAACTAGTCTGGCTACATAAGACCATTCTTTAAGAGAAAATGATTAAATGGAGAATTTAGTGGGGATTTTACATCTGTGGTTAACTGATCAAGGCAGCCCTCTTCCACATATACCCTGTGTAATGCAATACTGCTCCTGCGGGGATGAACTCTTCCAGAAATGTATGTGACAGTTGAAGGAGTCTGCCTCTAGCTACCACAGCACAACAAGGTTGTGGGGATGGCAGAGAGCTCCAGCCCTGCTCCTATCACCTGGCCCACCAATGCCCATCATGTGTTAGGGCAGCCTCTCTATCTAATGATTCTGCTTTTCCTCCTAGAGCAGGGGTGACTTTGACCTTCGTTATCTGCGTACTGTACCTAGAGCGTTTCCAGGAATGTGGAGACTCTATCAGGGCTGTTTGCAAGCCTCCCATCCCTTTGATCACCAACATCTGTGGTTCAGGCTGGAAAGATCAGGGAAATGCAGGTCCCATAGCTAAAACTCAAACCTGACCACAGTGCTTTGCTTCTTGAACATTCCAAATGTTTCCAGGCTTCCACTGTAATATTGTAAATGTTGAAAAATAAACCCTATAACCTGGCAAGGGCCAGAGGATTCTTGATCTGGCCCCTGCTTGACCTCTTGGTCTTGTCTCCTACTTTGTCCTCCAGAGCACTGTGTGCCTCCACACACACCCCATCCCCCTCTCCAGGCTCTGCACACAAGGTCCATTCTATACTTATTCTTCTGTTTTTTTGATCTCTCAGACCTAGTTATCCTTTGAGAATTTACTCAGTTCCTATTTCCTCTAACAATTCTCCCTTTTCCTTAGTCCCCATCAAATGTATTTTTATATGTGCCAGGACTTTGAAGAAACTCTGGGGAGCTTGAAACGTCAGACGTAATAAGTCACATACGGAAGTGTGATAGGTTTAGTCACTAAGGAAACCCCTGGTTGAGCAATTAGAGCAGTCCTGAGGCAGGGTGCCTTCCTCTTTGTGGTTGACATTCATTTCATACTTACCAGATGTTTGCTGCGAAATGCTTTAGTTAACTAAATCCTCACAATACTAGTATGGAGTTGGACTAATGTTCTTCCACGTTATAGATGATGAAACTGAGCCACAGGTAAATTTGGGACCTAAGATGCATGACCTCTCTTAGGTCCTCCACAGAAAATGGCGCAATCACTGTCTGGCTTCTAAACTGAGGGCTCAGCTGGGGTTGTTTGGTGCTAGCAACTTACTACACAATGGTCTTCAATTGGAGCGTGAAGATGAGAGCAACTGGACTTCCAGCTAGCACAAGGAAAAGGCTGGCTCCTGGAAACCAAGGGCCTCTCTTTGCTTGGAGCCCCTAGCTCATCAAGCAGTATTTTTATTCATTCCGATTCTGAAAGCTCTTGGCATCCTCAGAGGCCTGGGCACAGATGTAAGAATTCGGGTTAGACAGCACACTCTATTATAAATAAAGACAATTTCTGGTTTGCACATAATCTCATGGATAAAATGGGTCAAGCTTGGGATCCTCTATAAAGCTGGTTTGGGGGATCTTCCAAATTGAGAGACTCCCAATAACGCGGGGGCTCCACTCCCTCACATGTCTTGGGGGCATGTCAACCACCCTTCCCCACCTGAGTCCTTAGCATCATGCAGTGTGCTGAGCTGAGCTTCTGGCCTTGAGTTCTTTAAGCTACCACATTCCCCACCTCCTCACCCTTTCCTCACACCCCATTAAAGGGGAAGGACAGCCACTAGGAGAGGGACCAGGCCGAGCAATTCTCCCTCAGTCTTTACATCTGTTTGGCCTGCCAGCATTTACCTAACATGCTACTGTGCACACAGAAAACGGCAGGTACAGATTAGATCTCAATCAATCAACTAATCTAATTGTCACAGCAGATTCATTCTGGCAGCAGTATGTTTGCAGGGCCTGGGGAATTGACTCAGAGATGAAGAGCTCTGATTGCTATTCCAGAGGACACGAGTTTGGTTCCTGACACCAACATGGCAGCTCACAACTGTCTGGAACTCCCGGCCTAAAGAATCCAACACCTTCTTCTGGTATCCCCAGACAGTACACATATATGATGCATATAATACATACATGATACATACATATATACATACAGGCAAACGGTACACATAATATAAAAATAAATAAATTTTTAAAAAATTTGTTTACAAACTAACATATTGGCAACTGAAATAATTAAGCAATTATGAATCAAGCAATAAAACCTGTGTGGCTAGATCAGGGAGGTCAATCTCAATGGCAGAGTATTCTTGCTAGATATGTCCAGAGTGCTCATGACAATAAAAATGCAGGCAAAGTTCTATTTCCTTACTTATCACCTCATGAGTTATGAAAGAGCCTGGAAAACAACGATAACTTAAAAATGTGATCAGAGCACTGTGTGTACAGAAATCAAGCCATAGGCAGACCTGAGGACTGATAGCATGATGTAGTCACGCTCATGTCTCCAGCTGGTCCATGTCTGGTGAGTCACAGGCCCCAGCAAGGGCCATGATGATAACCTAGTACCAGGAAACAGGGTTTCAGTCTAGACACTCTGGAGTCTGTTCCACCTCACTCTTTTGTGGCTTGCCCAACGGTAATGCCTCCCTCTTGACAATTGTCCTTCTGAAATATAAGAGAACCACTCTGATTCCCTATCCCCCAATGGTGCTTTGCCTAGCAGCGTCATGCTCTGTACCATTCTGCAGTAACTAAGGTTGGAAGACAAGATAAGATGCTCTCAAGTCTGCACACAGGAAAAATAGAAAAGGATTTCCTAGGAGCTGGATGTGTAAAAGCATTTGATGCACAAGTAGGGGCCAGATTTTGAACCCCCAGCATGTAAAAAAGCCAGTTATGTCCCCATGTGTGACTGTGACCCCATGGTGTAGTGGGCAGAGACTGCAGGGTGGCAGGGGCTTGCCTAGTTCCAGCAACAATGAAAGACCTGTCTCAGGGGACAAGGAGGTGAGTGGGAGACCAGCCTGGGCTGTAGGATCAGTTCTAAACCAAACAGGCATATATGGCAAGACCCTACCTGAAGACAAAAAGGAGAAAATAATTAAAGGAAATAAGAAAGCATATTTAAAAAACTACAGAGAGGGAGGGAAATGAAATGAAGACGGAGACGTGAAAAGAACTAAAGACGAATTCTCTAACTGTAAAGGATTTTTCAAGTTGGAAGACAAAGTTCATCATGAAACTCTTGAAAACTGGAAAGGAAAACACAGAGGAGACAGTAAATTACTGGGACTACTCTAATTATTCAAAGTGTCCTGGGAAGAGATGGTTCAGCAGGTATAAGACACAGAAGCTGACAAACTGAGGTCAGTCCCCCAGAACCCACATGACGGAACATGAGACCCAACTCCCAAAAGTTGTCCTCTGGCCTCCAGATATGTATGTGGGAGCACACCCACACACCACACACACACACACACACACACACACACACACACACACACACCACAGTAATAATAAACAGATAAAAATTAAAACAATTCTGGCACATCTAATAGGTATTACTGGATTTTTCTGGAACACACACAGGAGGACAGGTGACACACTGTTTCAGGAAATAAACTCCAGAAAGCTAAGAATGGGCAGAAAATGCGGTCTACAATATCACCGACCCAGAGAGCAATAGCAGGGTCCTCGGGTTGTCTCCCTGTACCTGTGCTGAGGCTGTTCTGGTTTTCTTCTCTTTTTTTTTCTAAGAGAAAATGATTCTGAGGCTGGGGTGTAGCTCGGTTGGTAAAGTGCTTGCCTAACATGCATGTTCTGTTTCCAGCACCTCATAAAATGGGTGGTGAGCAAACCTGCAACCCTTTTCCTGGGGTGAAAGCAAGAGGATCAGGATTTCAGGATCATCTTCCACTTCGCAGTGAGTTGTAGGCTAGCCTGTGCTATTTGAGGCCTTGTCTAGATAAGCCAGGGGTGGGGGAGGAATGCCACATAGATGGACCCCTTTGCTGTGTAACATTCTGGGTACAGCATCTTGTACTAGCTAATGTTTTGAAATCCTTCCAAGTCAGCAGTCAATTGCTTTTCTTCCATTGTGCACATACTCACAGTTTATCCACTACCCACTCAAGGACAGGAGAGTTGTTTCCCGACTTTGACGATTATGAACAGGAGTTTCTATGCACACTTGGGTACAGCTTCTTCTCTTTTGTGTAAACAAACAGGACAGGAATTTTTAACTTTATGAGAAATTGCCCAGTTGCTCCCACCCTTGCTGTTTTTAGGTTTTAGCAATGTTTCTAATGTCAACATTTCTCATAGGTATGTAACACAATCTGCTGTGGTTTGATTTGCAGTTCCTAAAGACTCAGGAGGTTGAAAACCCTTGTATGTGCTTATCTCTATCCTTACATTCTCTTTGATTAAATGTCCATAGATAAATTTATAGAGAACTTAAATTGTTTCTAGTTTAAATCTTTCAATCCATGAACACATTGTGTCTCTTCACTTTATTTTTAAGAGCACATTTTTTGTATTACTTTAATTCTTTTTAAATTGTCACAGTTCTCTTTGACAAAGAATACAGCTCACTGTGCAGACCAGGCTGGCCTTTAACTCACAGAGATTCACCTGCCTCTGCCTTCTGAGTACTAGGATTAAGCCTAGCATCCAAAAATATAGTCTTTCTTGGAGAATTTTCTGTGTCTGCATTTTCTATGTTAAGCACTATGTATTCTGCTTTCGTGCATTTTGTAATGCATTATCAGGTAGAAACACATTTAGAAACGTTATATCTCATTGATGAACTGATCTCCTTACCCTTTTCTAATGGATATGTAATGTGCTTTTTAAACCTTGGTCACTTTCTTTCTTCTGAGGTCTATGTCGCCATTAATATAAACCTATCCAGCTCTTAGTTTTTGCATGGAATATCTTTTCCAAATATTCTAGTTTGAAACCTATTAATAATGTCACTATATTTGAAATAACTTCCTTGCAAATAGTGTATTGTATTCTGTTTAATCTATTTTAACAATATTTGCTAGTATCTTTAAACAACTTAGTGAAATTATCAATGTACTTACATATTTATTCATTATTGTTTTCTGTTGGACCTCCCTGGTTTTGTTATTTTTTATTATTATTATTATTATTATTATTATTATTATTATTATTATTATATCTATTTTCCCTTTCTTGTCTTTGGAGTTGTGATCATTTGATCATCTTTTATTATTCTATCCTATTTACTATGATCTGGGCAGGATCCCTTTGAGTAACTTCTTTAGTGGTTGACATAGAAATTTAAATATATATATACTGCCATCTTCATAGTCGATTTTGAATCAGAAATCCTGAAGCTCTAAAGTTCCCTTTCTTCTCCCCTTTTTTCAGCTAAACAATACATCTATATACGGCCAAAACTTCATCAACATCGTACCCTTTAAAGATGCCCATAGGACAGCAGACTCTAATGTTAGCCCAAATAGTCACTAGTTTCATTGCCTCCTTCATTGATGAAGCTCTACAGTTCTTTCTGGTATTCTCTTCTATCTGAAAATTCCCTGACAACATTCTGTTACAGTAGGTGGAGGGGGGAGAACTGAGGATGTCATGTTTTACCCTCATCACTGAAAGCTACCTTAGGTGTGGAATTCTGTACTGACAACTTTGTGTGAATGAGTCTGTGTGTTCAAGTGTGTGCAGTGCATGTGGTTGTGGGTACGTGCAAAGACCAGAAGTCAACCACCTTTCTTGAGACAGGGTCTCTCACTGGTACCTGGACCTCACCAAATAGGCTAGACTGGCTGATGAGCAAGGATCCTCTTGGGTTTGCTTCCCCATCACTGGGATTATAAACACATGCCTCCCCAGCTGGTTTTGTCCATGTATTAAAATCAGACACTCATATCTGGGTGACAAGAACGTTATGAACCCCAACAGCTCTTTATTGTTCCTGCTTGTTTACCTGCTTTACCTGTCTACCTGTGTGGTGGCTACAAGAGAATCGGTTACCAATGTCCTCCAAGACAGCTTCTCGCTAGCTGTTTAAAAGCTTTTTATCTCCAGTGTTCTAGAACTTTACATGTGCTGTGGTTGAGGGGCATCTCTTTGACTTTGTCCTATTTAGACTTTGCTCTACTTGAACGTGTACATGGGCCCCTCAAAATGTGTGGTGTTTCAGCTGCCCTTTCTCCAACTGTTCTCCAGCACAGCTTTCTTCCTTCTCACCTTCTGAAACATCCCATGACAAAAACACACATTTTCCGTTGTTCCACGGGTACCTAAAGTTCTGTTTTGGTTTCGGTTTTGCTATTTTCTCCTTGTTAACTGACTGAGTAATATTTTTTATTTCAGTCAATGGGCTGTTCTCTCCTGTACTCGCCATTCTGTGGCCGAGTCTTTCCGTGTGTTTTTAACTTTTGGCTGCTGTTTTTCAGTCCTGAAGTTTCCACTTATTCATCTTCAGAGCTTCTATTTATGTTCTAGCTTTGAAAAGTGCTCATGGTTGCTCCTTTGAACATGTTTATGACATCTGCACCTAACTCTGACATCTGCATCATCTTGTCACTGGCTTCCCTCGGGGGTCTTTTGCCACAAGTTAAGAACATGGTGTTAACTATATGCTGAGAAATTTTGGGCTATGTCTCAGATATTTTGGGTATTAAATCATGGTTTTTTGTTAAATATTATGAGAGAATGAATATCAGGGTTTTGGGGTTTTGTTTTGGTCTTGTATATGTATATGGGGGGTCTGCTTGCATGTATGTCTGTGAACATTTCTGCGTAGGTCTGGAGCACATTCCACAGTCAATCTATTCTCTAGGAAGCTTTGATCTATGTTTGGTTATTTTTTTTTTTGTTTATTTTGAATTCTTTTGACAGCAATTCACTCTGTAGCCTGGGTTAACCTGGAATCCATGATTTTCCCCCCTCATCCTTCCGAGCACTGGGATCATAGATGCCACTACACCCACGTTATCTCAGCCGTCATAATCTTTGAAATATGATGGGAAACAGATCACTCAACCACACGTTCTAGTTCACACCAGGCATTCCTAAACAGCCATAGAAAGATGATGGATCTGTCTCCCAGGCTCTGCCTTCTGTGTTATTTTCCCAGGACTGTGTGGTTCCCTGGGATACCCTGGAGAGGCAAGTCAGGGAAGCCATCTTGCTCAAGGCAACATGAATGTTTGGAGTCAGTACTCCTTGGTGGCAGATCATTGCAAAGTGGGTCTATAAAGCTGGAGCCGTTATTAGTGCAAGGACAATCCTGAGGCGCTGTCTCAGCTCGGGAATCCTCATGAAACGGTCTGGATCTTCTGTTTAAATCTTCCTTCACTCATTCCTACCTGTTCTGCCCACCTCCCAGATGTATACAGTAGCTCCCTCAGTGAAGATTCAAACCAGACTTTTGTAGCGTTTGCTTCTGAGGTCTAAGTGTAGTGTCCTCTTGTGACAGAAACTAGTTATGAGAGGTAATGGACAGGTGACTCGTTCATTTGGATTAATATGTTTGGAGAAAATTTGTTCTAGGGTCTCCTGGGAAATTTTCCTAGCTAAAGAAAGAACCACAGAGAGGGTGGTTTCTTTGAAACTAACCCCAAACAAGGACTCCTGTAGCTCCAATTGTTACCAACACATCTATTTTGAAGCTAAGAACATTCACCCTAAGACCAAGTTTTATTGGCAGAAACCCTAGATGGAAAGAGCTCATGCCCTGACCAACTGAGATCCCCCACAGCCCACCCCAAGTCACACTCTGCCTCTAGCAGCCAATCATTCCCTTGCTATTCAAAGTAGCTTAAGGATTCCTTTCTTTTTTTTATTTTAATTCTTTTTTTTATTGAGAAAAGGAAAAAAAAACAAGTTTCCACCTCCTCCCAGCCTCCCATTTCCCTCCCCCTCCTCCCACCCTTCCCCCCCTCCTCCCA
>NC_022012.1:51877448-51883969 GCF_000317375.1 Microtus ochrogaster | reverse complement strand
GATAGATAGATAGATAGATAGATAGATGATAGATAGATAGATAGATAGATAGATAGATAGATAGATAGATAGATAGATAGATAGATAGATAGATGTGTGTGTCTACATGTAGACATATATATACAACTATATGTATATATGTATATAAGTTTGGGAGGCTTAGAATTTATATTTATTTCATATTTTGCATATTTGTGTGTATATAAATTTGGAAGGCTTAGAGTTTTTTATTTTTATTTCATACGTGAGTGGTGTGTGTGTGTGTGTGTGTGTGTGTGTGTGTGTGTGTGTATTTACCACATTTGAAGAAGGCATCAGATCCCCTTGTCCTAGAGTTGTGATGTTTATAAGACACCATGTGAATGCTGGAAACTGGACCCAGGACCTTTGCAGAGCAACAAGTGTTCTTAACCACTGAGCCATCTTTACCGTGGCTCTATATTTTGTTTTTTAAAGCTTAGGTAACTCACAATCAAGATGATTGGTCAAAAACTGAATTGTAAATGCATGTAGCTAATGGAAAACTTTTATCCTTCCTAACATTTTTCCTTTCTTCCCTCCTTTCTTTTTTCTTCTTTCTTTCATGGGTAATAACAACACTTAAAAAATAATTTATTTACTTTTATTTCATTTGCACTGCTGTTTTGCCTGCATGTATGTCTGTGTGAGGGTGTCAGATCTTGGAGTTAGAGACAGTTGTTAGCTGCCATGTGGGTGTTGGGGATTAAACCCAGGTCCTCTGGAAGAGCAGAGAGTGCTCTTAACCTCTGAGCCATCTTTCTAGACCAGTAATGACACTTTTAAAAAGAAAGAAGGAAGGAAGGGACAAAGGAAGAGAGGGCGGGAGGGAGGAAAGAAGGGAGGAAGAGAGGAAGGAAGGAAACAAAAGTGAGCAAATAACCGAATAAAGAAAAGAGATTTGAAAAAAAAAACACATTAGGATTACAAAAGAAACCTAAGACTACATCAGTGTTTGCAACTGGGCTGAGAAAATTTACCTTAAATTCTATTTTAAGATCAAAGTACAGTGTTACTCAAGGATTTGATATATAATTGGGGCTTCTGAAAACACCCCTGTAATAGACAGGTAAAGTCAGACAGTGTGGTTGCTAGGATATTTATATGCTTTTGGAGGAAGAAGAGAGACGTCTGCCACATGGCCAGAAAAGGAAAATGCCTGCAACCAGAAGCATGTTTCCCAATGTGATTCAGGGCACAGTGTAAAGAACAAAGAGTCCCCTGTAGCCCGAGAAAGCCTGTGTGGGAGGCATGGAAGTTCTTGTGCTCACAGATAGGAATGTTAAACACACAGTGTTGTCTCTTTAAAGGGAAGAATCCACAACCTATTATCCATTTGGAAGGCTGCAAACAGATGTGGTTAAGAGCCTGGTGATCTTTGCATCGTCCGAGTGGTGAGGACCGCACCAGATCCTCTCTCAGGCCTTTGTCTTGAGCCTGTCAATCTATAAAACCTATCTTTATGGGAGATGCTACATGTATTTGACAAAAAAACTTTGAAGTCTTAAGCTTTATTGTGCAGACAGGATTGAGTTATCACTAGGAAAGTTTTCACCAAATTGTGCTGTGCTTAAAATAAACTACTCAGGGTTAGGCTCCTGAAGTTTGAACCAACACATGCTACTTAGTTGTGTCGAACTGAACCGCCTTTTGGCCTCCTATGGATCATTACTCTGCTGGCCAGTGTGGTCACTGTGACTCCCACTGAGTTCCTAGCCTTACACACTGTATCTTAATGAACATTTTGAAGGTCACAAAAGTGTGACTTCAGGTCAGATGGGAAAGAGTTTTCAATAAATAATAAGTTCTGTTCTTTCAAAGATAAAAAGAGCACATTAGCCAGATCTCAGGATGGACAAATAGACCACACTATGTATAACTGTGTGTCTCTTGTGTCTGCGCAGAGTAGCAATGTTCTCTTTTATCCCAGAGTCTGGATATCTCAGACCTGCTTCCTTGAGCACCCAAACACAAAATTCAAGAATTCTATTATAGCCAATGACAGGAGGCAAAACACAGGGTCAGAAGTATGATGCAAGCCTTAATCCCAGGTGTGCCAGTCAGCAAGGGGGGTGGTTGTGAAAATTGCTTCTCTGTCGGGGCCTTCACTGTCTCATCCCCCAGTCTTGATGATTATAGACCACTGGAGGAATGAACATAGCTAGTATCCAGCCAAGTGTGATGGTGCGTGCACTTGAGAAGCTGAGCAGAAGAGCCATGAGTTCAGTTCCAGGCTAGGTTAGACTAGACACTGTCAAAGGAGGGAAGAGAAAGAAAGATAGGAGGGGAGGGAAAGAAGAGAGAAGAAAGGAGTTCTCTACATACTGGGTGCTGGGATGACTTGTCTCAATGATAACTCATTCTTCATTTTTCAGCTACCCCACCCATCCAACACTGTACAACTCAGAGTTCTAACTCAATGTATTGCCAGCCGTGTCTCTCTGTATAGGGCAACTGAAGAATGTGGAGGTTTAGATGCCCAAAACAGAACAAACAAATGGTCCTCTCCTAAATCTGCTATCAATCTCCTCTTTGACTTCTGATGACTTGACAGTGAGCCCACGGCACCAACACAAAGGAAAAGTGAAGCTCACACCAATGTTTTCTTTCTTTGCATTTCAGAAATTACTCCGAGAAAGTGACTAGTAACCATAGGATAAGGTGGTGGGGACTAGGGACTGGATGAGCGTGAAGTCTTCCCAAGACATGTAGTAATGTTGGTCTTCAATTGTGTGCAAGTATTCACTCCAAACATCTAGTATCCAAGCCAACATATGACTCACAAGACCAGAGACAGGTGTGCTGGCTCAGAAATACAACCCGACAAGAGCCCAGTGGGAGAAATCCATGACAAGCTTTGTAAAACACCTGCCTGCATACTTCAGGGGCCCTCTGAGCAAGAACAGAGGGGAAGAGGAGCTGAAGGGTACAACCAGCAAGAGCAACAGCTTGACTTTATCGGCATTTCTTACATCATTTAGAGCATTGGTCCTTGATTGACTATCGCTACATTAATGTTCCTACAGGGAGAAATGACACCTTGCTTGCTAAATAGGACGGTGATGATGTCTTTGTAGAGAAGAAATGCATTATTTGTGATCATATAGGGTGCAGTGCCATGAGGCTGATAAGAACTAGGAACAAGTAGACAATCAGTGTTGAAAGCCCAAGGAAAAGGCCAGGTGGTGAAGGTGCACACCTTTAATCCCAGCACTCGGAAGACAGATCTCTGTGAGTTCAAGGCCAGCCTGGTCTACAAGAGCTACTTGTAGGACAGGCTCCAAAGCTACAGAGAAACCCTGTCTCAAAAAACAAAACAAAACAAAAAAATCCCAATGAAAACACACATATATATGCACAGCAGTCAGCTCTGAAAACACCAGAGATTTTACAATGAAGTTGATGCTGCAAGATAAGGTATTAAAATCCAAATTTTCTGACTCATCAAGATATAGACTAACCAGCAGCCTTTGTTTTTTTAAACTTCCTGCTCCTTCCCAACCTTAAGGACTTTTTGGCAGCCCCTCCCCTTTACCAGATTCATCAACCAATCAGAATTCACCACATACAATCAAATTAGCCAGTCATATTTATCCCTATTAGATACATACTTTACATATGAGTGGGATCAAATTTGTCCATTCCCAGGATATCAAAATCCCTGCTTCAAAACACTGTTTGGTAGCCCACTTTCTAAACCCTTCCCTGCTACTGGGAGCCACCATTTTACTTTCCAGTAATGCCTTGCTCATGTGCCCTTCTTCTGTTGTCCCTGCTCAGCATTCTCTGAGATCTTGAAGCAAGCAACTGAATTCCAACTCAGAAAATGGACAACAATGTCATCTACCACACTACTTTCAAATGACTTAGGAAAGAGCAGCATGTGTGTCTGTACGTACTGGAGGTAGGATCAGGCAATGCTAAGAACAGACAAATTTAGGAAGGCAGTATATAGGTGTAAATTATTCTCCAGACTTGCTATTTTGTTTTGTTTTTCAATTTCCCTAGAGTCATTTTGTTTTATATAACAGAGGTATATAACCCAGCAAGTTTGCTCAAACAGCTGGTGCATTTCCAAGCTGAGGCCCTGTGGATGCTTCCCTTACCCAGAGTTACTTCTTCTAATTCTCCCACCAAAATCTATTATTGACACTTATAAAGACCAATAACACAACTTAATTGCTAAGAAAAGGCACAGGAGGATAGTATTTTCTCCCACGTCTATGGAAGAAAACTTAAGCACACTTATTAGCTAACTCCCCAGGAACCTGTAGAGGCACAGGACCGGTGTGATGACCTTCTACTGAGATCTCCTTGAATCAGTCCAACCAGATCTCTATGCCCACCCACTAACTTCTGTATTTTTGATTCCCAGTGGCTCCAGCCCTGCCACCCTCTTCAGAGGGCTAACCTAGGATTGCAGAAGACACTTCCCTCAGACTCCTAAGGGCTCAAGAGAGTGAGCCCAAGTGTGTAGAAGCTACAACCCACTGCAATGGCTGCCCCATGCCAAGCATTCCTTCCACTTCAGTTAAGTCACAGAAAAGAAATTCTCCCTCATTCCCAAAACCAAGCCACTTCTCTCCTCAACATCCTAATAATCCACACCCATGCTTGTTTCATTCCCACATCCGTTTGGTTGCCATGTATGAGCCGTTCTTCTAAGCAAGCATTCATAATGATGGGTTTCCGCTGTTTCCTGCTCCTGCAACCACCCCATGTGTAACCCTAGCACAGGCAGAGCCCCTGTTGCAGCACCTCGTTCTTTGCTCATTTATCTCTCTGTGACACATAAAACATGCAAGATATACACCGTGTGTGAATTTACAGTGTTGGATTTTTACACATAATTTGGTTGAAAGGAGCCTTGAAGTTTGTTCAAGATTGTATTTACTGACAGGAAACTCGCACCTTGGCAATATAGTTGGCTCTGTATTGTGACCACAGTCCTTCCTTGAGAGAAATGTGTGTGGTCATGATGTTTGAACTTCAGACACTCTCTTGTCACTGATCGGGGGTTCTTGTGCAACCTTCTCAAATCATGGTTTAATTCCAGAGCTAACCATTGGCTGAATAACTATATACTCTGGGTTAAATATTATTAATTTTTAAAAGGGATCATCAAAATCTGTAATAACTGGTATAGGACAGAGGACAGCAAGCAGAGACAGTGGGTGTAGACAGACAAAGGGCACCCTCTCGTTATGCCATGCATGCCATTTGCTGTGGGTTCTGGGGCAGCCTGGGGAATCCCTTGGCAGGAGAGGAGCTCTCAGATGGAGCGTGTGGCCGTTGTCATCTGCATTGGCAGTGCCATCTGCCATTAGGTCCAGAAGGATTCCACAGTGGCGATCATTACAGTTGTCCTGTAGATTGCCAGACCCACAGTTCTGGTAGTGTTTTCATCTCAGGAATGGTGGATTTTAAAATACTTTGAAACCATATTAGAGAGAGAATAAAAAGGAATGAATGAGTGAATGCAAATAGAATGTAAACGTTAGATTATATGTGCCATTCTACCTCTCTCTCTCTTCCTGTCTCTCTGTCTCTCTGTCTCTCTGTCTCTCTCTCTTTGTCTCTCTCTCTCTCTCTCTGTCTTTCTCCTTTCTCTCCCTCTTTCTCTGAAAAGTAGATGAAGCCCAAGTTCAGAGTAACAAGAATCAACTTTATCCCCTAAGCAGTGTTTAAGAACTTTTAATAAAAAGGCTCCCTTGGTGTTTTCCACTGGTGAGCTTCCCGCCCGGGCTGCCAGGAGCTGAGCTCAGGAAAATATGAGGCATTACTTGTCAAACAGAGAGGCATCTGGCCAAAGTGGGGAGGAGAGCACCAAAGCCAAACAATAATATTATTGAGCAGAACTCCCCCTGGGGCTTCCATTCCAGGATATTCAGAAAAGCTCCCAAGTCACTGAGCTGTGGCACTGTCTGAGGTCACCAGAGCCTATGTGACCAACACCACCGACTTGACCCCTTACTCAGCCACTGCCAAGAACAAGAACCCACACTGTGACCAACAGGAAAAGGAGTGTCCACTTTGAAAGACAGTCTTCGTCTTGTTTCCCAATTAGAACTAACGAAGAGCTTTATTGTGTTACCGGTGAGTAATTCATGGGCAATTTAACCAAACAGAGGATGATCCAGGTATGTAGGCTTAAGATGGACATACTGCTTCAAACGCCAGAAACTTTCAGAAACCAGTCCCCACAGAACACAATCCCAGACACACACGGAACTTGGAAACTCTGAGTGAAGACTTCTGTGACTGTTATAGCATCATTGGAGTTTCCAAGAGGCTAAATCCTGGGCTCCTCCAGCCTTAACAACTTAGCTGGGACATCTGTCCCCAATATGTGGGGCAAAGTGACAAGTCAACATGACTAGAGATTGGCTGGGCGGTGGTGGCGCATGCCTTTAATCCCAGCACCCGGGAGGCAGAGGCAGGTGGATCTCTGTGAGTTCGAGGCCAGCCTGGTCTACAAGAGCTAGTTCCAGGACAGGCTCCAA
>NC_022012.1:51870694-51877348 GCF_000317375.1 Microtus ochrogaster | reverse complement strand
GTTCGAGGCCAGCCTGGTCTACAAGAGCTAGTTCCAGGACAGGCTCCAAAGCTACAGAGAAACCCTGTCTCGGAAAAAACTAAAAAAAAAAAAAAAAAAAAAAATGACTAGAGATTCATTCTCTGCTGCCACATTAGAAAGAAGAACAAGTAAAGCAGTCTACTGTGAGGCCAGTCTGACTCCAGGGTACTGAGGAAGGGATTTCGAAAGGAAAAGGCTATTTTAACTAAGTAGCCCTGGTCAAGGTGGGGTCCTGCTCATCATTGGCCAATCATTGCCTCAGCTCTGGTCTATCTGGTAAATTGTCAATAATGTGGAGTTCTCTGTCTGGGAGAACAACCCCTGAGCCCTACCCTTTCCCTCCTAAGGCACGAGATTCCTGAAGAAATTCCAGTTCTTAAGGGATGACCGTTTCAATACTCTGATAGGAAAGGGAGTGGCCCAATTGTCTCTAGATTCTCTTCTCTTCCACCAGGATGGTCACATTGGTCCATCTGGGCTGCTATCACAAGGTGCCTCAGATCCAATCTGAACAGAAATCGGTTGTCACTCTTCAGGGGGCTCTGATCAAGATCATGGTTCCCAGATAGACCGGGGGAGGGGGGAGAAATTGGAGAGAGGGGTGGAAGACATGGAGAGAAGAAAGAAAGAAGTCAGAGAGAGGCAGAATGTGATTGGATTCAGATGCCGACCAAGGAAGGGTTTGACTGAGGGTGTCTGTATACAAGAGACTAATACAGAACAAAGGGAGTCCCTGATTCAAAGAACTTCAAAAATGCCATACCTAAATTGCATATGTGTAATCACAGAGTTTGGGCTACATAGTGACATGCAGACCAGCTAGAGTTATACAGCAAGCAGACAATTCGATTCACTCATTTTCATTAAAATTAAAATCAAACAGCCTAAAGAACATCTAGCAAATAAAAACTTTAGGGAGTTAAATGAATCAAAGCCTGCTTTCAGAATGTGTCAAATATGTGTGGACAAGGCACAGTCAATTCTTCACACATGTTAACCCAGAACTTTCTCCACCAAACTTCACTGGTATGAGAGTTCATAATCAATGTCAAAATCAATATTTTGTTCTGAGATAAACTAGAGTTTCTCGCTTTTGCTAAACATGCTTCTAATCCTCAGAGTGATTAAACGGACGGGGAGCAATAACACAGAAACTCTTTGAAACACAGAGAAAGAGGGTGTGACTGTGGTCCATTTCCCCCTTCCTAGGTCTGAAATTCCCGCTGCCCGTAATCCCCAGAGCTGTTAGTGCCGCGCACACATACACCAAAATACACCAAATTAATAAATAAATGGGATGAAGGAGAGAGGGAAGTGAAGAAGGAGGGGGGAGGAGGGAGGGCAACAGGGCAGCTGTTCTCTCTTGTCCTGCCTTTGCCATGGTTCCCTGGGGTCACTAGGCTGTGAGAAGAGAATGCTTCCCGTTTCTTTCTGTTCATGTGCAGAGGGCATCACTTCCTGCTCACCCGAACTCACACCTGAATTCAAACCTAAGCCCAGCAGAAAGATACAGACAAAAACATTGTTATTCCACATGATCCTGCCATTCTGTGGGAGTGTGACCATGTCCACAGAGTCCACAGAGCTCCCAGCTATAGAAGGGAGGTAGATATGGGCAAAAAGATGACATCAGAGTCTTGCCAGTATAGCCCCAGATGTCTGCATGGGTCAGGAAAGTGGCAAGTTGGCATGGACATTGGTGCCTTCCCAAGCTTACTCTGTTAGATTCCAATAAAAGAATCAACTCATTTAGGATAAACAGTGTCAATAGACACATGTATTTCTAAGGGGCACTGGTATGGATAGTTTATTATTTTTTTTTATTATTATTATTACAAATTTTCACCTCCTCCCCCTTCCCCTCCCCTCTTCCCCTCCCCCTTCCTCCTCCCCCTTCCCCCTCCCCAGTCCAAAGAGCAGTCAGTGTTCCCTGCCCTGTGGGAAATCCAAGGTCCTCCCCACTTGGGATGGATAGTTTTATGTCAGCTTCACACAAGCTAAAGTCATCTGAGAAGTGGGAGCCTCAGTTAAGAAAATGCCCACCCCCCTAAGATGGGGTTGTAGGCAATCCTGTAGAGCATTTTCTTGATTAGTGACTGATGAGAGACTGCCCAGTCCGTTGTGGTCCTGGGTTCTGTAAGAAAGCAGGCTGAGCAAGCCATGGAGGGCAAGCCAGTTAAAACATTCTCCCACAGCCTCTGCATCAGCTCCAGTTTCCTGCTGTTTGAAGTCCTGACCAGATTTCCTTTAATGACGGACTATGATGTGGAAGTGCAAGCCAAATAAACCCTCTTCTCCCCAGATTGCTTTGTTGGTGGTGCTCCATCACAGGACCAGGAACCCTAAGACAGGCATTCACCGCTAAATGGAAAGTTAGTGTCTAAACTAGGAGATTCTCTAGGGTTTGGGGATCTCCAGTGGGTCTTGAATATGCAGATTGTGACTCAGTCTCGGGTGAAGCCTGAGAATCCGCATTTCACACCAGCTCCGTGGACAGGAGAGTGGAGCTGGTTTGAGATCATGCTTTCTGAGCATTAGTATTAGTATTGTTTTACAAATGTGTGTCTTTTGTGTAGCTATCATTAAACACAAGTGCAAGCATCTATGAAGCACGGAAGAGGACTTTAGATCCCAGACCTAGAACTGGAGTTAGAGGCAGCTGTGACTTGGGCATAAGAACCAAACTTGGGTCCTCTATGAGAACAGTAAGCATTCTTGCACGTACTGTTTCAGCCCCCGAAGCTATAATTTTAAGGAAAACCCTAAGCTGCACTGATGAAGGCTTGAGACTCAGAAAGAACATGGCCTACTCCAGGAAGCGTTCAGTGGACTTAGTGCCAAACAGGAACAGGCAACAACAAAAGCTTTAAACACACATTCCTGAAATCTTAGGGGGAGGGGCAGAAATCAGTCCTCAGCTGGTTCCAAATAAAGAGTTCGACAAATTCTAAAAATAAAAATGATGTAAATATGATCTGTTCATCAATATAAAGTTGCTTAAATATAAAATAAAGTCACAAATATAGAACATTTTAAATGGCAAAGTAAAAATATTGAACAACAGCCAAATAATTTTGATTCCTTGTAAATAAGTTTGAAAATCCAGACAAAATTCACTACTATACAAAGGATATAAACTACTAAATTAAGACATAGGAAAGACAATCTGTAACTCTGAAAGTTATACTTAAAATTGTGTAGCCCTAAATATATCCCCAAACTCAAGGACTAGGTGGTGTTACAAGTGAGGTGTTTGAAATCTTCAAAGAATACATATTTAAGTGTTTCTTAAACTTTACAAAAAAGAAATAAAAAAATTCCAGTTATTTTCACAAAACCATTAATAACTCTGACTCCAAAACTTCTCAGAAGATGAATGTAGGAACAAGAAGCTATGTCTCAATTTTACTTTTAAACATTGATAATAGAATCATAAATAAAATGTTAGTGATAAAAAAACTTAACAGTATTTTTAAAAACCTATGAGAAGGGGACTAGAGAAACAGCTCAGCAGTTAAGAGCTCTTGCTCTTGGAAACAACACAGGTTTGGTTCCCAGCACCCACATGATGGCTCACAACCATTCATAACTCCAGTTCTGGGGGGGGGGGGGGTCTGATGTTCTCTTTTAACCTCTTTAGGCACCAGACACACATGTGGTACACATATGCAGGCAAACCACTCATATCCATAAAATAAAACTGATAAATCTTTGTTAATAAAAGGGACCATGACAAAAACAATCCAGTCTTGGAATTTTCTTTTGGTTTAATATCCACAGAGTATCACATTCCGTGAGCAAAGGAGAAAACAAGTACATTACCTCACTAGATAACTTTTTAAAGGCATCTGTAAAGTCTGGCTGTCAAGCCCAGTGTCATGAGCACACCGATAGTCCCAGCACTTGAGATGTGAAAGCAAGAAGACAGTGAGTTCAAAGCCAGTCAGGGTGATATAGCAAGACCCTGTATCATCATCGTCATCATCATCATCATCATCATCATCATCATCATCATCATCCTCACCCAGCTGCTGCAGAGGTGACTCCAGGGTTAACAGCATGTCCTGTTCCTGCGGAGAACTCTAATTCAGTTTCCATGGTTCTCACAGGGTGGCTCACAAACACCTAGAACTTCAGTTTCAGGGGCTCTAACACCTCTGACTTCCATGTGTTCCTTCACGTACCCAGTGCACACAAACTCACACAGACATACATAGACATACCTTTTAAAATTAAAATTCAGAAACCAACAACAACCAAAACCCACAAAAAATGGACAGTCTTGCAAATCCTAATCCCTTAAGAGAAAAAAGTCAGTTGTTCAAACAAAGCTGCAGCAATCAAAGCATGGATACTGGCATTACAACTAGACATTGACCAACTGACTGGAATTGGGAATTTAGAAATAAACCCAAATATTTAATTAAGGTCAATTGATTTCAATAAGTTTCACGATAACTCAATGGGGAAAGGAAGATTCTTCACCGCATGATGCTAATACAACCAGTTACACACAGGCAGCTTGGATCCTGCTTCATACCACACACAAGAATTAACTCAAAATTATTGAGAGACATAGAAGCCACACCTATAAAGTTCTCAGGAGAAAATATAAAAATAGACCTTCATGTCTTCAATCCTGGAAATGTTTTCTTAGCCACATCACCTTAGGATATTTAAAATGTTTTGCTCAGAAGATACCATCAAGAACATGAACCAGGTGTGGTGTCACACTCCCACAGTCCCCAGACTGGGTAGTCTGAGGAACCATGATCAGGGGTTTAAAGCTAGCCCTGGAGGGTATCACAAAAGACTCTGTCTCAAAAGACACCAAAAAAATAAAGACAGAATCCACAGAAGAGAAAACATTGGCAAATCACATGTGTGTGAGGGTATTCACATGCAGAATACATAAAGAACTCCAATTACTCAAAAATAAAGAAATAAATCAATTTTAAAATAGGGGAGGAATCTGAATATTCTCCATGGTCAATAAGAACAAGGAGCAATAGTCGGGTCAGCATCAAAAACCACTGGGTGCAAATCATTACATTGCAAAGAGATTTGGAAAATAATGTGGCAATTCCTTAACGTGGTAAGCACAGATTGTTGCATGACCCAGTAATCCTACAGAAATGAAAACATATGTCTACACAAAGACCTCCCCTGACTTGTTCCTAGCAGCATTGTTTGAAATAACCCAGAAGAAATTATCCAAATGGGGAGTGGTGGGCTCTGGGAATGTTTGGGATTGTGAAAATGCTGTAGGATTGCTTTTGCGGTGGTTATGTGGCTTTGTTGCTATACTAAAAAGTGGGCTACACGCTTAAAAAGGTGGATTTTGGTGGCTTGTGAATGTCATCTTGGTTTAGTTGTTACTGAAGAGCAGATTTTCTAGTGAGTGCTAGGTGACACCCCTGTGTCCTTTTAAGGCCTGGGTTACTAGGCAAAATGGACATACTGCTCTCTAGAGACTGAGCTGGGGCAGAGCTGAGGTGTTAAACCAGGTTAATCTTCTATTAGTAATTCTCATGAAAATGGGATTATGTCTGACCCATTTTAAAGCTTGCCAGCATGAATGCCTCTCAGCTGAGGAAGTCCAGGTCTCTCCAACTCGGGAGAAACAAGCAGAAGCCTAGAAGGGTATCCCAAAGGCTTAATAAACTGAGTGAAGTGATTGCTTTGCTTACCAACTGTGGGGTCTTGAACAGTACGTGGAAGCTCACATCTTCAGTGGTCCCCTTCTACAAAGCACAAATAACAGCTCTGAGCTCATAGGGTGTTGAGATTATTAAGTGAGATGTAACTAGTACATAGTAACAGGTCTTAAATACAAAGAATTGATGGGTGCTGACTGCCCTTGAAGAGCTGAATATGATATTCTGCAAAAGACAGGGAGAACCTCAGACACACTAGTACCTGATCTTCTGATGGAGGTGAG
This sequence comes from Microtus ochrogaster, assembly GCF_000317375.1. NCBI lineage: Eukaryota > Metazoa > Chordata > Mammalia > Rodentia > Cricetidae > Microtus > Microtus ochrogaster. The sequence goes on along the minus strand of NC_022012.1, from coordinate 51,871,386 downwards.
GAGAATGCTTGGCTCCCTTCCCTCAGAACTATTTCTTGGTCTCAGTGACTGTCTACCACTCCTTCTGTGCCTACCCAGTCAATATGCTAAGGACCAGGATGTCAGCCTATGCTGCTCTCCACTGTCCTTGGAGGAAGGCAGCGTTCTGCCCTTTGTGGAGATAATTGCTTCACAAACCTGATTTGCAAGTTTTCGAGAGTTAATTCTTGAGCAAGCAAGGTAGGCCCTTTGTTTGCGAGCTACCCAAGCAGCACGGGAGTTTAGATCTGGGCACCGGGAGAGACATCATTGGGGTGAGTGAGTGCGGCAGCAGCCGGGAACAGGGAACTCAGACGTTCCTCATCCCTCCTACACTTCCTGGTCATCCTGCAGGGGCTATACTGCCCGATATCTCCTCTCTCTTCCTATCCCATCCAGTTTACATCCAGAACCTCCCACCCCCTGTCTCCCTCCCTCCCTTCCCTTTTTGGCGGCATAGCAACTCCTAGCTTAGCCTGCTCGGGTGCTTGGACTGAACCCAAATCGGGAGGGCAAAGGGGAGGGCAGTAGTTCCTTTGTCTCCATAGCCTGCCTGCAGCAAGCAGGGTGGGCCCTTTGTTTGCGAGCTACCCAAGAAGCACAGAGATCCGATCTGGACACCAGGAGAACCATCACTGGGGAGTGACATCACTGGGAAAGTACATCAGTGGGCA
>NC_022012.1:51860677-51864977 GCF_000317375.1 Microtus ochrogaster | reverse complement strand
TGCTCTTTGGACTGGAGAGGGAGGGGGAGAGGAGTTTGGGGGAGGGGGAGAAGGGTGGGAGGAGGGGGAGGGAAATGGGAGGCTGGGAGGAGGCAAATACTTTTTTTTTCCTTTTCTCAATAAAAAAAAAAGAGTTAATTCTTTACACTAGTTCTTCTCACACAAGCTCAGGAAGGGTCTTGCTCAAGATCTCAAAACCATGCCTCTTCCAACCTATGCTGGCTCTCAATCAAATGAGACAAAAATTTTGAGTTGCCAGAAATTGACAAGCCACACAGAACAGGTATGCCACATTAGGTAAAGTGTTTTCTCTCCATACTCTCAAGAAGACTACTGTGAGAATTAAACAATGAGAGGGAAGTGTGCCACAAGGCTTGCTTCACCTCCTATTTCTACGGTTTAAAATATGTTGCCAGACATGTTGACACACACCTGTAATCCCAGCCCTCAGACCTGACTTTAAGACCAATCTAGATTGCACAATAAGACCTTGCCTCAAGGAAAAAAACAAAAAGATTATATATATATATATATATATATATATATATATATATATATATATATATATGTATACATACATATATATATATATATATACAGATGTTTGCAAAATGGCTCAACAGTTAAGAGTGAGTTCTCGTTGGCAGGCAAAGGCAGGCGGATCTCTGTGAGTCTGAGGCTAGCCTATCCTGGTCTACGAAACGAGTTCCAGAAAAGGCTCCAAAGATACTCAGGGAAACCCTGTCTAAAAAAAAAAAAAAAATCAAAAACAAAACAAAACAAAAGAGTGAGTAGTGGTCTTGCAGAGAACCTGAATTCAGGCCCTAATTCAGGACCCAGTACAAGTCAGAGGGCTCACAATTGCCTCCAACTCCAAGGGATTGGATGTTACCTTCTTCTTCCTTGTGCACCCACACACGTTTGCTAACATACACACACACACACACACACACACACACACACACAAGTGTTACAATATCTGTCTACAGAAGATAACTCTAACTATTAATATAATGAATGTGAACAAACAGCAGAGACATTGTGCAGACATCTACAGCCTGACAGTATCTATCCCCAGGGTACTCTTCCTTTAATCTCTAAAGTTTAGAGAGCAAGGAAGTGGTCCAACTCCTGCGTATGAAGAGCAATCTAGAGGCAGAGGACAGTGCCTGTGGGAACAGCAGCCAGATGGTGTCCAGAGCACTGGTCTCCTGACCTGTGTCCAAAGAACGGGAAGCTTCATTTTTCTACCACAGTTTTGAGGCAGCCTACCCTACACATTTGTTTTTCGATGATTGTTGAATCTATTAAAAATAATTGTATATTTGATGTTAGAGCACTGTGGCCCATTCCTGTAATCCCAGCACTCGGAAAGCAGAGGCAGGATCAAGAATGGCAATCCCCAGTTGGATAGCAAGTTTGAGACTTGCCTGAGCTATACTGCAATCCTGTCTTGGAAAAATAAAAAATCTTGGTATCATGGCCCATCTGTGTTCTTAGGACGGATAGTAAAGTACACTGTGGTTCTCTGGCCTTTATATCTCTCAGATGATAGATATCCCAGGCTAACGAGGGAAGGTTTGAAAGTCCCTAATTTCTACTGGAGACCAGGCTAGAAACATCTCTTCGCCGATTGCTTGATAGATTGGAAGTATATCATTGAAGAGTTGGAGATGTCAAGGTTTGCCATTGGTCTGGCTGAAGTGACAGATGATCTCTGTAAAGCAGCCCTCTGTCTTTTTTAGAAGATCTTGCCATCAAAGAAAAATCCTTATTTTTTAGAAATTACAAATACTATCAATGTTTTGGAAATAGTCACATAGGAAGGAAGAAGAGAGAGGAGAGAGAAGGGGAGGTTGGGGAGGGGCAAAGATAGACAGACAGAGACAGAGATGGGGGAGATGGAGAGGGGGGGGTGTGGAGGGGAGGGAGGGAGGGAGACAGACAAATAGGAAAAAAGAGGGGGGAGGGAAGGAAGGAGGGACAAAGGGAGGGAGGGACAGAGGGACGGAGGGAGAGATATACAGAGAGACAGAGACTGGAAATCCTTTGTGGTCCAGGCACTTATGGGGCTCTGAGAGGCCCTGCTGACATGGTGGAGTACCCACCCACAGTCTGGTAAGAGACTGATCCTTATCTCTCCTGTTTGCAGCACAGACAAGCACTCATAGACTCTTAGCTGTGCCCTGAGAAAGTCTTTCTACAGCTAGAGGTCATCAGCTGATCAGAAGGAGATCTCTGGCCCACTGGTAGCAATCAAGAGCCCCAGCACATCTCTGGGGTTCAGGACCCAAAGGCCAATAATTGCTTGGAATCATTTTTCTAAGTAAAAATTGAAGCAGCTTCATTTTACTTCTTTTAAAAGGGGGAGGTCTTAAGTTGGATTACCTGCCAGTTGTTTGAAATTGCATACATATATAGCAACAGTCGTGGGGGGCATGAAAGGAAGCAAGTAGTGGTGATAAGGTGAATTTCACATATGTGAGATTAGATTTAGCTAAGTTTTTATCATTCTTCCTGGCCTCTTATTCTGGAAGAAACTCTTCTGACCTCTCTTCCCAAGTAATTTAGTCTTTTTTTTTATTTTTATTGAGCTCTACATTTTTCTCCTCTCCCCCTTCCTGCCTCTCCCCTCTCCTTCAACCCTCTCCCAAGGTCCCCATGCTACAAAATCCACTGCCAACACATGGTGATGATGATAATGATAGCCTCTCAACCTCTCCATGAAGGCCAGTGTCCCCAGCTTCATATCACCTAGCACTGGGACACAAATGTCTGTTTTTACTGCCATAGCCAGCTGTTCCATCCCTTCACGATCACTCTGAGACCGTCAAGGCCACTTCTGCCACACGATCATCATATATTACTTCCATTACCACCTCCAACACTCCGTGGCAACTACAAACATAGCCAATATCCACTACCATCCCCCATCGCATCTGCCACTCTGAAAAATCCATTTTGAAAATTCTACCATCTTGTTTGTACATTTAAATATGAATTTCAGATGTTCTTTTAGACCAGACACGGTCTCTGTTCTCTCCTTCCCTCTCCTCTTTCCACTATCTGGCTCCAAGAGCTCGGTCTGTGTCTGTCTCCACACCAAGCCAGAGACCCTCTTCTGCCTTCTCTTGCTTCTGTCTCTGTATACATCCTCAAACATGGAGTTTCTTTTTCAGTCCTTTAAAGGAACCTGGTTATTCCTCTGCAATCAAGAGTCCAAGTGTCTCTTGGCACTCTGAGGCTGTTAATCTTTTCACTGGCAGACTTTATTACTGATAATCCCTGGAGTATCTCATGCGTACCAGCTCATGATCCGCTGCGGGAGGCAGGTGAAGGGTTTAAACTTTCCCATTTTCATAGCTGAATTTAGGTTTCAGTTCTCTGGGAGGGGCGAACAGGTATCTCTCCCAACAAAAGACCATTGATCAACATATTACATTAAGGAATAAGGGAAAGAACACGAACAAGACCTGAGTCAGTCCAACAATGTCTTAAGGACAGTTCCTTGAAAGTTACCCAAGTATGTCCAAAGATAAAACCTCAACTAATTAAAAGTATTTTAATGTAAAAAAAAGAAATTGCATACATAAAATAAACTTTACTAAAAATTCTTTCGTTGCCAATGTAGGTGCCAGGAAGAACTAGTATGCCCTCTTAGTAATATTCAAATTAAAAGAGGGGCAGGGAGTGGGCACTCTTTTTTGTATCTTCTAAAAATTTCTTTTCTCTTTTGAGATTCTAATTATACTTCTCCCCTCTGTCCTCCACCCCCAGCCCTCCCAAACACCCCTCTTTGCTTTCTGACAAATTTATGGCCTCTTTTTTCATTAATTGTTGCTGTATACATAGAGGATCAGGGAATTTGCTGTGAGATGTATGTCCCAGGAATGTCAGAAACCCATAAAGTCTCCCAGCATGACTGCCTAAACATGGGATGAACAAGAAGAGCAACAGACATGCTACAGAGGACAGAAAACTCCACACGTGGTGTCTTTTCCTTCACACTGGCTCAGTCCCTCTGCATCCACCCTCACCTTCAAGGCTTCATCCTTATGGGTGACGGTTCACCTTACACACTGTTGTCCACACTTCACTGGTACCCTTTCTTCCTCAGGTCTTGCCAGTCTGAGCCTCCTTGGTTCCCTCTCTGTGCCTGCTCATTTCTCGGTCCCGGAGAAGCCTGGCTTCCAAGACTTAGTCCCACACCAGGCCACCGCCAGATGGTGGACAAATATCAGGTTCCCAGATGGTGGACAAATATCAGGTTCCCAGATGGTGGACAAATATCAGGTTCCCA
>NC_022012.1:51848823-51860577 GCF_000317375.1 Microtus ochrogaster | reverse complement strand
CCAGATGGTGGACAAATATCAGGTTCCCAGATGGTGGACAAATATCAGGTTCCCAGATGGTGGACAAATATCAGGTTCCCAATTCCTTGAGATTTCACAGCCTCGGCCACGCTGTACCCCGGGTGGCTTCTGCCTCTTTGAAACTTTGTAAAGGGGCCTTTCACAGCCATGTTAGACTCCTGGCAAAGGCGAGTGGAGGGTAGAAAGTGCAGCCCACATCCCCCTGTCAGGGCCGTTTCCTATCAGCATATCAGAAGCCACCTCTACACCTCCCCACAATAAACCTCCCAAATGAGCTCTGTTGCAAGGTGTGACTTTGTGGTGTCCCTTGGCTCCAATGAGGCCTTCCACCACTAAACTATTACAGTTCAGGTGTTTTTGCTTTTGTTTTGTTGTTTTGTTTCCTTGAGGTTATTACTATTGATGCGTGTGTGTCCCCCAGATGATCTCATGATCCTCTTGCCTCAACTTCACAAGTGCTCAGATAGCAAGTGCATAGGAATCAGTCTTCTGACGTCGTTGTTCTAATTCAACATTGACTTGTCTGTTGGGGTCTTTTGCCTCTCTGTGTGACTTTAGAGTCAATTTATCAATAGCCAAAAAATAATGTGAGGATTTTTGACTAAAATTATACTGAATCTGTAGAACAAGTTGAGAAAAACTGACGCCTTAAAAATATTGTCCTCCTGTCCGTAAGCACGGGTGTGCTAGCTAGTCTGATGTCAACTTGACACACAAACTAGAGTTATCTGAAAGAAGGGAACCTCAACTAAGATGCATTAAGAGCCAGTTGTAAGGCATTTTTTTTTAAATTAATGATTGGTGGAAGAGGGCCCAGCTCATTGTGGGTGGGATAAGGGTGCAGTCTCTGCTTCTAAGATTACTGTGTAGAGAGGAGGAAAAGTGTGTCGTATGGAAGAAGGAACTAAAAGGCAAAAGAAAGGCGGAACATCCTTCATCCCGCTACTTCATTCATGATGGTGGAGTTCATGACCCAGACAGTTCCCCAAGGCCTCTCCTCTCAACGCAGTCGCATCAGCAGTTGTATTGATAGCACGTGACTTGATGGACACCTTCATGCCACCACACTAAAGACCAGTTCGTTGATAACCAGACAAAACATGGTTAGAGTTGAAGTTTAGTTTAAAGAAAGTGGTGGTGTCTGTTAAGCCCTGGATCGCAGTTGCTTGGTGAGTACTCAACCACTGAGCTACACACGCAGCCCAAATGTGGTATTCCTTGAGAAAAGTCCGCCCACACCCAACCCTGTGAATCAATACATTCACAATACATCATGCAGATTGTGGTTGTCAACACTTCTGGCCTTACTGGGAAAGAAACGTCAAAAAGTAATTGGCTATCCAATGTGATCTGTAGGTGGCCATAGTCTAAATTCACAGTCTAAAGCCAGCAACTGCAGCATTCCCACAAACCTTTTCCAAATGAGATCAGTTCGCTTTGCCAATAAGATAAATGTGTTACTATTTACACTATTAAAGAATACGTGTGCGATCGTGCCATAAATGTATATCGTAAATTTTCAAAATGTTTTTGATCAGGGTACTTTACTCTAGTTTCCTTTATAATTAGATTTCTTTTACTTTATTTAAAACAGTACTCTGAAAGGCTTCCTCAGCCCACCAAAAGGAACACTACAGGGAAAACCTTCAAACCTCTGAGCTGGAAGGGGTGTGGGTGCAGAAGACAGCATAGTCTGACAGTTCACAGTTTACTTGAAAAGGCACTTCGAACTTTGGCCACCACGGCTGTAGGCCCTCCAGCTCAGGTTCACAAGCTTGTTTGTGCTCTGAGTTTCTCATCACAGCGTTCAGAAGGCTTCCTGTTGCTGCTTGTTTCAATACAAATGACCTAATCTGTAATTAAGCCATGAATCTACTACATTCTAGTGTGTGTTTCTAACAGAACAGAATCCACCTTTTTTTTTTTTTAAGGTTGGTTTCTTTTCATGGAAATCTGTGATCTGTTATTAAAGTTTGTCATCTTTGGGACTGGAGAGATTACCCAGTGGGTAAAATGCTTGAGCACAAGAACCTGAGGTCTGATCACCAGACCCATGCAAGAGCCATCTGGGGTGACAGGCACATCATGAGGATTTACTGGTCAGCTCGTGTAGGTGAAAGTGAGCTCCAGGTTCAGTGAGAGACCCTGCCTCAAAAACTAAGGTGGAGAGTAATAGAAGAAGATAATATACATTGACCCCTGGCTTCCAGACAGGCGTGCACAGGCAAGCACTCACAAGCACACACTCAAATTATGTCATCTGTATTAAATTAAAGCTGTACTCATTAAGTTAAAACCTCCCTAAATTTTAACCTACATGTGCTGTTGCTTAGAATGCAAATGATACTTTGCTGAATTAGGTAATAGTTTTCAAGCACTAGAAGAACTCAGGCAAATGCAGGACAGTGGTAGAAAGTTTGCCTAGTATGCATGAGGGCCTATGTTCAATCCCCCAGGGATGATGATGATGATGATGATGATGATGATGATGATGATGATGATGATGATGATATAACTCTAAGAAAGAAATCACTCTAAGAGCCAGGATGTGTCTAAATAGCAGATGGGAAGTGGAGGAAAAAAGGTTTAAGAATTCAAGATCATCCTCAGATACACCTTGAGTATAAAACCGGCCTGGACTAAGAGAAGACTTTGACTCAAAAAAAAAAAAAAATACCAGAGCTAAATTTTTTGTGCTATTACCAATGTTATGGTTGTTGATACTAAACACCTGTAAATTCATGATTTGTTTTATAACATTCTGTCCATTAGCTGGTTATGTCTACCAATCCCAATCAATGAGCAATAAGTCAAGCCATGAGTTGTAGGTTGAGTCATGGAGAAATACGCTGAGAATATTTTGCTCACTTGGGAAATCTGTGACCTGCAGTCTTGCACACACATAGCTTTACTTATCTGCAGCACTATCTGTTTCCCAAGGGTCCCTCACAAGCCTCTCTCAGGGACACTACAGGTGGGGGCTGTGGTTGTTGTCCTAGATCTGTCTACATGACTTGGAGGGAAGACCGAGGATATTTTAAATATTTGGCAAAAGAAAAGACCACATTAAAGTGAAATTGTGGGAATTTAAAGGGAAGTTTGGAATTTAAAAAAGAGATAGTCACTGCTGTCTGGGACTGTACAGAAATTTCCTGTTGACTTGAAGAATATCAGGCAGCCTGAGGCTTGACTGGAGGCAGGCACAGTAGGTTGTAGAGAAGGACTTCGGGAAGGTCCATGAAAGGAGAAGCTCACTGGACAGAGTGACACCTTTAAAGGCCAGGTCAGCAAGCTGGGACTTGATCCAATAAATAAACAAAGGTCATTTTAGATCTGCGTGCCATCAAATGACTTAGGGATGACATGAATGCAGAAGCTGGTAGCCCCGGGGCAGGAATTTCAGAAAGTATCATGGTGGCCTAGTTTCAAAAATATAGGTGGCTGGTGAAATGGCTCCATCAGTTAAGTCTGGCCAGGCAAGCACGAAGACCTAGGTGCAGACCTCCAGCACCCACATTTTAAAAGCTGTGCAGCGGTACACTGGAATCCCAGTACTGGGGGATAGAGACGGGGGGGGGGGGGGGGCGTGGGCTTCCTGGCCAGTCGGCCAACCAGATCAGCAAGGTTCAGGTCTGGCAAGAAACTTCTATCAAAAAATGACACAGAGAGTGACTGAAGAAGACATCTGACCTCAGTCTTTGCCCAACACACACAGGAATGTGCACATGCATGAAGAGATCGCTGATGTCACAATGGTGTATTGTACCTTAAGACTTGCTGCAATGAGAAGGTGTTTTGTCTTTGTGGCACGCTTGCTAAAACTGTCCTGCTTCGGTCTAATTATGAGGTAACCTCAGAAAAGCCCAAATTGAGGGAAAGTATAAAAGTACCAGTACTTTTCAAAAATGTCAATTTAGAGCCAGCTGTGTGGTTCAGTGAGTAGAGGTCCCTGCTACCAATGTCTGATGATCTGGGGCTCTACGGTAAAGAGAAAGAACTGGCTCCTACAAGTTATCTTCCTCCATATAATAATAAATAAAAGGAGCATTTACTGACAACGTAATACAAGTTAGAGAAAGCTGAGAAAATATTCTCAGGTCAGAGGAGATTGCAGACATGAGCAAACTGAATGCAATCTTGGATCCTGGAACAGAAAAGGGAAGTTGGAGAGATGACTATGAACTCCAAATAAAAGTTAGAAGTATAGTTAATAGCTTTGCATTCATATTCTATAAGTTGAGAGCTGGGGACAAGGCTCAATTGGTAATGTTCTTGCTGCTTAGACACAAGGACCGGAGTTCAATCCTCAGTGACCATAAAATAACTGGGTATGACATCGACCTCAAAGCACATATGCCAGCACACACACACACACACACACACACACACACACACACACACACACCACTGCAGGGAGGATGAAAGGCAACTCTTCTGTTAAAATGTGCAAATTTTTATTTGGTTCCGCCCACATACTTAAAAAAAAATAAACAAAGCAAAATAAATGACAGAGCTCAGCTTCTAGAAAGTCTGAAAGGAGGGAACAAAACCTTGCAAGGGCTAAACCCCAGAGGGTTACAGAATTGAGCATTTTGTTGGGCCCAAGCTTTACTGTTCCCAATCTGCAGGGTCTTTTGTGTACAAGCGCCAAATCCAGTGTCTTAAAGTAGAGTTGCCACGGATGTCATTCCAGCAGATAGAAACTGGAACACTAGACATCTATATAAAAACAATAAAACATGAATGTTTGCCTTATTTTATAATAAAAACTATCTTAAAATGGGTTTGGGGTCTAAGTGTAAAATGCAAAACAATAGGACATTTAGAAGAAAACATAATAGAGGGACCTCCTGACATTATATTTGATAATGATTTTTTAAAAGATTTGTTTAATTAGTTTCAAGTATTTGTATGTGTGCCTGTGTATGTATTTACAGCACATGTGTGCAGGTAGTTGAAAAGGCCAGAATAAATCATGATACCCCCTGGAAATGGATTACAGGTGGTTGTGAGTCACCCAAGGTGGGCACTAGGAACTGAACCCAGTTCTGGTGGAAAAGCAGCAAACACTCTTAACTGTGAGCCATCTCTCCAGGCCCTTGGCAAATAATTTTTTGGATCTGATACCAAAAGTACATTCAGGAAAAGGGGGGGAAAAGATAAATCAAACTTCTTCTGAACTGAAACTCTTGGAATGGAAATGCCACTCAGTGGTAGAGCGTGAGCTGAGAACGTACACAGTCCTGAGAACACCAGCACTAAGAGAGAGAGAGAAGCATCTGTACATCAACACTGGTGTGTTTCAGCAATGGAAAAGCAAGGTATTTGTAGCATCCACAATGTAGGATGTGGAGAGAGAAAAAAATGTCTGGAAGCCATATTTGAGACATAAAGATTATTAAAACTTTATATGAATTATGGCTGAACAAAGCAGGTAAGCAGCATCCTGTGACAAAGGACCAGATAGAAAACTACCCCAGATTTCCAGCATACTCTATGGGCTACAAAGGTCCTAGAGTAGACAGCTGAACCAAGAGCACACTCCGTCTGGTGACAGAGAGCCAGCCTTATCTTCACAGCACTTTGATCCACCCTGCTTACTACAGAGACAAGAGTTTTATAAATTAGACTACTCATGCAGTGACATCATCAGTTCAGCATGCACGGTGTACGTGGCATGTATATTAGTTCAGCCTAGCTGACTTAGAGAATGCAGGAAGCGCATTCTTGCCTAGATAACACCAGTTTGCCCCAATCCCAGCGCTCATGGAAGGGAGTCAGTGTTCCTCCAGACGGTCCTTATTGAAACATCCTCGTCTCTCTAAGTCATGTTTCACTGTTTCCTTGATTTGGTGGGAGTCGTGGGAAAGAAAGGAGGATGTTTCAGGGACATGCTGAGGCTCTCCTCTCCTGCAGGATGATACAGCACTGAGTGGGCACTAATATCTTCGAATTACATATCTGTATATACTGAATTCCTACAGTGCTTAGGACAGAGCTCAGTTGGTAGGGTAATTGCCTGGTATACAGGAAGCCCTGGGTTCAATCCCCAGCACTGCATAGTGAAGCATGCTTTTATCTCCAGCACTAGGAAGACAGACACAAGAAAACTAGAGTTCAAGATCATACTAGGCTATATAATGAACTGGAGGCCATCTTGATTACATGAACCTTTGTCAAAGAAGAGGAGAAACATCCCTACAACTCAACTAAAACAGACACAAAAGACATGAACAGAAGGCCATCAAAACAGCTCTGTGGGTAAAGATACTTGCAAGCCTCATGGCCTGAGTTTGATCACCAAGATTCACATTGTGAGTAGGGTGAAGTCACCTTAAGAATTGTCTTCTGACCTCTGCACATGTGCCACATGCACACACATATATACACAAAATGAATGAATAAATGTAATTTTATATCTTTTTTTCAAGATAGGGTTGTTCTGTATAACCCTAGCTGTCCTGGAACTCATTCTGTTGACCAGACTGTCCCTGAACTCACAGAGATCTGCCTGCCTCTGCCTCCCAAGTGCTAGGATTAAAAGTGTGCACTACCACCACCTGGCTAATAAAAATGTTTTAAGGAAATGTCAACAAGAAGTGATACATATGGTCAATAAGCTTTTAAAAACGTGTTTAACATTTCTAACCAATGGGGAAATGCAAATAGAAACCACAATGAGATATTACACACGCCTCGAGGTGACTATCATTTAAAACAAACAAAAGAAAATGGAAAAGGTAGTGGTGAAGATGTGCAGAATCTGTCCATTGCATGTGAGAATGGGCAACATAGCAGGCCCCTATCTCATCTCCCAACTTAGTTGCTTTTTTTTACTTTTTTAAATTTATTTATTTATTATGTATACAATATTCTGTCTGTGTGTATGCCTACAGGCCAGAAGAGGACACCAACCCTCATTACAGATGGTTGTGAGCCACCATGTGGTTGCTGGGAATTGAACTCAGGACCTTTGGAAGAGCAGGCAATGCTCCCAACCACTGAGCCATCTCTCCAGCCCCCTTAGTTGCTTTTTAGTTGACTGGCCTCAAGGCCATTTCATCAGCCATGGACCCTTGACTGTTTCAGCTATGAATGTGAGTGTTCAAACACACACCTAGAGTGAAATGCTACTTGGCTTCTGAAAGGAAGGAAATGCTGACGTGCTGTCTTGAAGACATTAGGCCAACTGAAGCAAACCAGTCAGAAGAAAGAAAAAGAACAAATAGAAGGTGCTTAGAATGATCGAATCCATACCAACTGGCAATAGAATGCTGGTTGTGGGGGAGGAGTTGGAAAGGAAGGAAATGGAGGGTCATTGTTTTTGTTTGTGTTTGTTTGGGTTTTTCTGAGACAGGGCTTCACTAACAGCCCAAGAACTCACTATGTGTGGCCCAGACGGTTTTCCTACTTGGGACTCCCAAGTACTGTAATTATAGGTGTTGGCCACCATGGAGGGTGAGAGTCACTGTTGAATGACTTTAGGATGCCATCTCAGGAAGATGAAAAAGCTCTGGGAAATGAATGGTGGTGAATATCCTTAATGCCACTAAACTGTATGCTTAAGATAGTAAGTGATAATGCATGTCATGTGTATTTATATGATGTATATCTTACTGCAATTGGAAAACAACTTAGTGGTGAGTGAGATAGGATCTTGCTATGCAGCCCAGACTGTTCATGGACTTTCAGCTCTCCTGACTCAGCCTCCTGAGTCCTAGGATTAGGGGCATGCCCCAGTGTGTGTGTGTGTGTGTGTGTGTGTGTGTGTGTGTGTGTGTGTGTGTGTGTGTGTAAAACAAGACTGGCCTGGTGCATTCTGGAGATGTGTGGAGATTAGATATCGTCTACATAGTGTGCAGAACACATGAGAACCAAACTAATTCTCTTTCCTTTCCCAAAGTTGCTACTTTATTGATTTTACTTCATTCACACACAAGAGTTAATCCGTTAGACGTGGAAATCGTGTAGTGATTTACACTTAATGATGACGATTTATTAATAACAAATATGGATTGCCACTATTACTGCTAAAAAGCTGTGCAATCACACACACACACACACACACACACACACACACACACACCCCACAGCATATACTCAAAATCTCAAAAGTTTGGACAGAGAGGAAAGAAGACTGGAAAAGCACAGGGCAGCAACGCGCTTAACTGTCAAGTGTTTAGACCCTAAGATCCGCATTAGCTTTCAGAGCTGGCCATGAACCAACACCGCAGGGGTTTTATCGCTAAGGTTTTCGCTGTGGGTAAAAGCTTGCTTGACTTCTGAGATTCCAGATCTGAGCAACGTGGAGCAGTTGCCTCCTCAAACCTCGCTCTGTCCTGGTCCCACCGCGGTAACTGCGGAGCGCTCCTCCCGGGTGAGCTCTGGACTCCTCTCTCTCCCACCCCGTCTCTCTTCTCTTTCGGCAGCTAGCCAGCCACAGCGCCACACAAGCAGTACACTCTTTTAGAGAAATCGGTGTCCTCAGGAGGTGAAGATCGGTGAGTCGTCTCCTGCAGCTGCTAACGCCGCCGGGTCTACGGAACCCCGGCTCCCGAAGGTGCCCGCTCACCGCGCAAACAACCTCCTCTCTGTTCCTGCCGGCTGCGTGTGCGAGGCCAGTTGCTCCAGGGTGCCTGGGGTGCCAGGGTCGGGTCGGGTGACTCCCGGAGTGCGCCTGCCAGCAGGAGGGCCTTGGGCTGGAGGAGGCGCGTCCGGCCCCGCCTCTCCCTATTCCTCCCCGCAGCCTAGGAGGCCGGGGTAGCCGGAGCTCGTCGGGCCCGGGGCCAGTCCACCAACTCAAGGCGTTCTAGACAGCCATGCATCCGGCGGCTGCTCCGGCAGCCGCTCCGCCGCCCAGGTGGCTACTCATAGCCCTAAGCGCGCTGCTGTTGCTGTGGCCGGCAGCCAGAGCCTGGGAGCTCACGATCCTGCACACCAACGACGTTCACAGCCGGCTGGAGCAGACCAGCGAGGACTCCACCAAGTGCCTCAACGCCAGTCAGTGCGTGGGCGGCGTGGCGAGGCTCTACACCAAGGTGCAGCAGATCCGCAAGGAGGAACCCAACGTGCTGCTACTGGATGCCGGCGACCAGTACCAAGGCACCATCTGGTTCACCGTTTACAAAGGTCTTGAAGTGTCACACTTCATGAACACCCTGCGCTATGATGCCATGGTAAGAAGAAGGTTACCGGGGTAGGAGCCCCAGGCCCAGAGGGAGGGGCTGGAGAACTCCCTAGTACCCTGGCAGAAAAAGGATTCACAGATGAGCAAGTAGAATTCGACTCAGGCCAGTGTGGCGCGTCGATGCAGACCGCGTCCCTTGTATGATAGTCTTAAACTGATGTTTTTGGGGACCCACGGTGAACTGAGCATTAAAAGAGGGATCCTGCCTACGGAATGATTTAGCAAGGGGAGGGCAGGGTGTAGGTAGGGACACTGGAAGTTGAGGGCTGATGACGGATCTGTCTCCTCCACATCTCCATCTGCTCGATCATTCAAAGAACGTCTCATCCCCACTTTACTGAAAGGGACATCGGGTAAAAAAAAAATTTATTCAGGCCACCAGGGCCCCAAGGGGGAGAGGGCAGATAGACACCACACCCAATTGGCCCTGAAGTCTGACCACTACAAACTCACCTTCTTAGGTAGATATCCAGTGTGACCCTATGTAAGTTGTTTATTTGGCCTCAGTGGTCGAATCTTCTATAAAATGGAAAGAAAACTATTTACCTCAAAGTACTGTGTGCACACAATATGATCTCCACGTTTGTTCTTGCTGCTCCCAGACACTGCCACGCGGGTTCGAGGAAAAAGAAATATCAGAGAGGACACAAATGCGGAGAATCTGGATTTCAAGGGTTCAATAAAACCCTCTTGACTGTAGAGATTCTAGAAGAGCCCAACTTGAGGGATAAGGGATCTGGGGGTGCAGCTGGATTTTTAGAGTGCTTCCTTAGAATTCCATTGGCCCTGTGCAATCCATAGCATTGTGCAAACTAGATCTGCGGGCCAAGCCTAGGCGAGGCAGGAGGGCCAGGTGTGCTGATGTAGACAGCCAGACTAGGGAAAGGGAGATTCTGTCTCAAAGGGAAGGAGGAAGAGAGAGATCTTAAAAAGTTCAAATTTAATGCTGGGCGGTGGTGGCGCGCGCCTTTAATCCCAGCAGACGGATCCCTGTGAGTTCGAGGCCAGCCTGGTCTACACGAGCTAGTTCCAGGACAGGCTTGATAGCTGAAACGAAACCCCCGTCTTGGGGGGGGGGGGGACATGTTTAGTCCTTACTTCCCAATACTCTGTCGGAAATGTGCGTTGTTTGTTGAGAAGGGGCGAAAAACAATCAAATGTAACCGAGATGTAAAAACTAATCGATCCACCACTCACGATCAACCTGGTGTGAATTCCTAATGTAAACGATTCTGCGAGGTGGGAGCGGGGGCGGGAGGGGGTGAGAACAATCACCACAAAAACATAAGAGCTTTGAAAGAGAAATAACAGTGTGGGTAACCAGAACTCTGTGAAATCAGAGGGCGCGGAAGGGAAAGGAAGGTTCCCAAGGCAGAATACCCGCTGTGTACAGGAACAGCACAGAGGTCAGAGAAGGGGAGTGCTCCCTCCCAGCGAACGCTGCTTTAGAGGTTCTAAAGCAAGGGCGTTCTAGGCCCCCAAGCCTCCAGAGCTGATGGAGGAAGACCCTGTTTCCGAAGCAGCTTGACAGAAGAAGAATCGCAGGTCTCAAGAGCTCTGTGGTCTCTCAGCCCTCTTTTTTTTTTCCACCGCTAGGTCTGCTTGAAGCTCTGTAAGCAGTATGGCAGTGCAAACGTTTACATAATTGGATTGTTAACTAGCTCACGTCTCTCCTTCCCCCAGAAGGGTAGGATAAACACTGTAGGAGTTTGTTTTGATTTCGTGTATAAACCGCCACTTTGCAGCATTTCCTCTTCCTAACACTCTTCCCCTCCGTTGTGTAAATATTCCTTAGTAAACATGGGTCCCTTTCTAAGACCTCACCAACTCACTCTGCTGCTAGGTGAGGCCACAACAATGTGCTGTAAGTTGGAGCTCTCGTCTTCTTACAAATTTCCCTCAAAATAATTGGACTGGGAAGAGGAAGCTACACTGACCCGTGTCAAGAGTGGGAGGAAAGGGAAAGACAAAGTCCGTAGCTTTCCATAGCTGCCATCAGAATTTATCTGTGGGATGAGTTGTGGGTGAGTTTAAAACACACGGATTGACCTGCATGAACACGAGCTATCATAGCATGCAGCACATATCAATAATAAATATCTTACAGAGCATTTGCACATATTAATACTAAAGCCTGAGGTTATTGCTCTTCTGTTATAAAATCCCCCGGACACCTGCTATATCTTGATTCTGGGATACTTGGAGACCCCATCAGCGTGAACAGCTCTAAAGGGATATTTACAATTCACTAAAGCCTCGGAAATTAGAGTAGGAGCCTTGGACATAGTTTGTATTCTCGAGCCTGCCACACTCCCAAGAGAACTGCTCTGATGGCTGCAGAGGACCAGGAGGAGCTTGAAGACCCCCCCCCCTTGGGCCCTGATGCTGGCAGAAACTGGGAGGGGATGACAGAAGCATCCAGGTGGTGTAGCTGTCTATCCTAGTGGACGGACTAGTGTCCCCTGAGGCATAAGAGGAAGACACACCAAGCTATTACATAAAATAGCTCAGCGGTCAGGAAATCACAGTACTGATTTTTTTTTTTT
>NC_022012.1:51824744-51848720 GCF_000317375.1 Microtus ochrogaster | reverse complement strand
CCTGCCTCTGCCTCCCGAGTGCTGGGATTAAAGGCGTGCACCACCACCGCCCGGCCTGATTTTTTTTTTAATTATTTAGAAACTAGAAGAAGGAAGGCAGAAAACAATTGCAAGGAGGCTCAGTTGCTTGGGAATAGTCTTCTTTTCTTCCTTTTGTCCTGGTTATTTCTGAGCCTCATGTTCCTTAACTGGAGAAGAGGGGTGCTAACCCTCCGCCTGTAAACAGCACATGGTACCATGAGAAACTCCTAGCCCCTTGCGCAGTGAATGCTCACTGAAGCTTAGTTCCTACGCCTTGGGGTTTGGAAAGAAGAGAACATGGCATCTGCCAGGCTAGGTCTGACAGCCTAGCACAGACTACCGCCAGCTGCCCCTCCACCATCTTTTCTAAGTACTGTTGTCTAGACTGTTCCTTTTAGCATAGTTTTCTTTTTAAGGTCTCACATAGCCTAAACTGGCCTCTAACTTACTGTGTGGTACAGGATGTCCCTTGAACCTCTGGTCCTCCTGCCTCCACCTCACCAATGCTGATTCCTGTCTTAGTTACTTTTCTATTGCTGTGACAAAATACCATGACCAAGGCTACTCACTAAAGAAAGCATTTAATTGGACTTACAGTTTCAGAGGGTTAGAGTCCATTATGGCAGAGCAAAAGCATGCTATCAGCAACAACTGAGAGCTCACATCTCCAAGGAGGCAGGCAGAGAAGGGCACACTGAGAATGGTGTGTGTCTTTTGAAGCCCTAAAGCCCTCCCCCAATGATACTTCTCCTCCAATAAGGTCACACCTTCTAATCCTTCCCAAACAATTCCGCCAGCTGGGGACCAAGTATTCGAGCGTAAGAGCCTATGGGTGCTATTCTCGTTCAAACCACCACAGTAACCTTGCACTTATGATTTTCCCACCTCACTCTGTACGTGCAGTGTCCCTGTGTGTCATGGTGCATGGTGACCTCTTCTCACATCAGACTCTGGTAGATTTGGAGATGCTCTAACCAATCCCCTGCCACACAAATTCAGCAGATTCCACTGTGAGGATCTCCACACCCCAGTACAAAGTTACTGGTCACCATGTGTGTGCTTGGTTCTTCCTTTGGCAAGGGATTGCCAGTTGTGGCTTAAAGCCTACTATGCTCCTCAGACAACATCAAGGCAGAGGATTAATCCCTATATCTTTACCTCTTCTTCTTCTTTAAAAAAAAGATGTTTTTATTTTCGTGTGTGTGTGTGTGTGTGTGTGTGTGTGTGTGTGTGTGTGTGTACAATCACGTGTGTTGGTACCTGTGGAGGCCAGAGAGGGCATCAGAACCTCTGGAGAGATGAAGTCACTGGAAGTTGTTAGCCATCTGATGTGAGTGCTGGGCACCAAATTCCTTTCCCCTGCAAGAGTAGCAGGTGCTCTTAACCACTAAACCATCTCCTCAAGCCCCAACTTTGCCTG
The DNA here is from genome assembly GCF_000317375.1 of Microtus ochrogaster. Lineage (NCBI taxonomy): Eukaryota > Metazoa > Chordata > Mammalia > Rodentia > Cricetidae > Microtus > Microtus ochrogaster. The sequence goes on along the minus strand of NC_022012.1, from coordinate 51,847,279 downwards.
TTCTTACCTCAGTCCAGATTGTCAGTAGCTCGTGTTTTTCTAATAATTAGGAATTTTCAGCATCTTTTGATAAGATTGTGAATCTTTTGGGTTTTCTCTTCTCAGATGGCATGTTTACGGATTTTTTTTGTTTCTTTTCCCTTGGATTTGCTTTGTTTTGAAGCACTCTAACTATTGATCTATGGTCAATTTTAGACACAAATGTGATGATGCTACTGTGCCTGTCAGTGTTGCTCAACTCTGTGCCTCTTAAAACAGAAATCCTTTATTAGATATATCTAATAATCAAAAATTCATTTGTTTGTCTGTTTGTCCTGCGTCTAAGTTCTTGAAAGCTTATGTAACAGTTTGTTCATTTAAGCTCCAATCACCAAGACTCTTACTGGGAATGCAATTCCCAGTAAGCTGCTGCCTTCCCTGCCTTCGAAGCCTGTGAAAATTGACTGCCACTTCCACCTCAGGCAACATTTTAACGAGAGGACTGACGCAGCACATCCCAGAGGCTCACGTCTAAAAATAGGAGTCCTGAGGAATGGTTTAATCAGCTGTGAGATGCTTCTGTTCCGTGAAGGGCACAGGTGTGGAGGCCTGGACCACCGTGGGAAAGTGTGGCAGGACTGAGACAGAGGTTTACAGACCCTTGAGATGAGCTCCTTTGTCTCAGAGACCAGAGAAGCCTGCAGCTTCTCCGGAAGGTGACTGTGGTCCCCTGCTGCTTAAACAAGAGTTTCCAAAGTGGCAGGAAGTGTCTTTTGTAATTCATAATGAGCCCCTTTGATAATCGCTGAGGCTAATAGTTTAAGCTAACGAGTTTGTTTTGACCTGGAACTCTAGATAGCCTCGGGGTGGAGCCCTGACAGGTGTCTAATGCTTAGATTAGGGGTTAGTGGGAATTTCTAACCTCACCACCCACCTGCAGGGGGGGTGGGACTGGAGATTAAGTTCTGACAGGAGGCTCTTCCTTAAACACAGAATTTGGTGAGCTCTGGGGTTGTTGAACACCTGGAGTTTCGGGAGGGTAGGGTGCCTGAAAGGGCATTGGGGCTCTGTTTGTCCTATGCCCTGTGCCTTGCCCTGGACATTTTTTTTTTCCCATTTGGCTATTCCTAAGTGTATCCTTCATAATAAACCAGTAATAATGATCTTTGAAGTTCCATAAATTCCTCTAGGTAGTTTTCAAATGTGGGGATGAGGTCATGGTAACCCCGATTTGTAACTGGTCTGTTAGAAGTGCAGGTGGCTCAAACCTCTGGACTGAGTGCCAGAATGAGCACGGTTTTGTGCGACAGAGCCCTATGACTCATGGGAAATGGCACCAAGTCAAGACAGGCCAGCGTCAGGATTAAATTGCTGGACACCTAGTCAATGTTTTCAGAAAACTGGAGAACTGGTTGTGGCAAAAAGAAAAAAGAAAAGAAAGAAAGCAGAATAAGCGAAAGCTTCAGCTATTGGGCCTGTGAGCTGACTCAGCCCAAAAAAGTACTCGGTGTGCAAGCCTGATAACCTGAGTTTGAGCCCCTATAGTTGGGTTAAAAAGAAGAAGGGATTCATCCCACAGGTGCATAGGTGAATAACTGATGATGAACAGCACTTGGCAACGCTCATCTACAGAGAGGGGTCTTTGCTCATATGCTGTGGGTGGGGATGGTTGAGAAGAGGGTCTTGTCTCAGTGATGGCTTCTGTTGCTATGACAAAATACCATGGCCAAACAAAAGAAACTTAGGGAAGAAAACGTTTATTTCACTTTATACTTCCTGGTAACAGTCCACCCCTGAGGGGCATCAAAGAGGCAGGAATGCAAGAAGGACAGAAACCTGGAGGCAAAAACTGAAGCATAGACCTAGGAGTAATGATACTTACTGACTCCCTAGTCCTGACTTGCTCAGACTTGCCTACAGGCAACCTGAATAGAGGCATTTTCTCAACAGAGGTTCCTCTTCCCACATAACTTGAGCTTCTGTCCAAGCTGACCAAAAACAAACAGAAACAATACCACCCAAGTAGGACAGGTGTAAGGCAAAGATGCCTAAGAATGCTCGAGTCAGGGGCATCAGGGTAGTGGGCAGCTTTTGATACTACTACGCAGGGCCATCAGTTCATCTATTTAAGTTCCTCCCTTCATTCTTGGGTTCTCTGTTACTTATTATAAAATATCCAAGATTGAAGGCTCTATAAGGAAAAGAGGAGACATCGTCACTCAGGTTTCTGACCTCTGGGAAGATCATGCCGTTCCACCCTCCTTGCTGGTAGGTACTCACTACAGGGTCCTGAGACAACGCTAGGCTTTCTGGAGAGAAGGAAAATGCAAGCTGCACAGCCAAAATGGTTTTTACAACAAAGCCACTCTTAGTATAACCCAGTAATCCAGCCAAGACCCGACACCTCCTAAAGGTCCTACTTCTTGACACCTCCCAATGAAGATAAAATGTCAGTGTGAGTTTTGGTGGCAACAATCAAGCCACAGACACTCTTGTCAACGGAAGGCTGCTATTTTAAGCCCTGAGATGTTGAACATGCTAGGCAAGTACCTTGCCACTGAGCCACAGCTTCAACCCGCAGTCAGGTTTTATGTCACCTGTGTGAGTAAAGAAGTGGTTTCTCCGTCTAAAGACTAGGGTTAAAAAGAGAGGTCTCTTGCATTTGAGTTCTCGGCACCTCAGCTCCTGCCCAGTCCTCTGTCTGCTCCTGATCTGCCTCCTACTCAGTATGTCTTTGAACTTAATTTTACACTCAAAGTCAAGTTTGCTTGGTGACTCTCACTTCTCCCTACCAGATCTCACAGATACTTGGGGATGAGGCAACCATTTCCTGGTGGAGAGATAGCTTGAGCTTCCTCCCAGGTGCTCCCTTTTGGTCACTATCTTCAAGGGAAAAGGCACCCGGAGTGCTCTGTGGAGAGTTGTTCTCCGAGTAGCAGAAATGATGCCCTGGGGAACCAAAGAGGCAGCAGCCTACTTCCAGGTTGTTACTTTGGAGTTATTTAATCAGCCCACAGATCTTCATGGAGTGCCACTGGGCGCCAGCTCTGTGCCAAGTGCTGAGGATAATGTACAGGCTCGGGGATGATGCATAGGTGTATGGATGTATAGATGGGTGGTGCTTGGGTGGATGGATGTGCATGCTGGTTCTATCCTTGCTTCCAGTCTGCCTTTCAAGCATCCATAGGACAAAGATTATGATATTGTTACTTGGCATTCCAGAGCCTTGGAAAAACTAGCAAGGAATGAAATGATGCTCACCTCTACCATTCATGCAGATTGACAGCAGTTAGGCACAGTAAAGGCCCTGTATGACTACTCAAGCCCTACTACCGTTTCTCAGGTCTCCGCTCTGCCACTTGCTAGTTGTAGGAATCAGTGCTTCAGTTTCCCCACCTATGAAAATGGAAAATAATAGCACCTGTTTCACAGCACTGTTAAGATAAAATGGCCTGGTGTGACGACAGGCTAGTGAACAACACAAAAACATGAACTTCCTTGTGTCAAACTTTGTCTTGTTTTTTTTTTCCTTTCTTTAATCCCCCATATTTTAAATTTATTGATACTTTTGTATTCTTCTATGAACAAAACAAAGCTAAAAGATACTCATTATCTAATTCATATAAAGGTGACCTTTGATGGACCAAGTAGTTACCTTAGATTTCCGATAAAAATAGATTTTTTACAAGGTTCCATCTTCTTTCATATTCCCATTGTGAAACCCAAATAGTTTATGTCCTCACACCCCAGACACACAGAGAACAACTCAACACTTTGCTGTTGTTGTATTGAGATAAGGTGAGTTGTGTACCCATACCCAACATGGGCTCAAATTCCAGATGTTGGATTTACCGGTACGTACCACCATGCCCTGATTTATGTTTTTTAGAAAAGTGTGTTCCATTCACCGACAAGTGCCACAAAAATGTTAACAAACACACAAGGGTAACTTTTAAATTAAAATATAGGAAATGAAAACACAAGAACCTGACAGTTGTCTAGAGAGGAGCTGGAGGTAAGAAAGCAGTTGGCTAGATATCTCACCAGTTGCCTAGCAACCTGGTTTCTCTCACTAGAAAACGGAGGCATCACATACCTATTATTTACCAAGTTCATTTCATATCCTGCCTTCTGAGAAGTTTTAATGGCTCACACATCCTAACAGAGAAACATGGAGCCCATTTAAAAGCAGAAATTAGAGCGAGTGGTTTGATTCTCATTCGGTAGACACTGGCATGACTCGCCTGGTATCCCTGAGCGTACAAAGACAGCTGACGTGTGAACACACAGTCACAGTGAGGGCAAGCAGCATGAAAGATGTGCCTGAGGTCTTGTGGGCACACTAGAAGGGGTCTGCAGGGAGCATGTCACTGAGGCATCCTCCACATCTCAGTGCACTTGGGGGATTTAAGTTTCCTAGAGCTGAGGGTACCTGGAAGTTAAGCAAAATGGATTATGCAGCTAAGGACATCACCAGAAGAGCATGGTGGGTCTACATGGTATTTGTCTTAGTTAGGGTTTCTATTGCTGTGAAGAAACGCCATGACCACGGCAACGCTTATAGAGGAAAGCATTTAATTGTGGGGGTTTACTTGCAATTCAGAGGTTTGGTCCATTAGCATCATGGTGGGAAGCAAGTCAGCATGCAGGCAGACATGGTGCTAGAAAAGGAGCTGAAAGTTCTTACATCTTGATGCACCAACAACAGGAAGTGGTCTGTCTCATTGGGCATGGTTTGAGCATATATGAGACTGCAAAGCCCGCCTCCACAGTGACACACTTCCTCTGACAAGACCACACCTACCCCACCAAGGCCACACCTCCTAAAAGTGCCACTCCCTTTGGGGACCATTTTCTTTCAAACCACCACAGTATCCAAAGAGGCAGGAATGTTTATTTTCTTAGAAAGTTGAAAGTATAGGGTGAAATTAACTCAGAGGCAAGAGGTGGGTGGGTTGTCTGGGACACAGCTCACTCTGGTGGCCTGCAGTTCATGGATGAAGCCATGGGCCGGTGGCTGGAGGACTAGCTAGAAGATCCTGAAGTGGACTATATGTGGGGAGTGGGCAGTTTGGCACTGCAGACAGAGCGTGGGAGAAGTATGACCTGAGGGGCAGAGCAGCCGCAGAAGGAGCATCACATTGGGGCACTGGGGTAAGACATGGATGGGGTAGAGTTGTCTATGTCGCTATGTTCCTGGGTGGTTCCCACACTGAGGGCCATGTGTGTCCTCTACAGGGGCTCGTTTACAGCCGTTCTTTCAATGCTCTGTTGGTGGCTGATGTAGCAGGGGCATCCTTGGTCAGCAGATAATTGGGAGCAGAGAAGGCGTAGAAGGGAGGAGCATGACCTCCAAAGTACTCCAGCTGACTCCATAGTGTCCCCTGAAATAAACCAAGGGGCACGGCCACTCCTTGATCGCCTGCCTAGTTTGCTAGGCAGGACGAAAAGGGAGGAGTTGTTTAAACAGTTCATAAAAGCCCAAGTTTTCTGATGTAGTTAGAGTAAAAATTCTACCATGGGACTAGAGATGTAGCTAGCGACAAAGCATTTAGCCACTATGCAGGAAGCCCTGAGGATCATCTCCAGCACTGCAGAAACCAAGCATGGTTGTACCCGTAATCCAGAATTTGGGAGGTAGAGGCAGGAGGATCAGGAGGTTGGGGTCATCCTTGACTACTTAGCATGTGGAAGGCCAACCTATGCTACATGAGGCTGTCAAAAAGAGGGGGGAAAAATCTCCAGCCAGCAGTCAAAGTAAAGTGACCAGAGACCTGAAAAGCTGGCCAAGAGCTCCTAAGCAATCTGACCACCTCAGGGCTTTCTTTAACTGTGTAGTGGCTACGGAAGTTCTTTTAGCTCCGGGGGCTAAGTGGCTCCACCTGCTTCTGCTGCTCCATTTCCTGCTCAGGTGTTCATTTTGTTCATGGCACTCATGAGGCTTTCAAAGCAGAATTCTGCTTGGTAGCAGGGGCCTGGGACTGAGTTACAAGTCTGTGTTTATAAAACACAGAGGACACAGTACAGGCCCAGGGTTGGAGATCTCCCAAACAAGGCCCCCCTGGGCAACTAAACCAATAATTATAGCCTTGGGGTTTGTGTTTGTTTGTTTGTTTGTTTGAGACAGGGTATTACTACGTAGCCCTTGCTGACCTGGAATCTGGTGTGTAGACCAGGCTGGCCTCGAACTCCTACAGATCTGCCTGTTTCTGCCTCTCAAACGCTGTAATCAAAGGTGTGTGCCACCACGCCCAGCCTTGGAGTTAACTTATTAATTCTTTCTTTTGCCTCCCCCCCTCCCGCTAGCTGTTTATTGAGTCCTCATTCACTAGTAGTAGATGTCCAATAAATACTCCTCCCTGTTAGACACGTTTCATGGGCTGTGGGGACAAATCAATGTACTTGGCTTAACTACGAGGAGAGAGATTGTGTTGACCCATCGGCTGCAACTTGGAGATTCAGAAAACGGGAGATTTTGCTAAACTATTTCAGAGTACCCTTCAGTGGATAATCAGGTAGACACTGACCTCTGTGTCTCCTTCAAACTGCAGAGAGGCGTGGAGCTTAGCACGCTCCCTGAGGAATACTCTCCTTAACTGCTCCACACCTCCATTCATTCAGCGCCAACTAGAGCGTTTGCATATGAGTGAATAGCTGCCTGGCGCACCTCCTGTAGGCACTGGTGCATTGCCTCAGAGCCAGTGTGAGCGCTGTGAGCCAGTGTGAGCTCAGCAACAGCAGCTGAGAGTTGCCATAGAGTGTGGTTCAGAGAGAAAAGTCAGATGCAGTCTGTCCTTGTTTAAAATTATGCCTCTAGCCTTTGTTGCTGCTTAAAAGTACATTTTACTAGTTACAAATAGATTCCTTGCTCATAATTACTATCTTAGCGAAGGTGAGAAAAATAACATCATTGGTTGGTTGACAGTTGTTCCCTTTATTACTGGGTTAAGGGAGAGTCAGAGGTTGGATCTAAATTCTTCAGAAAAGAGCAACTCAATCCATTAACGGGCATCTGCCACAGACAAGGAAAAGGGTGTGGCACCTTGTGTGTTCTGGTATTTGTTTATACTTCAACTTGAGTGGGTCCGAGCTACCTCCCATTTCATTGCTATCCAAAAGTTAATAACTGAATATTGCTTCGGATTCTTTCAACATATAGTATGTTAGAAATTAAGTGACTACAGATGAGATAATTTCACAACTATCTACAGTTTCCTCTGCATATGCTCATTGCTTTTCCTCAGAGGGAAAGGAGCGTTGGCTTGCAACAGAATGCATGAGAATTCCAAGCCAAACTTTAGGCACAAGTTTTCCATCTCTCCTAATCACAATGTGTTTTTAATAATCAAAACAAGAACCTTGGCACCAGGAGCCTTCAAATAGCTTCATCCCTCTGTTGCTAATTCACAGGACTCTCTGAGTCAACAGAAGTTTCCTCCAAGCTTAAAGGGCTTTTGCAAGCCACCCACAGCCTGTGGAAATACTTTATACCTCCAGAAGGCAGGAGAAACATAACTAGTCCTCAGCGTCCATTTAGGGGCCATGGAGCCCTGAGTCACAGAGGAACTGAGCCTTCATTTTCATTTATTTCTGACTTTAAGCGGCAAGTAGAGTTTTGGGGTGTTGGGAAGTCAGACATTCCAGGTGTCTTAGTCAGTGTTCTACTGCTGTGAAAAAAACTGTGACCATGGCAACTCTTATAAAGGAAAGCGTTTAACTAGTCTAGCTTGCCGTTTCAGAGATTTACTCCATTCTCATGCAGGGAGCACAGCTGCATGCAAGCAGACCTGGTGCTGGGGAAGGAGCCAACAGTTCTATATTCAGACCCTTAGACAGCAGGAAGAAAAAAGAGCCGCGTGGCTCAGCTGGGCTCTTGAAACCTTAAAAGTCTTCCCCTCCAACACACACACACACACACACACACACACACACACACAGTGACGTCTTTACTCCCACAAGACCACACCTACTCCAACAAGGCCACACCTCACCTCCTGAACCCTGTTAAATAGTGCCACTACCTGATGACCAATATATGAGCCAATGGGGACCATTCCTACTCAAACCACCACACCAGGCTAAATGGATAGTATGTAAAATGTCTCTCTTTAAGATCATCAGTTCTTTTCTTTTTGTGTGTTTTCCTCAAAAGAAAGTGAGGGAGAAGGAGGAGCCAGGACTGGACCAGTTGCTGAGATTGCAATCAGTGATTTTTCTTTTGGAAATACAGGAGGTTATTTTGCTAAGTTCATCTCTCATAAGTTACAGAAAAGTGAATTTGGTGAATATCCAAAGTTGTCAAAAAAACTCATATTAATTAATGAATAAGATGAATAAATAAATGAAGCTCAATTTGTACAGAAGCCTGTGGACTCTTTGACCTCAGCTGACTAGAACATTGTAACTGTGGGGTGATGGAATGTTGCGGATCAAGAGCCAAGATCATCTCGGGCTATCTTTAGTCTCACTCAGTAACCACTTGCTATCAACCTTTCTATTTGACCTCACACCCTTTTGACTACTAGATATAAGTCCTGGAATTTGTCTGTCTGCAAGTCTTTTCACAAGGCAAAAAAATGGTGATTCCAGATCATAGCAAGTTCTTGCCTAAGATGATGGTTAAACAGTCAACAGCAATGGAGATAGAGACATGGCTCAGTTGGTAGAGTATTTATCTAACCAAATGAAGTTCTGAGTTATCTCACCAGAATCACATAAACTGGGCATGACCTGTAACCCTAGTATTTCAAAGGCAGACACGGGGGAATCAGATAGTAAGTTCAAGGTCAGCCTGTGAGATGAAACCCTGTCTCAAAAAAAAAAAAATCCCATTATTATGATTAGAACTGTCAAGTTTAGAAGGATGATAAATTCCAGGAGTTTTTACCAAGAGGATATGAGGTCAGATATAAAGGTTGAGAGCCAGTAGCTATTAAAAGAGACTAAAAATAGCCCAAGGGGACCTTGGCTTGTGACCCACAACATTCCACCACCCCACAATCACAATGTTCTAGTCAGCCAAGGTCAAGCAGTCTATGTGCCTTTCAGTGTAGATGAGGCTTCAGAGAGCTTCAGTTTGTAGATGAGAACTTCCAGAAAGTTACTCCCCCCTCAAAAAAGGCAAAGAACCACCACAGGGCAGTCTCAAATTCATAATTTTGGTGGATACTAAAAGCAGTTCCAAGGTAACTGGAGGAAATGTCCATATTGAATATGCACTGATAATCTTCTTATTAGTATTCCCCAAGCACTATGATCTAAGCATGTGCATGACATTACATAGCAATTGTGTTGTGCAAGGCAACTTAAGCAGGCTAAGGATGACTCAAACCTCATGGGAACATATGTATAAGCCAAAGGCAAATGTCATGCTACTTCCTACCAATGAGGGGCTGTGGTTTATTTATTTATTTATTTATTTATTTATTTATTTATTTATTTATTTTGGTTTTTCGAGACAGGGTTTCTCTGTGGTTTTGGAGCCTGTCCTGGAACTAGCTCTTGTAGACCAGGCTGGCCTCGAACTCACAGAGATCCGCCTGCCTCTGCCTCCCGAGTGCTGGGATTAAAGGCGTGTGCCACCACCGCCCGGCGGGGCTGTGGTTTTTCAAGGGACCTGGAAACATTTCCCCATGTATATTGAGGGGTGGCTGTCTCTCCATCATTATTGCTCAGTGTTCTCTTGGACAGCCCTTTCTCGGGCATTTTCACGTCGTTACTATAAAAGCTAATGATGGGTAAATAAGAACCATCCATTTAGCTCTGTCCTGGAGTGCCTGCTGCTGCAAGCCAGCGGTGTGGGGAATCTGGTGCTAAGTGTGATATTCCTGAAGAGCTGATAGATTATAAAGTTCTTCTTACTGGAAGAGGAATAAGGCAGCAGGAGAAATCCCAAGTGGGGAAAAGGAAATATGAAATATTCATACATGGAATTTTCTGCATGAACATTCATAGGAAAAGTTAACTGTAAGGGGAGAAAAAGAGGCACTTGTGAGTGATTCTCCTGTTCCTCTGCTCACCCAGCAGAGTATCCTGCTGTGGTTCAAAGAGACTGACCACCCAGAGGCAGGGGAGATGGCTCCTGAAGATGGCCATTTCCTCCGCCGGGGATTCTCAGAGCATCCCTCCTGGGAGGATCCTTAGGTGTATAAAGTGATAAAGACGCTGTAAGGAGCAGCAAGATCCTGCTGGATCTGAGTGTGCTCCTAATGTCATTCATCTGTCACCAAACACAAAGCGACAAGGATAGGCAAGAGCCTGGACAACTACAGACAGTGAAGGTTCATATATTGCCTTTCCCTCTCCTTCACTTTTTGAACGTTTGCTGTTGTCCTATGGTCGGTCGAGGACACAAAAGTTCGGAGCTTGGAGTCATGTGGAAATGGTTCTAGACCTGGCTCTGCACTTACAGATTGTGTGACCTCCAAGTTCTCTCACTTCACCGCATCTCAGTTATGTTCATGTGTAAAATAAGCATAGAATAGTAAATACCATAGCAAACAGCAATGTTTTTTCTTAGTCCTTTTTTTCCTCATTCCCTCATGTGTCGTATCTCAGGTGCCTAACAAGGGCTGGCATTTATTAGTTACCGCTTTCATTTTACCCTCCTATTGCCCTCTCAGAGGATGTTATCACTTAGAAATGTGTTTTCACATGCCTGGTCATAAGTGGCAGAGCCAATCCTACTTCCTTTCACAGAGTGCAGGGCCGGTGGGGTCAGGGGTAGTGCCAGAAGTGAGACCGAAAGAGATAATGCCAGTCCACAAAGAAGAGCTTTGCGGGGCCTAGAAGGTTGGGGTGCAATCCTAAGGGAGCCCGTGCTTCCGTGGGGCAGAGTGGCAACACCTAATCTGCAGCTCAGAAAGCTCACGCTGGCAGCAACACAAAGGATGGTTTAGGGAAGAGAATGGCAATGCCCAAAGCCTGGTTAGGAAGTCACGGTCCAGTCCAGAGAGACTGGACAAGGGCTGCGCTGAGTCAATAGCGATGGGCTAGAGGGAAATGGAGCACTTGGGGCCGGGGAGGCTATGGGACACATTACCAGGGAACATGGGGTCCCTTTTAAAACAGACTCAGGAAGACCCGAGGACAATTTTATTGGAATTTGAGAGAGAAAAAAACAACATAGTAGGCAAGGCAAACTAGAGATCTCAGTGGCTGCTGGTGGAAGCTAGAGAAGAGGGGAAGAACCGTGCCTTCTGAGTCAGATGCTAGGAAAGCAGACGGGCTTAGCAGTGGAACACGGCTAGGCAGCTGCACGGGGCAGGGAAGGGGCAGCTAGGTGTGTGCTGTCTTCGGAGATTGTGAGGATGCCCGGTTTCATGGCAACTGGCTTTAGGATTTTGACTGATGTCCAAAAAAGGGAGATGCAAAGAGGAGGAAAGATGGGGAGACAGCTTAGTGGGTAAACCCTTGACGCAAATCCTTGCTCTGTACGCAGGAGGACTGGCCAGGTATGGTTGTGTAGGTCTGTTTCCTCAGCACTGGAGCCAGAGATAGGCAGATGCTGAGCTCCATGCCAACCGGCCTAGCCAAAACACTGAGTTCCTGGCTCAGTGAGAGTCTGTCTCTCAAGGAGGTAAGCAGAAGAGTCATAGAGGAAAGCACCTGACCTCACCCTGCTCTGGTCTCCCCGTGCACAGATACACGTCCCCACGGTCACATGCACACACCACATCCCCACACCCAACACAAACACATCCTCATCAACACAGCTGAGTGGGAGGAGGGGAGAAGGGAGGAGGGAGAAGGGAGGAGGGAGAAGGGAAAAGCTACACTTTCTGAGTCAGAAAGCCCGCAGGCTTAGCAAGGAAGATCTGTAAGCAATTGCATGGATGTCTTCTGGGGGTGCTAAACTACATGTCTCACTAAGGGGTAACTATCCTTCTCATCTTTTTAAACATGTCTCCAGGTTTATCATGTTTCTTAAAGTTAGGACTGTTGGGGGGCATTTTTCTGTCCAGGTGATTGGCGGGCCCATTTTGGCTGATTTAAGAGAAGAAACAATAGAAAATTTATGATCTTTTAATCTTTTGAGCAGTTTGCAATGTTATGTTCCCAGCCAGGGCCAAAGGTACAACTCAATGCCATTCTTTTGACTAAAAATCATGTAATAGGATCGATTCAAAAGAATTTAAAAAAAAAAGGAAAAGAAAAAGAATAGAGTTGGGTGTGGTGGCACACACATTTAGTCCTTATACTAAGGAGACAAAGACAGGATCTCTGTGATCAAGATAACCCTAGTCTACATAGAGACTTCTAGACCAGCTAGAAGTGCATAGGAAGATCCTGTCACAAAAATAAATGAAGAAAGGAAGGAAGGAAGGAAGGAAGGAAGGAAGGAAGGAAGGAAGGAAGGAAGGAAGGAAGGGAGAAAGAGAGAAAGAAAGAGAGAGAAAGAGAGAGAGAGAGAGAGAGAGAAAGAAAGAAAGAAAGAAAGAAAGAAAGAAAGAAAGAAAGAAAGAAAGAAGAACTTGGCACAAACTAAGGAGGGGACCTCGATTGAGGAATTGTCTCCATCAGACTGGCCTGTGAACACGTATGTGAGTCACTTGTGAGTGATGGGAGAGGCCCAGCCTGCTGTGGGCAGCGTTACCCTGAGCAGGTGGGCCTGGGTTGTCTAAGTAAGCAGGCAGAGCAAGCAGCACTCCTCCATGACCTCTGCATCAGACTTCTGTCTTGGGTTTCTGCCCTCACTTTGCTCAGTAATGGACCGTCAACTGTATGTAAAACTAAATCCTTTCCTGTTCAAGTTGTTTGTGGTCATTGTGTTTATTACAGTAACCAAAAGAAAACCAGGACAATAGGCGTGTTTTACCAAGAGGAAACAGCCTTCCCAGAACGAACTTCACCAACTCATGGCTATCTCCACCCTCCGGCCTTTTGTGTGGCAACTGTGACAATTTCCCCTTCCTTTGATATGGTGTTTCAGACTATAAGGATTTGTCATCGTTTCTCTTCCTCAAAATTAGTGTATTACGAGGCACTCAAGTGGTGGGGCCCTCAACAGCTATCTTGTGGGAGGAGAGAGCTAGGGGAGCTAGAAGAAGGGCATGGCTGTGCAGTGCTTGGTTGGTTGGGATTGTCCTTCTCTGTAGAACAATGTCACCAGCACTGCCATTTGGGGGAAGGGAGACTTGGGACCTGACACTTGGGGCCACTAGCCCACATGGCAAGTCCCAGAGATGGTTCTTTGGGTATGGAAAGCTGGGGTTCTGCTGAAACACCAAGGGAAAGTGGGCACGTGACCGCTGACTTGCAGACCTAGATGTCAGAATATTCAACAGAGATTTTAAATTCCGAGCTGAAGGGGAGTGTGAACAGGGCTGTTTGGTCCTCTATCCAGAGTGCTGACGGCCACGAATCGAGCTACTCTCCCCAAAGGATACAAAATCAAAACGAGAGCCGCAGTCACTACTCTCAGGGACTGCCCTCAAGTCATTGAAGAAGCAACAAATGAAGACTTGAACTGTTGCCGTACGCTAGGGATGGAACAGCACTGATAAGATGGTCGATCTTCCACAGAGAACTGTGGAACCACATGTCATCATGCAGGACCATAATCCAGTATTCTGGAGGCTAATGCAAGACTGTGAATTCGAGGTCATCCTGAGCTACACAGTAAGACTCAAATAAACCCCAAACCAATCAGCAGCAAAGTTGGTTGTTGTTTTGGTTTGGTTTTTTTTTTTTTTTTTCGGTTTTTCGAGACAGGGTTTCTCTGTAGCTTTGGAGCTAGCTCTTGCAGACCAGGCTGGGCCTAAACTCACAGAGATCTGCCCACCTCTGTCTCCCGAGTGCTGGGATTAAAGACCTGTGCCACCACTGCTCAGCTAAAGTTTTTTTTTTTTTAATTTATTTATTTATTGAGGATTTCTGCCTCCTCCCCGCCACCGCCTCCCATTTCCCTCCCCCTCCCCCATCTAGAAACATTCACTAAAAACAAAACTCTATTCTTAAGATTATTATATAACAAAGGGTATTTATTTCTCCATAGAAAGAAAATGATGTTTTAAGACTAGCAGAAAGAAAAGCATTTGCCCGAGCCTGAGAGAGCTTTTAGGACTTTATCAGCTTTTAGAGCTGTTTAACTCAGTCAGAGGAAGGGTGAATGCATAAAGCATCAGAGGCGGAGAAAAGTTCACATTCAGAAATTATGAACATACCAGGCAGACCTTAATGCTTCCTTGAGGATGCATGTACAGCCCTTTGAGTGACAGGTGCCCAGTAAGATAGTGTGCCGGGTGAAGAAACAGCATGCTGAGCAGGACAAAAAGGGCAAGGTAGCTTTGGAGCATTCAGGCGAGTCCAGGACAGACAACAGATGACCCCACAGTATAGCCATGGAGTACATTGGTATCACATGACTGGTGATCATGTCTAGCCCAGGTTTTCTAGGCTTTTGTCTTCTTGTTAAAAGCATTGTAATAAAGGCACACATAAATTGCAAAATAACAAGAAAATATTGTTCGAAGTTCACTTACAGGACACAGTTTGCCTTACCCAGCATGCATCCTAAACTTGCTCAGCCAGATCACATCCCTACCCTCATACCTAGATACCCTCCTCGTACCTAAATTATGACTTAATAGAAATTGCCTGGGTTTGAGGGTTGTTAAGGGGAGAAGGAACTTAATTCCATTGTCTGGAGAGGGGTGCATGTGCAGCTCAATGAAGGCAGGGTCCTGGGTTGCTAACAGGTTACTGGGTGCATTGTTTAGCGATGGGTACGTGCACAGAGCTTGTGGCAGGCTGCCAAGAGCAGTGTTAGAGGAGGGGTGGGGCCTAGCACAAGCCAAGTGGAATCTCACCTTACTAAACTATTTGTCGTGCTTCCCTGCCTTACTGGGATGAGAGAGTGTGACAAAAGAGAATGTACTGTGGTCCTTGTTAGCTTCAAGGGTCATTAGCCCAGTGGTTCTCAACCTGTGAGTCGTGACCCTTTGGTAAACATCCATCTCCAGAAATTCATTACTATTCATAACAGTAGCGAGATTACAGTGATGAAGGAGCAATGAGAGTAATTTTGTGGTGGTGGTGGGGGGCGGTCAGCACAGCATGAGGAGCTGCATTAAAGGTTGAGAGCCACTGCTCCAGCCAATGCTTCCAGGCCTTTTCCCAGATGACTCAAAGAGTGAAACAGATCAAGGTGGTTCGGAAAATCTTCGTAAATTTAAGTGCTGCAATAGTAAAATGGCCTTAGCAGTCAAACCAAGTGTGTGACTGCCCAGAGCTGGCTTTATCCAGGAGGCTAATTGAGGAAGTGGTAGAGGGCCTTCTGGAGGAGCTGCTGTGACTCCAGGGGTGGGCATATCATACAAGTGATGCTTGACACCATCCCTGCTCCACCTGAAGCCCTCTACCCAGAACGGATCCAGAACTGCTGATGGTCTCATGGGTACCTCACCAGGAGGTTCTTCCTCAACATAAGCTTCTGGGAGCAAGGGGAAAAGCTTCCCCAAAGGACGTGTTGCAGTTCTGGGGAGAAAGGCTGCCCCAAAGGAAGTGTTAACAGATACTCCAGGAGAGAAGGTTTCCTCAGTATAAATGTTACAGTTCTGAAGGGAAAGGTAGCCTGGCAATTGGAAGCCAAGGAATACTACGAAGTCACACAGCACAACAATCTCATGCAAGAGATTTATTGGGAGGGAAAAATCCAGGAGGGTGGCTGCCTCTGCTCAGGGGAGAAGCAGCAGAGAACTGAGCAGAAGACAGTTTATATGAGGTTTCTGGGTGGAGGTATAGAGATTTCCAGAGTAGAGATTTCTGTAGTGGGCTTTCTTTTGGGCCACTAACCAGCTCCCAAATCACGACACAGAGACTTATTATTAGTTATGAATGCTCAGCCTTAGATTAGCTCTTATTGTAATCTGCTTGTCTTTATCTACGTTTTTCCTTGGGGCTTTTTACCCTTCTTTCTGTATGTCCTATTTTCCTGCCTGGCTGGCAGCTGCCTGGCTTCTGGCCAGGCAGTCATGTCCCTTTTTCTCCCTTGTTCTCTTTCGAGCCTAGATTTCTTCTCCTAATCTCTCTGCCCACCAGGCTGCCTGTCCCTCTCCTGCCTAGCTATTGGCCATTCCGCTTTTTAATTAGACCAATCAGGTGCCTTAGACAGGCAAGGTGAAATAAATGCAACAACACATCTTTACATACTTAAATGCAGCACAAACAAATGTAACACTTCTTTATGTTGTTAACAAAGGCAGCAGAAACAATTGTAACACACTTTCACATATTAAAGTAACATTCTACAGCATAAACAAATCTAACACACCTTTGGCTAGTTAAACAAATATTCCACAACAAATTTCTAGGGTGGAGATTGGTGGGTTTTCCAACTGAGCTTGGGCTTTTTTTCTCTGTAGGGAGAAGCTTAACCACCTGCATCGGTCCAACAGTTACGGCCATTAGAGTGCCCTGTGGGCAGAGCCTGGCAGGTAGAGGTCCTCAGGGGTGAGGCCTCGCCACTCAAGCACTTCAAGATGCATAAAACAAGGCTGTCAGTGGCAGTTGCCTGTGTCTGTCTGAGAGGTTCCTTTTACAGAACTTTACTCAAAGATGGAAAAGAACTTCAAGACAAACCAGTGTGAAATAGTGCTGAGGCAGATTACTATATGAGGGAGAAAATTCCAAATAGGTGTAATCATGGGCATTCACAGAGGTGCTTAGGAAAAGGGCACGCACCCTTGGGTGTGGGCTGCTCAAGACAGAGATGTCCTTGTCATTATAATAGCCACACGTACTAGTTTTGGTGACTTCTGAAATTGCACCTCAAAGGTAGCTTAGGAAACTTTTCTTTTTGGGTAAATGAGATCATAGGGTGGTTCTTCTATGTGTTGGCTAGGATTACAGCTGACAGGGTAAAACTCTAGGTCACAAGAGACTAGGGAACATTGAAACTGTTTTTACTGTAAACAACGTTTCAGTCTTATTTGAGAGACTGCCAGAAAATGCTTAAGAAAGAGCTTAGCGTGGCCCATCAAGTGGAGGTAGGACGAGCTCCTCCCCTGTATAAAGGCTGGGCAGGGTAATGGGAACAGCTTCCCAAAAGCCAGCTACGAGTCAGGGACAGGTCCTGATCTCACTGCTAGGAGCCTTACAAAGAAACTGAGCTACACAACTGTCACACACATGCAGAGGACCTAGGTCAGTCCCTTGCAGGCTCCCTAACTGTTGGTCCAGTCTACGCGCTCCCAGGAGCTCGGGTCAGTTGTCTCTGTGGGTTCCTCCATCATGACCTTGACCCCTGGCTCAGACTATCTGCCCTCCCTTTCTTCGGGACCCAAGCCCATGGGAGGCCTGGCCCTTTCTGAACTGAGACAGA
Source organism: Microtus ochrogaster (assembly GCF_000317375.1). NCBI lineage: Eukaryota > Metazoa > Chordata > Mammalia > Rodentia > Cricetidae > Microtus > Microtus ochrogaster. Next base: position 51,829,977 of record NC_022012.1, on the reverse strand, counting down.
GCAGGAGGAGTGGGTAGATGGGGAGTGGGTAGAAAGGAGGAGGGGGGAGGAAGCGGGGGGAGGAAGCGGGGGGAGGGGAAACTGTGGTAGGAATGCAACCTAAAGAAAATAATGCTAATAAAAAAGAAAAACTAAATACTTTTATACAATTTATAATATTCTTCTTTAATTAAAAATGCTGGTTGTAGCCGGGCGATGGTGGCGCACGCCTTTAATCCCAGCACTCGGGAGGCAGAGGCGGGTGGATCTCTGTGAGTTCGAGACCAGCCTGGTCTACAGAGCTAGTTCCAGGACAGGCTCCAAAGCCACAGAGAAACCCTGTCTCGAAAAACCAAAAAAAAAAAAAAAAAATGCTGGTTGTAATAGTTCCAAAAAGAAAAAAGAAAAAAGGAAGAACAAGAGCAAGCCTTAAGCATGGTTCATTGATATTTTAACATTCTCATTTGAAAACAATTTTTTTTCTATATAACAGGAATATTGTCCCTCAGTCAGTAACCTTCATGGCCAATGTTAATTGTGCTGGAATTCTTGATTCTCAGCTGGAAGGAGGCTCTACCAGGCTCCAGAGTAAGGGATTTCTTTGTCTTTCCACTTACCTGTGATGTTTCCATGCTTTCTAACATGCTCAGAGGGCAGAGTGCCTCCGGATGTACTAGAACAGGAAGCAGGCTCCTCCCTGTCAGTGCTAATTTCCCCAGGAGAATTGGAGACGTCTTTAAGAGGAGAAACTGAAAACTTGGGTAATAACCCAAGGGAAGTGATGTGGAAAGAGATTCTGGGGGTGTCAGCATTCTACCAAAGTGCTGGTAGGTTGAACGATTAGGTCTGAAGCGTGGGCTAATTGCAGAGAGCACTAGGAACAAGCCGGGTAGGACCTGGTAATGGTGGTCTGTCAAGCTGTGTGACTGGAGGGTGGCTGGACAGTGTTTGGGGGGTGCTGTGAATATGCACATTCACGGCAGCTCCCTAGATGCCAAGCCCTGGGCAACAACGCTGTACCTACCTGTGATCTCAGTGTCCCTGGGCCTTGCCCCAGAGCCCCAAGTCATATTTCTGGAGGTAAGGGGTCAAGTCTCGGAGAGCCCAGCCCATTTCAGGAGCTGCTGGGCTAAACATGATCTGTTTAAAAATATACTTCCATTGGCAAATTCAGGGTACTTAATCCTTTTTTCTTTTCCATTTTACTTAGGCACTGGGAAACCATGAATTTGATAACGGTGTGGAAGGACTGATTGATCCCCTCCTCAGAAGGGCCAAATTTCCAATTCTGAGCGCAAACATTAAGGCAAAGGGGTCACTAGAACCCCAGATAGCCGGATTGTATTTGCCATATCGAATTCTTCCTGTCGGTGGTGAGAAAGTGGGGATTGTTGGCTATACTTCTAAGGAAACCCCCTTCCTCTCAAATCCAGGTATCTTCTACTTTCATGGCACTCATACTTGGAAACAGATGTGGTTGGTAAAGCAGAGCTTGGCCACGCCTTTATGAACTGTGGTATACAGAGAATGGTGGTTAGCAAACCAGGCTGGCAGAGTCGTGTTGTTCTAAGTTACCTCGGAAGGGTGTCACTGTCTCTGCTCAGTGAACTTATCTGTTGACTGTGTTGACTACACAGTGTCTTTCCTTAATTCCATGTATTCAAAATTGTCGGTGAATCCTGGAACAAGAAGATCTCAAAGATCTCTAGCCCCAAGTACGTTTTTCCAGTTCTAGTGGTTGGAACATGCACACTGATTCCTAGCACATTTTATTTTAGCTAGGTGATGAAATTTCTGTGTGTGTGTGTGTGTGTGTGTGTGTTTATGCATAATTCTTCTCCTGGCATTCTAAAACACATCCCATGCATTCTATATATGTAGTGCCCAGACCTGAGGCGTTTCTTGAAACTATTCTGTTGGACTAGCCAAAGGAGAGGGAGGCAGAATTCTTTCTACACCATTCCTCCCTGCTCCCTCCCGCTGGGAACCTGTGCTCCTCTAGCTCCTAGGCGCTAGGAACAGCAACCAAGAAGTCTGTATCCCCTGTGCTCACACATTCAGTGAGAGTGTCAGGAAGTAGTGAGGTGAAGGAAAAGGAGACCAGAGGGGAGGGCCTATGTGGCAGGAGGAGGGGTGCACCTTGCTATTTCAGAAGAATGTGCAGAGAAGGCAGACAGATAGCAGGGCTGTGACAGCCAGTGTTAATGGTCAGCTTCATGGGCATCACCAGGCACACTCGTGGGGTATTGTCTTAATTGCGGTGGGAAGACCCACCATAAAGAAAGATGGCACCATTCCCTAGGGCTGTATAAAAAGAAAAGGAAGAACCTAGCTGAGCCCCAGTATTCAGCCGTCCCTGCTCTCTGACTGTGGATGGCATGTGACCAGCTGCCTCAAGCTTCTTCCACCAGGACTTCCTCAAGATGACAGCGCGTGTCCTCAAAGCAGGAGCTGACATAAGTTGTTTGTGTCGGGGTATTTTATCACGGCCACAGGAAGAGTAACTCCACAGAGCCTCAGCAATGAGGGCTGTCTGGGGAAGCCCCAAGGAGGCTTGGGGTTACGGAGGAGAATCAGATAATCCTTGACATTTCCACAGTAGGCAACTGAGGCAGAGCATCGCCTCTCCTGGGGTTTTTGGTGTTGCCTTGAGCTACTTCATCTCTGTCAGGCCGTTCTGTCTGGGAGCTGCTAACTTCCCAGCTATCCGTCTGGAGCCTCTGTGGACACAGTGCTGTCGTACTGATTCAGCTTCCATATTTGTGCGTGTGGAGTTGGCATGTGGCCGGGACTCAAGAGTGGCATCAGGAAGCAGAATCCTGAACATGGTGATGGACAAGGGATGCCTCTTTAGTAGTCTGCTGATGTTTGGAAACACTCTTGATTTTCAGCCTGGGCTTTGCTAACTTACATTTTGAATGTTCTTTATGAAATTTTTGCATTTGGGCATCTTCATTTTAGTGCTGGTTTCTTAAAAATTAGCATGAGGGCATCTAGATCCACTGGAGGACCGCCTTGCCGCAGTGCTGGATGTGACAGCATCTTTGTGATCCCCTCATGACCACTGAAGCTGTAAGACCTAAGGACTTGCTAAGTTTTGGCTACAGACTAGGAGGTCCTGTTCATGTCTCAGCATGGGAATACCCAGTCTGTGCTAGCCAGAGCCAGTGGCATATATTAGCACTGAGTAGCAGAGCGAGTTCCATGAAGTGTATACCCATTCCCAGGGCCAGCAATGTTTAGATGAGGCCTCTCTGCAACACTGCACTCCAGTCTACTCTAAAGCTGCCCGCAAGTGAGCAGTTATCTACCATGCTAAAGTTAGTTTTCAAGGGCCAGCGAGATAGCTCTGTGGGTAAGGGCACTTGCCACCACATCTGATGTTCAATCCCGGGAACCCACAAGGTAGAAAGAGACAACTGACTCCTACAGGTTGTCCACTAATGTCCACAAGCAGCCACAGCACATACATCCCCAAATAAATAAGTCTAAAAACCACTGTCTGAAATTGCCATTTCTTGTTGACATCTTAGGTGTGAAGACAGAATGCCCCAAGTTTCCAGACAAAGCAATGGAGTTAAGAGAAGCTGTGGACACCATGCTTTTGCGCTGGCACATTTTTTTGACATGGTTATTGTGATGGTCTAGATATACAAGACAAGGAAGCAAACCATACCTGAAGTATACTCCTAGTGAGAGACTGAGTTTACGCAAGTGTATCATATGGCTCAGTAAGAGGGTTCAATAGATGTAGGTGTTTCCTACCTAACCTGATGGTCTTAGTTTGATCCCTAACAGCCATGTAGTGAGCGAAGAGAATCAAATCTGAAAATTGTCCTCTGACCTCCGTGCACATTCTGTGACATATATGAGCACACAGAAATAAATGTTCAAAAAGTATATATATATATATATATATAACTTTAACCCAATATTTAATTTAATACAAATATTTAACCCAATATTTAATATTTAACTAATATTAATATTAACTTTAACCTAATATTAGGTAATGCAACCAGTGACATTGATTTAAGCTTCCCTTGTTTGCCAGGACTTTTGTACTAGATGTATTCATTCATTTACTCTCTATAACTAGAGAGCTTTAATAAGAAATATAATATGCTTAGTGTGTTGGTGTACAAACAGTATAGTGAAACTATTTTAATATCCACTTTATTAATTTTCTTCCTTAGGGACAAATTTGGTCTTTGAAGATGAAATCACCGCATTGCAACCTGAAGTAGATAAGCTAAAAACTCTAAATGTGAGCAAAATCATTGCACTTGGACACTCTGGTTTTGAAATGGATAAACTCATTGCTCAGAAAGTGAAAGGCGTGGACGTCGTGGTGGGAGGACACTCCAACACCTTTCTTTACACAGGTAATTGTTTCAAATGCATTCTGCAAGCTAGGATGTTCGGGTCAGTTATTTTCTCTCTCTTTGCCTTTTTTAATTGTTACTATTACTATTTAGTGTGTAATATATATTGTATAAACTGTAATATACCATATAAATGTAATTTGCATTGAATAATGACAGATGGTCTTATTGGGAGACATTCCAAGAATTCATTCATTTCATGATTAAAAGTCAATGCTATAAGTGTATAGCACACATAATCAAATGAAAAGAGTACTGATATTGAGCCAACGGTCAGTTTATGATAGACTTTTTAAAAGATAATTTTTTAATTGTATTAATTCTTAGAACTGAACCCAGGGCTTTCTGTATTTTAAGCATCTATATGCCCAGTCTTTGGTTTTCAAAGACAGAATGTCACTATCTAGCTCAGATTAGCTCCAATCTCGTGATTCTCCTGTCTCTGCCTCTTGAGAGAGTGATAGGATTATAAGCATGCACTGCTGTATCTGGCTTGGAAGGTATTATTATTATCATCATCATTATTATTATTACTATTACTACTAGTATTTTAAAATGCTGAATGTTATATTTGGAATCAGAAAATGAGATACAGTACAAATTATTGAAAGAAAAGAAACCTAATATTGGATGGAAAGTTCTCATTCCTAACCCACTTGAGTGACCTTGAACAGACAGGTCACCGACCCCCTCTGGCTTCCTAATGAGGAGTCTAGCACAACTTTGGAGATTAAAAACTCAGAGCAGTTGACTTCACTAGTTTGGCCTTGGGTGAACATCCTTGTAGACGTAAGTCACAAACGATGCCACAGCAGTTTGGAATTATAATTAACAGGGTAGTATTTATTTAAAGGGGAAAAAAACTTACA
>NC_022012.1:51812119-51817379 GCF_000317375.1 Microtus ochrogaster | reverse complement strand
AAGAGAGCGAGAGAAGGAAGTGGCCGCTTTTTTAAAGGGAGAGAGACCACGCCCCAATGGGCGGGTATCTCAGCGGCTATAGGCTGGAGGAGCAGAAGGACCTCCCGCAACACATCCTCTTGGCTGCATTACAACATGGCAGAGAATCAGGAAGGGAAATGGGCAGTGCAGAAGAAACACGGGTGTGTGGTGGTCTCCCTTTACAGCCACTCCCTAGAACTAACTGTGGTCTCAAGAGAACCACATTGATCTCTTCTGAGGGTGGTGAATTAGACACTGTCCCTCAAGGTCACCAATGAGGACTAAGCTGCTCACACATGAACACAAAGGGGACAAGCCACATCTAAGTCACAACAGACTCAGGTAGGTCCTCATATTTACCTGCCCTAATTTAAATACTTTGCTACCCCTATGGATAAGACCATAGGGTCTTTCAAAACCTGGGCGTTTTCGTAGCTTTTCCCCAAAGCAGTATCAGAAGTCTGTAACTCACGGCAGGAACAAGTTGGCTCTCCCATCACTTCAGTCTTTACAGGTTTGGCTGTGATCCATAGTAAGCACGACATTTTACAGGAGGCTCTAATAAAATACGTGTTCAAATGTGTGTGTGCACTCTCATACAGATACGTATAAAGTAAAGTGAAATTTCCCCAAACATCCAGGATATCCTGCTTCGTTGTTGTTCTACGGCTTCTTTTATTGTCATTTTGTTTCTTTTTGTCTTGAGATGGGATCCCAAGTCAGCCCTGTGTAGCTGAGGCTGACCTTCAACTCCTAATGCTCCCACCTCTAGCTCCCAAGTACTAAAATTATAAGATACAGGCATGTCCCATGATCCCCGGTTCTTGTCTTCTCTTGTCCTTACCCCATCTCCCTCCCTGCTCCCCTTCCTTCTCTACCTCTCTTCCTTTTCCTCTCTTCCCCACTTCATTGTTGTTTTGCTTCTATTCAGAGCCTCACTCATGAGACTATGCAGTACTGGCTGAGGTGGAACATGTGTTGATTAGGCTAACCTTGATATAAGACCCTCCCCCGCCCCCTGCTTTGCCCTTTCCAATAGCATAACACCCAGCACTGCTGTTACAGGCATACCATGCCACTTTGGTGTGTCCTTACACCGTCTTGATCTATGCTATCTTATGGCATCTGTATGGCTATTTTACTGGGGTGCCCTGCTAACCCAAAAAGCTGGGTGGGGAATACCTGTCATCCTTTTGTTCTTATAACTATTGCCCCAGACAGCGAAGTCCTGCAACATAGGATAAGAGATCTAAGGACAAGCTGTAGCTGGCTTATCTGTAACTCCTGAATAGATTGTTCCAGTCTCTTAGACACTGACCTGAATCTCAGTTGTTTTTTCCACATTTTGTAATAGATTTCAAAGGTTAAACTTGTTTTAATGAAAATGTATTTTTGGTTCTCTTTTGAGGATCTAAGTTATCAATTAAACCGCATAATAGTAGAAGAGACCTACTTACATATTTAAACAATTCTTTTTTGCAATCTTAGAAAAGATTTAGGCTGACAAGATGACTCAGCAGATAAAGGTACTTGCTGCACAAGTCTGGAGGCCTGGGTTCTGTCCTCAGAGCCCACGCAATGGTGGAAAGAAAGAAACTGCTCCCAAAAGTTGTCCTGTGACCTCATATGTGCCATGGCGCTCTCTCTCTCCCTCCCTCTCTCTCTTTCACACACACACACACACACACACACACACACACACACTTATGAAGTTTGTATGAAGCTAAAATAATAGTTTTTAAATATTACTTATTAAATAGAGAAAAAACCCAGCCAGAGATCAGAACTCACTGTAGTCCAGGCCAGTCTAGAATTTATGTTGTAATCCAGGCTAGACTCAATGTCATGGAAGTTCTTCTATATTAGCCTCCCAAGTGCTGAGATTACAGGCATGAACCACCATTCCCAGCTCAAAATTTGAAATATAAGAAACATCTCAGCATACAACACATACACAAACCCAAAGGAAAACATCCCCCAAAGCACCTGAATAGCACCCTGATATTTTATGTTATTTAACCTTTGTGCTTGTTACTGCCAAGTTAGTTTCCTTCCCTCCTCAACTCCCACCCTCGTATGTAAATGAGTTAAATGGCTCACAGTGCATAAGTTACCCCCTCCAATGAAGAGGAGGGAGCTTCCCAGCCAGGCTTGCAAAGTGTTAGAGCTGCAGGAATGAGGCCTGAGAGGCAAATGCTGTCTCAGAAGGCGTTACATCCTGGAGTCACAAAGTGGTTCATGAAAAAGGTAAGAAAATAAGTTCAAGTTGGAATCTGCAGCAGGCATGCAGAAGGCTGTCTTGTCTTCTTGTTTGTTTTTGATATTTGTTTTTTGAGGCAAGGGTCTTCTATATAGCCTTGGCTATCCTGAAACTCACTTTGTAGACCAGGCTGTCCTGGAACTCACAGAAATCCACCTGCCTCTTCCACTGAGTGCTGTGTGTGCCACCACCGCCCAGTGTCTTTATGATTCTTGGAAAGCCTGATTCCTGTCTGCCTCCCGAAGCACCGGACATTTAGTTCTTCAAGTCTGTGTGGTCTTGGACAAGTGCAGACATCAGGTTCTATCTGCAGTTCAGCAAAGGGCTCAGCACTGGGAATGTGTGACCCTCTTCTTTTCTGACATACTGTCCCTAAAAAGGCAAATATGCAGTGGCTATTTACTGTTCAAGATTTTAGGAAATCTTTTTTTTTTTTTTTTGGTAGAATTTAACAATGTCTGCAAGCTACTATGGTAAACTGTGTGGCTCATACAACCTGCCCCTTCTTATCACTGTACCAATGGCTTCTCAGCATCCTCCCATATCACTGAGTGGTTAGCACCAATTTCCTGTCTCCTTCTCCACACCAGCCCCTGCCTTCATCCTGTGAGGAAGTGTCTGTATGAGCAAGGCTCACGGCCTCTTGTTCCTGTCCCCTGAATGACTGTCACCTCCACTCCAGCTCAACGTCTTCACTTCTCAGATAGGCTGAGACTTGGTCACTTGCAGACAGCTTCAGAACTCCACCCCTCGAGTCCCACCCAGGCTCTCTCACTCCTTCTCTGCCAGGCTTCAGACGTTCAGAAGCCTCAGGTCTCCTCACCAATCTGGCTGATATCCCATTTTTTTTCTCTTGGTAGCCTGGTTAGCTGACATGTGAGAGGCAGGTGTCCAGTGTTGTTTGAACAGATTCTTTTCTATCTTTCCTTCGTTTTTGGTTGTGGTTTTTTTGTTTTGGGGTTTTTTGGAGGTTGTTGTTGTTGTTGTTATTGTTTTTTGAGACAGTGTCTCACTATGTAGACCAGGCTGGCCTCAAACTCACAGAGATTCACCTGCCTCTTCCTCCCACGTGCTATCATTAAAGGCAGATACCACCATGCCAGTTACAGCTCTTTCAAAAGATTTGATTGTTCAGGCTTTAAAAACAAATAAAAACTTATTTTTAGTTACAATTAACTCTGGACTTAGGCACACATTCACTGAATATGAAATTTACCTTTTTCATATATTTAAGGAAGAGAAATTTATGTTAAGACTACAAAATTAAAACAAATGGAGCTCACAAAATAATCACAGATTAGCTGGACTAGAACTGCTGTGCTCCTGACCTTGGGCAGGGGTTGGAGTGAGAAGGGAGGCCTCAGTCAGTATGCTGTGCCCCCCAACCCCTTCCATACCTGGCCAAGGATGATCTGAACTTGTGGTCCGCATGCTTCCACCTCCTGAATGCTGGGGTTACAGGCATGAGCCACCATACCCAGTGTTACACAGTGCCTGGAATCCAGTCCAGGGCTTTGTGCATGTTCAGCAGATCCTGTTCCAGCTGTGTCACGTACCATCCTGGCAGCCACTGTTCATCTCTCCATTGCCTACTCAGGATATTTTCATGTGGCCCGAGTATATGAATACACCAGTCATACATTTTTCAAACTTCTTCATAATAAATCAGAAAGAAAATGACTTTCTTTTTAAAATTCATTATTGTGTGCGCATATATGGCATGCGCACTTGTGGGTATGAGCATGGACACGCCCGAGCATATGTATGGCGGTCGGAGAACAACCCTGGGGAGATGGCTCTCTCTTTCTACTGTGTGTCCCCGGGATAGAATTCAGGCTCGTAGTTCAAGCATTTTTACTACTGAACAAATCACCAATTCTTATTTGAAAGAATTCTTTGGCATACATATAATTTTACCAATTTTTTTTTAAAGACAAAGCAAATTGAAATACTAAGGAGATGGATCTGCTTATTTTATGTGAAGATTTAAATCTGGGCTGAATATTTGATATTTCAGCATCTTCAGTGTTTTTTCAGAGTTGATCAATATTTTGATTTTATTATCTTTAATCCTGAAAATGCCACTTGGTATAAATCCGTAGTACAGAATGGCAGAATTACGTTTAGAACCACTTCAGAAATTGTTGGACTTTCTGTCCTAACCAAGGTTAACTTAATGTTTTCTATGAAACTCAAGCCAGCAATTCAAACAGCAACTTTTTTGTAATCAAACACACTCTGATACAATAAACTCCAAAACCAGACTAGCCTGTTACTTATGTACCGAGGAATGGTGGCAGGAATGTATTACAAACCTTTGTTTTCAATAGCAAAATCGTGTTTTTATAAGAGCAAAAACAACGTTGTATGTATAGTAGCAATAATGCAGTTCACAATATACAGTAGTCTTGAGTCTGAGCCTCAGCTACCATTCATTGGCACTGCCCGCTGTGACCATGTGTGCAGGATCAAGGCTACAGTGAAGTCCGGGATGCAGAGCCATCATATGTTTGATTTTGAATCAATTTTTGGTCATTGTATGTTTAGAAACCTTTTGCTGTTGCCAGATTTTCCATGACCCTCCCTTCAGTCACACCACCTCATAGGGGCTCATGACCCACAGTTTAAGAAGCTGGGTCTTAAGCCAGATGTGTTAACAACAAGCCTGTAATTCAAGCACTTGAGGAGGTAGAGGCAGGAAGATTAGAAGTATGAGGTCATCTTCCCCTACATAAAATGTTCCAGACCAGCCTGGGCTACATAAGACCATGTTTCAAAAACAAAAAACAAAAAGAAGGGCAAGTGCAATTAGTGATGCACACTTTTAATTCCAGCACTTGGAAAACAGAAGCAGGCAGATCTCTGTGTGTTTGAGGCCAGTCTGGTCTACATCGTGAGTTCCAGGATAGCCAGGAATATACAGTGAAACACCCCCATCCCCTGCTGACACACGCACGAAAGAAAGAAAGAAAGAAAGAA
>NC_022012.1:51781861-51812019 GCF_000317375.1 Microtus ochrogaster | reverse complement strand
AAGGAAGGAAGGAAGGAAGGAAGGAAGGAAGGAAGGAAGAAAGAAAGAAAGAAAGAAAGAAAGAAAGAAAGAAAGAAAGAAAAAGGAAGGAAGGAAGGAAGGAAGAAAGAAAGAAAGAAAGAAAGAAAGAAAGAAAGAAAGAAAGAAAGAAAGAAAGAAAGAAAAGCTGGGCTTTAGATAATCTTGCCTTTCCAAAGCGACCTTAATTCGTGCACAGGACAGAGAAACAGTCTCCAAGTAACTGTTTCCAGGCCCTTGATAAGAACTGCTGAGACTCAAAGGGCAGCAGTCTGACCAGTGGCCTCAGTGATCTCCCTGGATGTTTCTTAGGTCAGTGCAGGGGCCTTCCTCATCCCAGTGGTCACTCACTCCTGTCCTTTAGATAGCCTCTGCCTGACCCAGCTTCAGCACCCGCTTCCTTTCGAACAAAGCCACATCATTTTGCAAGCACACAGCAGTGGTCAGTGGTCTCGCTCCTCGTAAGGCTGCTTTCCGAGATGAGTCTATTGAAAACCAGGCTCGGAAAAGAATGACCGCAAATAAATGCGGTCAGGATCCCTGGGCGGGTAGGTCTGTTACCTGAGGAGAGTTGATCAACTCCTGTGAACTGCACAGGATGGAAGCTTGCGCCCCCTTAGCTCTGCTCTTGGTGGTCTTGTGTACAGGATTTCCATTTTTCTCTTTCACTGGAATGTGGCTTGGGGTTGTGAAAAGGGCTCGATACTCTTACAGGCTCAGTTTGCTCCCCAGTTCAGTCAATACTGACAATTTACGTCATCTCTTTGAGCACAAGCTTTCCTTAACAAAAAAATAATGATAGTGCCGTAACTTACCCCCCCCCCCAAAAAATGCCATAGGGATGGATCAAGGTAAGATAGGGCAGAAATGGGCTTGGAAATGTACATCTAAGACAAATACCCCAGTTTTAAGTTCTGAGACTTTGTCCCCTACCTTCTTTATAGATATGGACATAGTCCTGTTTCTCTGGAGAACACTGAATTTACTAAACAAGGCGGTTTCTTCCTAATACATAGGCTGCCACCAATTTCTCCCCTCACTGCTACTCATAAATATATTTTCTTTAAATTTTCAGAATTTTAAAGATGGAGAATCAATAAAATTTTGTTCTTTTTCCAAATATTCTACAACACTGCTTCTGTTTGTACAGGACTCTATAAACTTAACCATTAATCTTAAGCTTGAACTACGATATTATTTTTAAATACAATTTGTTTTAAAAATTCTCCAAAGGTATCTAACAGTTGTCCAGACCCTAATTGGAATCATGCATTCCTTGACTGAGGGCAGCCCCCTGCTGAAGTCTCTTTGGACACTTAGACAGCCCTGGGAAATGGAGGGTTCATGTCCACATGTGCGTCCACTACACCACAGCCACACAGGTTGAGTCTCGGTTACTGGAACACAATCTATACACGCTTCCTCTCATGCCAAGATGATAAGCCACATACCTAAAGACAGAGTGTGGCTTCATGTGGAGACAATATTTTAGGTGTGAGAACCTTTGGCTGAAGGACTGGGGGTGTAGAACAGTGGTAGTGTTTCTCTAGCGCACAAGCCCTGGATTTGACCTCCAGCGCTGCGAAAGTAACAAACTTTTTAGGCCTTTGGCTGACTAGCATGAAACAGTGTGGGAAACTTGAAGCCCTAGATTGTTTTCCCTGCCAGTGGTTTCCTGGCGTTGCTAAACTCATGGAGGAGTAAAAAGGGCTCATCCTTGGTGGAGGCAGGGATTAGCTACCAGACCCGATATTACCTCAACCACAAAGGAAGCGCCTCGCCTTTCCTGACTTGTGAGATAACCTTCACATGTCTTTTGTTCTCAGAAAAGGAACATAAAGACTTTTCTGAATTAGAAAGTAGGTGTTCCCTACCAGATGGGTGCTGCTGTGTAATGAAGCATTTGACAGGATTGTCAGGTCCCTGACTTTTAACGATCCTGTTTAAGCTATTTCCATGGAAGGGGTGGGGAAGAAGAACAAGGCAAAAAGTATGGCTTGCCATTCTCTTTCATTTCCAAGAAACTGCGAGATGCCTGGTTTCTGCAATTTGTTGATCTCTTTTCCACTTGGATGGGACATTCTCTGCCACGCTGTGGACACTCAGAGAAATTGCAGCTTTCCAAACATTGTCCAGAAGAGGAAGCCCTGGCAAGGCTAGGAAGAGGCTGCCCTAAATATACCTAGTCCTTTGCAGTGAAGGGCTGGGTCTATCCTTGCAGAGAAGCACAGAAGAAGAAGAAAAGGATTAGATTAGAAGTTTCCCTCTTCCCTGTTACTCTACCATGTTTTAGGTCATCTGCATGAAGCGAAACGTTAACTCGGGAAGCAGCTAGCCCAGCTTACGTAATGCTGGTATTTGCAATGCTTCTGTCCTTGAAGTTGACAGGGCAGAGTAAATTCTTCATACCATGCCTCCTTAGCTTTTCTTAGGTAAACAGAAAGACCCTGAAAGCTTGGGACACGAAGGTACAAACCTGGCTTTGCATGTCATTTTCTAAGAGGTCTGCGCCAACCAGCTTACAGCTTCTCAGAGCTTCAGTTCCCAGTCAACTCCACATCACACTGCAGCAAGTGCCCATGGGTATCTGCACGGTAGTCAGTCTTCTTGTCTGCAAAGTGCAGTTAATAACCTGCCCTGCCCTGTGGGAAGCTTGGAGAACTAAATGTATTATATCACAGACGTCTCTCAGAACTGATTCATATGTGAAATGAATCATGTCCTGAAGTTCTCTGGACCTTCTGGAGATATCCAGTAAGTGAGACCAGTCATGTGTGTAGTGGGCCAAGGGTATTAATTTCATCATCTGATTCTAAGCAGCCCAAACTATGTCACTTCCACAGAAATTTGATATGAATCATGAATCACATGCTGGGGCGTACCTGTAACCCCAGCATTTATGCAGGAGGCTGAAACAGTAGGATTATAAAGTCAAAGTTAGATCACAACTACACAGTGCTCTTCAGAAGATGTCTCAAAAGCAAATCAAAGCAAATGAAGCACACTGAACACCAAAGAGGGGTGAAGTTAACTTAAACATACAGGTCAGTGAGATGGCTCAGCAGGGTAAGGAGCCTGCTGCTGAGTTTGATTCCTGGGACCCATACACATGACCTCCTCCCACATAAATAAACGCTTAAGAATAAATTCGACATGGCAAGTGAAGAGACGCTGGGCGTCGTGCCTCCCCTGTGGCCACTCTGACCCTCAGGCAAGCAAGGAGGCCTCTGGGTGGCTCGCAGGTTCTTCCGAAAACTGTCTGAATGGTTTGATTAATTCATCCAGCCAGGGGGAACAGAGATGGAGTCTGCACGGTAGAGGGATAATCTTAGCAGTATTCTATTTTTGTATGACCCACATCAGATCACCAGGCACAATACCCCAGACTTAGAAACAGCTTAGTAAATGCCCACTGAGCAGGATTTGTATGCCAAAAAGGGCATTTGGAACTAGTGACAAATGTCCCACAGGGTTCTGAAAGACCAACCATGCGGAACAGCAGATGGCGAGTCATCAAGTTAAAAGTTGCTGTCCTCCAGCAAGTGGCCTGCCGTGTGCTAGGCTGACCTGAACAACTTTGCCTCTTTTATTTCAGGAACTCCACCTTCCAAAGAAACTCCTGCTGGGAACTACCCATTCATAGTGACCTCCGATGATGGCCGGAAGGTTCCCGTGGTCCAGGCCTACGCTTTTGGCAAATACCTAGGCTATCTGAAGGTGGAGTTTGATAACAAAGGAAATGTCATCAGTTCACACGGAAACCCCATTCTTCTGAACAGCGGCATCCCTGAAGGTGAGATCTGGGGAGAGTCTACCAAACGGCAAGTTATGTGGCTAGATCTTCAATCCCCTTCTTCCTCTTGCTTTGTCTCAGGAAATGCCTGTAATACTTGTGAAGAGTTTAGCTTCTCCATTGTGTTTACTCTCTTTTTTTTTAATTTTAAATTTATTTATTTATTAAGGATTTCTGCCTCCTTCCCGCCACCGCCTCCCATTTCCCTCCCCCTCCCCCGATCAAGTCCCCCTCCCTCATCAGCTCCAAGAGCAATCAGGGTTCCCTGACCTATGGGAAGTCCAAGGACCGCCCACCTCCATCCAGGTGTGTTTACTCTTTTTATTCATAAGGAAATTTCAAATTCCCAACGTCCAAATCCTCACTTGCTTTTCCGAGTCTGCTCTGTGTACCACTGCTCTCTCTGCTTTTCAAAAGCTTTATCTGGGGAGGCAAAAGTCACTGTTAGCTCCTGTCTAGAGAGGAGTAGGAGAGCGAAAAAAGCAGTTCAAATAGGACAGAGTAGCTCCCTAACAAGAGGCAGTGATAGTGTGGTGTGGGCCTCAGCTTCTTCTTCATTCATGAAACAAGGAAATACCTCTTGCTGTTGTTGTTTTGAGAAGAGCTTCTCCATATATAGCCTGGGCTGGGGTTATATTGTATAGCAGCATGTCTGGCTTTGAGACTCAGAATAAAAGCATCATTGTGCCATCCATTTTCACATACATGGTCTTTGTGAGCATCATGTTGTGATTCTACCAGCCCTTTTATGTTCGCTATTATCAGCTCACAAGGATGGGCAAGGAGGTTCCACTGTACCCAGCAGAGTCTGTGGTCCGTCACAACATAAGCAGCTAGCAAGAAAGCAAGCTAGGAACCATACCCTCAGCAGATCCTCTGTACTTGCCCAACATTTCAACTCATGACACTACCATGGTGTCATCCTAGGTGGGCTGACAGTACTCACCCAGATGTTGAGTGGATGCTGAGATGCTCAAAGGCATCCTTGAGGTAAGAAATATCCAGGTATTAATGTCAGAAAATGAAATTCCCTAAGGAACTTCATAGTCCAAACCAAAATGTACAAATGTACTAATGCATACTCTCAGCAGGGAAGCCTGACAATGCTTGATTTCTCTAGAATTTACCCACTAGAAGATCTGCTTTAATGACAGGGCTTTCCTTTCGTTTGCACCTTTCTGATGGTCCTTCCTTTCTGTCCTTTTAGATCCAGTCATCAAAGCTGACATTAACCACTGGAGGGTAAAGTTAGATAATTATTCTACCCAGGAACTAGGGCGAACAATCGTCTACCTGGATGGTTCCACTCAGACATGCCGGTTCAGAGAATGCAACATGGGCAACCTGATCTGTGATGCTATGGTGAGCTGTCGGCAGGGGCAGAGTACCTGCATCTAGGGAGGGAAGAAAGGAAGATGGAGAGTCGAGGCAACAAGGGACAAAGTGATGGCTGCAGAATTAAGGATTCTGATATACTTAGTACCCAGACGGAAGTTTGAAGCATGACTGGTTCATACTGATTACCTTGGCGAGGAGGCTCAGAGAGATTAGGAGACATCTCATTGCTTTACAAGAACTAAAACCTTTAAAAGCATGTCTTTCCTAGATGTCTAAATTTGAAGTGTTTCTTTCTGTAAGATGATCTTACAGATCATGACAGGAACCCACCCACCCCTCTGCTGCTGCCAGATGTTACATAGTAGATCAAGCACATCTGCTTGGACCTGACTTGGCAGGACAGTTTTCCCTGATTTGTCTTCTTGGCTATAAAGAACATGGGCCTCGTATAACTTGCATGTCTTTCCCAAGCACAGAATGACATACATAATTATAATAAGTCTCAAGCTAGAGCAAGGTCATTCATGAAGAGCATTTTTTTTCTGGAGCCAATTGGCCAACATGGCTTTGTGGGGCTGTGCTGAGCAAAGGCCTCTATGTTGGACTGTTGTTCCCATGGTCTCACCCATGGTGGGTGTGTGTGTGGGGGGGGGCTAGTGTCAGTATCCTGCTGGTGTAGCTTTCTGGGATACAACCACACTCCACAAACTCTGGCCGAGTGAGTGACAGCACAAACGCCCTCCAAGAGAGGTTCAGGCTTGTTACTGAGCACCATGAAATCAGTATGGAAAACAAATAGACAGAAATATCTTCAAAGAAACACTCCAGGATGCTACCAGCACTTAACCTTTCTGTCAAAGAGGCTGGGGTAAATCTAACTTTACTTTTGTGCTTATTTTAAACATTAGAAAGCACACATTTTGAGGCAGGAGAGTTGGTTCAGAGCTTGACATTACTTGGACCTGGGTACAATTCCAAGCACCCACACAGTTGCTCACAACCATCTGTAACCTCAGTCCCAGGGAATCTGATGCCCTCTTCTGACCTCCAAAGGCACACATGTGGTACACATCACATGCATGCAGGTAAAAGACTTATACACTTAAAATATAAAAAAATTAATTTTAAAAATAACTGGTTTAAGGCCATATATGGTGGTGTATGCTTTTAATCCCAACATTTGGGAGGCAGAAGCAGGTGGATTTCTCCAAGTTTGAGGCTAGCCTGGTTTATATAGCAAGTCCTAGAATAGCAAGAACTACATAAATAGACCCTGCCTCAAAACAAATAGACAAAAGCATGCATTTGCCTGCTTAACTGAATGTGTGTTTTGTAAAAGTAAAGTAAAAATGAACCTGATTTTCCCCAGCTTCAGGAGGCCATTCCTGTGCCTCCAAGATTGCCAATATGGGGGAACTGTATGGTATAAGGTAGGTGATGGGCAGGCTGGAAGGTCCTGCTGCCCTGGAAGAGCAGCTCCACAGACCAGTCCATCCTGGAGCAGTTGACACCGGCTAGGCCCCCTAGCCT
Source organism: Microtus ochrogaster (assembly GCF_000317375.1). Taxonomy (NCBI): domain Eukaryota; kingdom Metazoa; phylum Chordata; class Mammalia; order Rodentia; family Cricetidae; genus Microtus; species Microtus ochrogaster. Next base: position 51,805,340 of record NC_022012.1, on the reverse strand, counting down.
GGGGGATAGGTTTGAAGAGTAAGTAAAGAGCCCCCTGTCCTAAGAGTGTGACACAGGCCTGGTCACAATATACTTCTGCTTCCGACTGATTGGAGACTAATAGAAGATAGACTAATAATTGTTTTTGGTTAATAATGTATACAATTTGTTTTACTTACAGTTGGGAAACTTCTGGGGAAATGGGAGCGAGGGATGAATACTTTGTTCTCTGTAGAGATAACCGGATTCCTGGAACTGATACCAAGAAAGAAGACCCAAAGTAACTAAATTTCTGCTCCTATTGCAGATTAACAACAACCTCAGACACCCGGATGAAATGTTCTGGAACCATGTGTCCATGTGCATTTTAAATGGAGGTGGCATCCGGTCCCCCATTGAAGAGAAGAACAATGGTATGCACCTAGGTCCAGTTTCCTTAGCTGTCCATGTTGTCCCTTCGTTCCGCCGGTCCTTTAAGTTTGTGTTAGCTGCCATTCAAGCCCAGTGCTTCGACAAAAGGACACACATGCTTTCTCAAATGTCTTCACATAAATGCTAAACCTAAGGCTGGTCTAAATCTAATAACTGTTGCTGTTTTATTAAAAGTATTGAACATTTTTTTTTTCGAGACAGGGTTTCTCTGTGGCTTTGGAGCCTGTCCTGGAACTAGCTCTGTAGACCAGGCTGGTCTCGAACTCACAGAGATCTGCCTGCCTCTGCCTCCCGAGTGCTGGGATTAAAGGCTTGCGCCACCATCGCCTGGCTATTGAACATTTTTTTACATTTGAAAACAGAAAGACTAACTCATTAACCTTCTATGCTGGAAGTCATCTCAAAGACACACTTCCCATATTCACAGATACCCACGGTCCTATCATACATGAAAACAAACCCACTAGACAGTGCTTAAGGCTCTGTTGCAGTCCTCATGGATGTACTGTCAAACCCCATCACTAGAAGGCCCCAGGCTCATTTCCGACAATAGGGCAGGTGGCTAGAACACACTGCCTGTGTAGAACTGAACAATGTTTAACCAGCTACTGAAGAAGATCCAGCCCAAGCCAGGAGATCCAAGGCTGAGAACAATGGACTTGGTCCTTTGCAAACTCAACCGCCTTGCCCAATGGTGGACAACAGAGCAGAGCCTTCCAGTGCGCTCCCTCCCAAAGTTAAACACAGTGGCTGTGACACCCCCTCCCTTTATTTGCTCAACTCAAGGGAGGTGGTCTCTGGGGAAACAGGTTCTTAAGCTCTTTTTCTTTCCTGATGCATCTATAACTGCCTAAGGCACAATCACCTGGGAGAACCTGGCTGCTGTGCTGCCCTTTGGAGGAACATTTGACCTGGTCCAAATAAAAGGTTCCACCCTGAAGAAGGCTTTTGAACACAGCGTGCATCGCTACGGCCAGTCCACTGGGGAGTTCCTGCAAGTGGGTGGTAAGTGGCACATCCTGCCGAACATGATGTCCGGTGACATGGGCTTTCCTGGTTGGTTGTGACTGAGCTTACTAGGGTCTTCTCACAGCCAAACCCACCTTTCGATGACTATGGACTCCTGGAGCCATTGAGGCGAGGTGAAGGCCAAGGGTTCAAGCCCTTGGCAATGAGTAGTTTTTGCCAACCATGATCTGGACTTTGGAAAGGCATCCATGGGAGCTGACCTCCTGAACACTCGTCAGATCAGCTGGCATGAGGTCTTTCTGTTGGACTCTTTCTAGTAGGGTGCAGGTAATATTCTTAAGCAAAAACAAAGCTCTCCATTATTGTTAGCTGTCCGGGACTATATTAGGGTTCAAAGGAACTAAGGTAGAGCAAAGACACAGTCTACTCTAATCCTGCTTGGGGGGGCGGGGCAGGGAGAGGCATGTCACCAACCCCAGACCTGCTTTCTCTTTGACTGCAGGGAACAATGGAAATGAATGTTCCTCATACTGCTAAAGGCTTCTTTCTTCATTGACGGTGGGTGTGGGGAATGCTGGAGATTAAACACATGCAAGGCAAACATTTTCTAGTTTATTTTATTTTGTGCTGTTGGGAATTGAACCTGAGGCCTCATGCATGCTGGGAAAATGCACTGCTATCTATGTCCCAGCTCCTAAAGGATTCTGAAATGCTTTTCTGGGGTTGGAGAGATGGCTGCTCTTCCAGGGTCCTGAGATCAATTCCCAGCATTGGTGGCTCACAACCATCTGTATTGAGATCTGGTGCCCTCTTCTGGCGTGTGGGCATATATGGAGGCAGAATGTTGTATACATAATAAATAAATAAATAAAATGCTTTTCTTAGTAACCAATTCCACAATTCAGAGTTAATTTTTAAAGTAGTAATCTTATTTTACTCTAAAATAATTTTCTGGCCTTATCTTCTCATTTTTATTCATCTTGCTTGTTCATGTTAAGACAGGATCTTATGTAGCACAGAATGACTTTAAAGTATATAGCCAGGCCTGGAGGGATGGCTCAGCCGTTAAAGGCTGGGCTCACAACCAAAATTATAAAGTATATAGCCAAAGTTGGTCTTTAAATCCTGATCCTCCGGTAATGGTGGAATTACAGTTATGTCCCACTGTGCCTGGCTTCATGTTGGCTGCCTTTTTTGCTTGTTTTGTTTATTTTTTTATTTTTGACAGAGTCTCAATATGTTCTTTAAGATAGACTCAAACTACTTAGCTCAGCCTGACTTCCTGACTTCAAATGTGTGGTAGTGACACTCCTGTTTCGGGCCCTCCACAGGCTGGGAGTTCCAAGAATGTACGCCCACACCCAGCTTCATTTTCATTTTATTCCTGGAACTGCTTGATGAGTGCTGTTGCCTGGCAGGAGACCCTGGCCTTCTGTCTGTGGGGTAGCCCTGACACAGAACATTTTCCCGGGGCAGAGCCAAGGACCTATGCCGTTCTGATGCTCTAGCAAAGTGCTAAGAATGAGTATTTGTGAAAAATCTCCAAAGCAGAATTACAACATTCGGTCTTCAAAGTTGTTACAGATGCTCCGTTGCATTTCCCAATGATGCACACCTCACTTTCCAAACCCAGTGAGTCATGTTTGGACCAGTGAATTCAAGATTATAAAGAGGAAAAATACTGGGGTTTCTCCCAGCAAAATCACCCTTGCCTTTCTGAGGTCAGTTCTCCTTTGGTGCTCTTCCATCTACTGGAGACCTCAAGGATGAAAGTAACTAAGGGTAGCTACACCACTGCCAACATTACCGATTAAATTTCACTCACATAGGAACTACAGTAGCACAAGCCCAATATCCTAAGTGTAGATCTTGGTCAAAATCCCTTTCATAGGCAAAAAGTCTCTTTGGATTCAGGAAGAAAAAATGGACTCATTTCTCTTCTAGGAATCCATGTGGTGTATGATCTTACCCGAAAACCCTGGGACAGAGTGGTACAATTAGATGTTCTTTGCACCATGTGTCGAGTGCCCAGTTATGAGCCTCTGAAATTGGATAAAGTGTATAAAGTGATCCTCCCGAGCTACCTGGTCAATGGTGGAGATGGATTCCAGATGATAAAAGATGAATTATTAAAGCATGACTCTGGTAAGCATGAGCACCTCTTCCTCTCCTCTGTTCAGCACAACAGAACTGGGCAGAGGGGCAAGAAAAGGGACCTTCTACCTTTGTTGTTGCTCCCTCCTGCTTTGGAGGTTGCTAACAACAGTACAACACTGAGGAGTATTCTGTTCTCCCTTCCCCAGCATACACGTTCACATCTATCTGACCCAAGGGAAGGCTCATAGAGACATAGAGACATACATGGCATGTAGTCATGGCTGGCCTGGAGCTTGCTATGCAGACCAGGCTGGCCTGGTACTCACAGATCCTCCTGCCCAAGGGATGCAATTAAAGTCACGTGCCATCACAACGGCCCAGTATTTTTTGTCTTTACAGTAAACTACAGTATGTTAACATTGCTAGGTATTAAATAGCTTCAATGAATACATCCACATGGAGAATTGAAATTATAGTAAGATTCTGGGGAGTTGTCATGGGTTTGTCTAAGCAAGTCTTACTTCTCTATCCTCGTCTGGGAAAGAAACCTCCAGTGTACCATCATCAAGTATGTGGAGATGGTGTCGAGCAGACAGCAGGAGAAAGCCACTTTTATTTCTCAGATAACTCTTGGCCCAGGTCCCCATTGCCTTTGGCTCTAGAGCGGATTGTAGCGGTGATGCCAACAACCTCTTAGAAACCTTGGAGCTAAGACAACTGCACTCCTCTAATTACCCGGTGCTGAAGTTCTCATCTGTAACACGAAAGAGCAGTCAGATTCTTTGCACTTAGAATTACCAGAAGACCAAAGTCTTCTGAGGTGCTTTATCCTGAAATGAAAAGGTGTCTTCTCTTTTCAATTTCAAGGGCTTCAGAGACTTTATTTTTCTTCTTGCTGCTAACAGGTCATTTTTCTAGAGTTAAAATAACGTATGTGCTTTTTTTCCCCAGGTGACCAAGATATCAGCGTGGTTTCTGAATATATCTCAAAAATGAAAGTAGTTTACCCGGCAGTTGAAGGGCGGATCAAGTTCTCTGCAGGAAGCCTTTACCAGGGAAGCTTTCCTTTAGTACTTCTTTCGTTTTGCGCAGCAATCCTTGCTTTGTACCAGTAACGGAAAGCTCCTTGTCCTTGATATCAAACTACATTTTTCTTCCAGTGATATTCAAATCTGGCTCTTACCATCCTCAAGGCTCCTAGCTGACCCTCAGCACTTTGCTAGGAAGAGACTATAACTATGGCATCACTTGTCAAGGCCAGCAACTCAGTGAGCAGATAGAAAGTCAAAGTGAAGCAACTGGGTCCTTTTTGGGAGTGGGGGAAGAAAACAACTAGATGTAATTTACATATCCACATAACGCATTGTGTTATCTTTGAACCACAAAAATAATTCTCCACTTTCTATTTATTTATAATCCATCAAACAACTGATGTTTACATAGAACTTTGTCATTGCCAGCTGTGGTGGCCCATGCCTGTAGTCACAGCACTTGGGAGGGAGAAGAGGATGGGGCTGCCAAGTTCCAGGCCAGCCTAACCTCCACAGAGTTTCAGGCCAGTCAGTTAGGAGGCAAGGCTCTCACAAACAGAAAACATTATAATTTACATGGAGATTTTTGTAGATAAGCAAATGTTGTTTCCTTTGATATGTAAGCAGGAAGGGTTGGTGCATTCAAGGCTATGTATCCCCCAAATGATGTATCTAAAACCTGTACCTAGGTCTTTTGACCTCAAAGTCAATACTCTCTCCTACATCAAGACTCCTCTCTTCCTGGCAATGGCCCCAGATGACAAATCTCTGGTTTATTTCTGCCCGCCACACTATCCTTTCTTTCGGGTTCCTATTGTCTACAAATTTTGAAAGACTGGACACTGGACAGGATCCTGTCTCACAACACCAATGTGCCTTTGACAAGTCACTGTATAAAGCAAGTAACAGGTTAGTTCAGGGACTGTAAAAGGCAGTCAGTCAAGGGGTAGGAGAGAAAGGGAGGGGAGGACATGAGCAGGACTGGTGCATTACAGAAGAGAGGATGGGCATTTGGATGTGTTTCATAAACACTGACAACGGAGCAGAAGCCCTGCCTCTCTCTCCTTCCTTCTTCCTCACTTGGAGGTGTCATGAGAGAACTTTCTAAAACAAACTGTAATTTTAAACCTGAACCCATCTTGCCCAAGATGCCAATACAGCTCTCATTCCAGTCATACCAAGTACACCATGGAAAACTCCAGCATTCTGGAAGGCAACAGTGATCTTAAGAAGTGGTACAAACATTTGAAGTCACTGAGACCCAAACCCCAAGCAACCACTATATGGCACACTCAAGTCCAGATACAAGAGTACCAACAGTGAGCCCTAAGGGATGCCAAAGAGATACCCAGACTGATGAAATAATCTATGCCCACAGAACACCTGACTAAGATGGTCCTGTGACCAAGTGAGTATGGCCAGCAATGCATCAGTAATCAAGAAACGGGAGCCTTCGCTTAACCACGAAACAACAGCTAGATGTTTGGACAGGAAACGTTTCCTAGTGTTTACAAATAAGTACTTTTGACACAAAACATTTTAAAATTTCAGTCCTTTTATGAAGTCTGTTGCAATAAAACATTGTCTTCAGCTCTGTGAATGTACAAGTTATAAACAGAAATGTCAAAAAGTATGTAAAAAATAAAGGTGCATTTGAGGTATATGTTTATGTTTGGCCAGTAAATGAGGAAAAATCTTATTACAGCATAATTTTTTAAGTAATATTTTGTAATTTTTCTGAATATGTGTGTGTGTGTATATATATATTTATATATATACATATATATGTTTTGTGCCACAGTGTTGAGAAACGACTTGAACTACTTATTATAAACTCCAAACAATAAAACTGTAGATATACTCCTCTGTCTTTGGTCTTACTTTTCTCAAACCCCCAACACAATACAGCAAAGACAATTTTTCACCAGGATTGCTTCTTTTGGTAAAAAACACTTTGTCATCTGGAAGTCCTCCTCTGTCACTTCAAAATCGAGAAGAAAAATGTATAAAATTTTTAAGCAGGAGAGGAAAGTCTCTCAACTTTTCTTCATCTAGCCTTGCTTCACTCCTCAGTGAAAATCTACGAACCTCTGCATAAAATACTAGAGATGAGGTCATACAAATCTGAGATTCCAGGCATGACTGCAGGTCACAACAAGCAAGGTAGTAAGGTGACCTCATCAGTCACCAGTGCTCTCTGGAGTGACAGCTTAGGTAACAGAAGCAGCTGATTCTGCTCAAGTCTGTCTCTGTCCTGATCAGGAAGACCAGCACCAGTGCTAGAAAGTGAGACCAGCACTCCAGAGCTTCTGTAATATGGTAATACATAAAGTCAGGAATATAGTCTGAATTGTAATTGGAAAAGCAAACCACAGCTGGGCGTGGTGAGCCATACCTTTAATCCCAACACTGGAGAAACAAAGACAGGCAGATCTCTTCTGTACGTTTGAGAGCACATGCTTTGTTGACTCCCGTGGGAGGCCTTCCCCTTTCTGAGGAGTGGGTGGGGTGGTGGAAAGAGAGTGGGGAGGAGAGAACGGTAAGAGGGGAGGGAGGGGAAACTGTGGTTGGTATGTAAAATAAATTTAAAAATTCATAATAAAAAAAAAGTTTGAGGGTAGACTGGTCTCCATAGCAAGTTCCAGACCAACCAGTTACAAAATGAGATCTTGACTCAAAACATCCCCCCAACACACACACAAACACACAAAGCAAAAATTCCCAAACTCAATTCCCCTCTCCCCCACCTTGGGTTTCCAAGACAAGGTTTCTCTGTGTAACTTTCCTGGCTATTCTGGAATTTACTTTGTAGACCAGGCTGGTCTCAAACTCACAGAGCTCTGACTGCCTCCAACTCCTGAGTGCTGAAATTAAAGGCAGGCACTGCCACCACACTCAGCTTCCAAACTCACTTTTTAAAATTATTAACTATTGTGTGTGTGTGGAGAACAGGAGAATACCACAGTGAAGATGGAGGTCAGAGACAACTTTATGGAGTTTGTTCTCATCTTCCATCTTGTTCTATAGTTTCTTTTCTGTTTCTGTGATAGCACTCTGACTGAAAGCAACTCAGGGAAGAGAAGGTTTATTTGGCTTTACATGCCCATCATCGAGGAAAGTCAGGGCAGAAACTGGAGCAGAAACCAGAGGGACACTGCTTGCTGTTCCCTCTCAGAGTCATGTTTAGTTCGCTTTCTTGTACAGCCCAGGGAATAGCACACAGTGGGCTGGGTCCTCCTCAATAGTCAAGTCAACCCACAACACACATGCCCATAGGCCAATCTAACCTACATAATTCCTCAGCTGAGGTTCATATATCAGATGACTGTAGGCTGTTATCAAGTTAACAAAGCTAATGAGGATACACACTCAGGTTGCCTTCACCTTTGCTGAGCATGAGTAAGCCTGACTAACCAAGTTCAGTCTCCAAAATCTATGGTAGAAGAAAACTGACTCCTGAAAGCTGTCTCCTGACATTCATGTACACACTATGGCATGCATCACACAGGCAAATGGTATTACATGAAATATTATTAACTATAAAATTACCATGAGCCCACAAAATTTGCAAAAGACCACTAGTCAATTTATCTTTTTTTATTAAAAAAAGTTTACTTGCCATTTTACATACCAACTCCAGTTCCCCCTCCCCCTGTTCCTCCCTTTCTCCTGTCCCCCATTTCCCCTCATTCCCATTCCCTGTCCACTCCTCAGAGGGTGTAAGGCTTCCTTGGGGAGTCAACAAGGTCTGGCATACCAAATTGAGGCAGAACCAACCCCCACCCTCCCATCCCCATGACAAATCTTGTACCCCTGCGGTACCAGGCACAAAGGATGTTACTGCTGGGGTACAAACAAGAAGCAGAGGGTAAGCAGGGCACAACTCTGTGCTTAGGCTGTCCATCACTGAGTAATGACACAGAAAACTACACTAATTCTAAAAACAGAAATTCAACCTTCTATTGTCCTATGAGGCATTCCCACCCTTACTTTGGTAGATACTGCGCCTCTCCTGGCCCAACTACTAATAGGTAGGACAGCTAATTACAACTCCCTAGGCACAGAAGCAAACATCCAACCTATGTCTGACAATGATGGTGCCATTCATCTTGATTCAAGTTATTGATCCACTGATAAGAATGCTACCGAAACCAAGGCAGTAAGAGACCTATAGTGGCATTTTTTTTTAAGATTTATTCTTCTATTATGTATCTAGTACTCTGCCTGCATATATGCCTGTATGCCATAAGAGGCACCAGATCTCATTATGGATGGTTGTGAGCCGCCATGTGGTTGCTGGGAATTGAACTTAAGACCTCTTAGCCATCTCTCCAGCCAGACATTTTTTTACATGTATGGAAATGCAAAAAAAGCTTTTTCTGCCATCCATACAGTGATTTCACAGTTGTTTGAAACTGTCTTCCACCAAATGAAGGTATTTGAACAATAAACAGTCAACAGGACTGAAGAGAAGACAAAAACCATGTGGCGACCCCATATGAATTAAGGGCTGGCAAACTCATACATAGGTCAGCTTTACCACTACCCCTCTGTGGCTGAATTTCATAAAGATATACTTTGTATTCTCTCTAAACAAAACTGTCAATTTCTGTCATTGCCACCAAAACCAAAACTGGCTCCAATTAGGAGAGACCTTCAGAAAGCTTCCCTGAAGAATTCACCAAGGCCAGCTGGCCTGGGTCTGAAGAAGCATGGGATAAAACCAGACTTGCTGAACATAGCGGACAATGAGGACTACTGAGAACTCAAGAACAATGGCAATGGGTTTTTGATCCTACTGCACATACTGGCTTTGGGGGAGTCTAGGCAGTTTGGATGCTCACCTTACTAAACCTGGATGGAGGTGGGCGGTCCTTGGACTTCCCACAGGTCAGGGAACCCTGATGGCTCTTCAAGCTGATGAGGGAGAAGGACTTGATGGGGAAGGGGGAGGGAAATGGGAGGCGGTGGCGGGGAGGAGGCAGAAATCCTTAATAAATAAATAAATTTAAAAAAAAAAAAGAAAGAAAGTTTCCCTGAAGACATGCATAAGCGGGTGTAGGTGTAGGAGGAGGAGTCAAACAAGCACATTCTATGTTAAGTAAAAACTGTCAAATCCCTCAAGGAAAATAACACATTTCATTCTTATTTATTTATTTATTTATTTATTTATTTATTTATTTATTTATTATGTGTACAATATTTTGTCTGTATGCCTGAAGGCCAGAAGAGGGCGCCAGACCTCTTTACAGATGGTTGTGAGCCACCATGTGGTTGCTGGGAATTGAACTCAGGACCTTTGGAAGAGCAGGCAATGCTCTTAACCACTGAGCCATCTCTCCAGCCTCATTCTTATACTACTAAAATGGAGCAGAAAAGCTAGACAATTAACTAAATTGGTCACACAGTGCTTAGAGCTCATTCCCTTACAGATGAAACTTCAATGTCTCTCATTTTGCCAGGCTTTAAAATCTTGGGCTGGAGAGTTGGCTCAGTGGTTCAAAGCAATGGCTGCTCTTGCAGAGGACTGGGGTTCAATTCCCAGCACCCATATGGTAGCTCACAAGCGCCTAGAATTCCAGTCCCAAGAGGTCCGATGCCCCCTCTAAGCTTCCCAGGCACCAGGCATGTACAAGGTGTACATACACACAAAATAAAATATCTAAAAACATTAATTAAATCTTTCCAAGTGGGGACTCTAGCTATAATATATGTACACAAATATACATGTGGGTACAGAATAACATGTGGAAAAGAGAAAAGGAAAGGCTACGTGTTAGGGAATGAGGACAGACTGTATGCAGGTAATGGAAATGAGTAATGGATGAGGATATAGAAACTTTTTCATATCTGGTGGTAAGTGCAGGAAGATATATTCGATAGTGAAAGTATAAGATCCAATGTGAAGTTCCACAGCCACTGCTCCCAACGTCTACTAACTGTATACAAGTTCACTGAGCTGAACAGTTTTGGGATTTGATTAATTCCAGTGTGTATTTTTCTATTTATACCATTTTTTAAAATAATTTTAAACAGCTTTTTAAATTAAAGCCGTTAAAATATGATGGCACATGCCTATTAATCCCAGCATTCAGGAGGTTGAGGGAGGAAGATCAAGAATTCAAGGCCAATCCTGGGCTACGTAGCAGGTTCTAGTCTAGCCTAGACTACATAATGAAAATCTGTCTCAAAACCCAAAACATAAAATATCTGAATAAAGTAGCTTGGCAGCCTCTGCCTTGCTGGTGAGCTGTTGGGACTTGCCTCCATGTCCAAGCTGACATACATTTCTGCAAGCTGAATTGTGCCGTAACATTTATATTGAGATCAGAGGACATCCAGGAGGAATCTATTCTCTTCTTCCAACACCTCAAGTCGCCAGGCTTATCAGCAAGTGACTTTACTTGCAGAGTACTCTTCTCAGGCCCTCCTTTACTTTTCATGAAAGCATCAATCCTGTTGCAGTAGGGCCCCACCCAACTGACTCTTTTAACCTAAATTGCCTTCTGAAAGGCTCTGTCTCCAAATAAAGTCACTGCAGGATTTGTGGTTTTAACATAGGAATTTGGGAAAGATATAATTCAGACCATAACAAGGAGAGAGCCCTACTTACAGAAAATGTGATACTCAGACAAAGTTAAGTAAGTAATTCATATTATAAAAAGAAAAAGAAAAGACAACATAGCTCTTCTTATCCTCAAGGCATTTTGTATGCAGCATTTTCATGGTAACTGTGAATATTGTCTTGTAGGCGATAATGTTAGACCACAGAGAACTATGAAGGTAGAAGTCTCATTTGGATCTCTCTAATCTTCATGTCCTTGTTATTGTTGATACTCCAAAAGTAGTTAGTTTTGGCCCCTTTCAGAAGGCTGGTGCCCTAGTGTATTTTAAATGCTTTACTGTGCTCACTCTTTCCATCTGTTTTGATATGTGCTTTAATGTATGAACTGCATGAAGAACGTATTTTAAATGAGTTGCTACAAACAGAATTACCAAAAGGAGGTATATGGTTAGAAGACTATAGTAAAGTCAATCCTAGCTGGAAAACACTCTGAAAATTACAAAGCACATTTTGAGATTGTCTTTGAAGTGTTCTGATTTAGATACAGGTATATCTTCAAATTGTTGAAAGCAAGCATTTAATCTTTATTGACTTGATAAAAATATTCAATTTTATAATATAAAATAAAAACAGAAGTCTAATATGTCCAGCATTATTAACAGACTATGTATTTATGATTTCAGATGCAGGCAGCATTATAATAAATGAGTGATTGTGTCTTGCTGATTGCTGTGTTATGTGTACATGAACTAGTCCTGCTAAATACACAAGGAGAGACTTGAACTTCGGCCCATTGGCTTCTGTGTCTTCACACTAAATGCAGCTACATTCGAATAAAAAAAAAATGCAAAGATTGTTGGTCTCACCTGTTTGCCCTCTTTCCAAAGCAGCACCTTGGGGTTGGGGAAATAACTCAGTGAGGAAAGTGCTTGCGATGCAGGACTGGGGACCACAGTCTGAATCCCCAGTGCCCACATAAAATCAGCAAGCACGTGGGCATGCCTATAATCCCAGCACTCAGGAGGCAGAGACTTGGGAGGGCAGGAGCAAGCTGGCTGGGTACAGTAGCCAAATCTGCAAAGCTCCAGAGGTAGTAAGAAGGTCTGCCTCTGTAAACAAGGCAGACAATGATAGAGAAAGATACCCAGTATTAACCTCAAGCCTCCACACACAGGTGCACACACGAGCATGAGCAGCCACACACTTGTACTGAATACACATGAACACATATGCACAGTGTACGTTCATCCATATACACAGACTCAAAAAGACCCTAGAGATAAGTGACTTATGTTCTCGTAGAATCAAGACAGTAAATATAAAAAGAGAAAGCTATAATAACTAATCACTTTTTATTGCTATTAAGTTTGTTAGTCTTTATTAAAACAAAAATATATTTCAAACACTAAAGTACATGATATTTATAAAAATATACAAAGTGAAAGAAAAAGTACATTTCTATTATACTGGTATAATATTCTATACCAAGTGTTTACATCCAGGATGTCATGGAGGTAGCTTCCTTTTGTACCTAAAGTAAAAATAAAGTCCATTTAATAGAAGACAAGAGAATAGGGTTCATTTTTTTAATTACCTAACAGCTCAACTACAGTAACATTATAAGAAAGTGTACACACGCTCACACACACACACACACACACACACACACACACACACACAAAGTGAGAGAGACAGAGAGACAGAGAGAGAGAACAAAATACTTAAGGCACATGTAGCAGATAGTAGCAAAGCATTTATGAGGTCATAGACCTGATAAAAATCTCAGAGCTAAAAGTTTTCTGGTATTCATTCCAATGCAATTTAACATAAAATACCTAACATTACCACCTTTTAAAAATATATTTAATAATTCTAAAATTTGAAAACTTACAATCAACAGATGAACAGCCCAAGTCTGTTTTCCCTACTCTACGGAAGTGGATTTTCACTACCATGCCACAACCTTGACAACAATTGGTTTTAATCTAACTAAAGGGATTAGTCAAAAAGTAAGGGAGCTGGAGAGATGGTTCAGCAGTTAACAGCTCCTGCTGTACAAGTATAAGAACTAGAATTACGACCCCATTAGCCATGTAGCAAGCCAAGCACTGTACTTGTAAATATAGCTTCTAAGAAGACAGGAGAACTGCTTTGATTTTTTGACTTCCAAATGTGCAAGCACTCACACAGACACATACATACAACCTCCTATGCACACACAAACTTACATATACACATAAATAAGTACACCTTTAAAAAAAAAATAAGAGGCCAGGTGGTGGTGGCACACACCTTTAATCCCAGCACTTGGGAGGCAGAGGCAGGTGGATCTTTGTGAGTTAGAGGCCAGCCTGGTCTACAGAATGAGTTCCAGGATAGCCAGGACTGTTTCACAGAGACACTCTGTCTCAAGGAAATAAAAACACAATAAATAATGAATAACTAATAATAATAATGAAAATAAATAATTTTAAAGAATAAGTAATGGTTGTCCAACATAATCAGATTATAAGACCCTACTTATACGGATGTCACACACTTTGGCTACCATACATCTGAAATTGACTGGGAAACTTCCTCCCTGCTGACTAGGCTTCAAAGTTCCAAAGAGTTGTTTACAGGCTACTAGGGAAAAAAAGTAATCAAAGGTTGAACAGACAACAAGTGCTGGATCCTGCATGCTACAATATGAACTTGCCAGGCAAGACATGCCCTGAGTACAATAGCAGCGTGACTGTTGTGGGGCTAAAGAACCTTTTCTAATTGCATTTAATGCCTGCTCCACAGCAGAGAATTCATGCCCAATACTGTAAATCTGGTCAATAAGCAATGGCTGGAGAAGTCATGGGCCATAGGACGAAGCCTAGTACCACTGCTAAAATGTCTTGCTGAGAAGCACCTTCTAAACACGGTATTATACCCATAGACTAGTTAGTGCTGCTCTCAGCCATAGACAGAGCACTTTGTGCAGACTTCTAACTAGTCAAAGTGCTAGGAATAAGTGACTGTGAGTGCTCAGTTCTAAATGGGGCCCTTACATCAACCCCACATCCCAAGACTAAGGAAACATTTAGGAAGAAGGGGAAGGGGAAGAGCCCTAGACCGAAATGGGGAGCAGTGCTGTGAAATCCTCTCACACTAATGAACTCACAGTAACTTGAGCACCCGTACAAGTTAGGACAGTCAGAAAGGAAAAGTGTGTGTGGGGGGGGGGGGGGGGGGGGAATACACTAGAACAAGATGGCTCAGTAGTAAGAGCATTGCTTCCAAACCTAACAACCTGAGTTCAATCCCTGATACCCACACAGTGGAAAGAGAAAAGCAGCCCTGCAAGTTGTCCTGTGAACTTGTACTGTGTGTGTGTATACATGTGTACACATGAATGTACTACCAACACACACCATCAATTAATCAGTATGTCAACACTTAAAAAAACAGTCATACAGGAGGGGGTGAAGGGCTCCATCCTGGGTAACTAATGGCAGATGATGTCTGTTAAGAGGAGCCATCCTTCTGAAGAGTGACCACTGGGAGGGTACTCATGCTCTGCTGGATACCCCATCCCCAGACACACGTGAGCAGCACTAACTGGACCCAGCGGGGTATTTTAAAAGAAATGAAATTGGGAGGAAGATGTCTTGAGAGGCGGCCCAGAGGAAGTTACGGGATTAAAGAGTAGACAGGTAAATACATGATATACATGTATAAAATGTTAAAAGAATAAATGTTTAGATTATATTTTTAAAAGCTCAACATCCTCGAGATTATATATAGTAGTTAACACCACAGGCTAACTCCAATTCATTCTGTATTCTTGGATTCATAGATCCACGTTCAAGAAACATTCGAGTCTCTGATTTATACAGCAGACCATGTTGCAGATGATCATCTGAGCAGCTAGGTCCATTTTAATGCTAAGATTAGTGATGTCTTCAACTGAAAGCACAGCAATGGCTCCTGCCTGCTTGTAACTAGGAAAAGAAGACGTCAAGGCAGAGACTTCTCAGAGTCTGCTGCCCCAAATCCAGATAAGGACAATACAAAAAGACACTTGACTCAGGTTGTTCAGCTTTCAAATGGTTGCAGTCATAATGGTTTCCTTAAATTCTAACTAAATGTCCAGACACCACTCAGAAAAGAACAAATAAATTACTGCTTTCCAATTACCTTATTTAGCTCTGGGAACAGTTCCTGTATCACAATATCCAACAAGACATAGGTCAGCTGCAGTACAAAAACACGTAATAAAATGTAAAATACTAGACAGTAAAAATGACAGACACAAAATCCAGGACTGTGGTACTCGCTAAGTGAGAAAGTAGGGAATGCGATGACAACATAAAACAAGCGTAAAATCTATCTAACACCCACTAACAATGCTCTACCCTTATATGCATGATAGAGACCTTTGTGAATAAAAAGACTGACATTATTAAACTTCACCCATTTTTATGTAAATTGTTTCGTATAAATTTTAAATAAATAAGCAGAACATTAAAATTATATTAAAATCTCAACAAAATATACAGACATTATATAGATAAAAATGTTAACTGGTTATTCTATGACTTGAATTACCAAAATTTAAATGTTTATCTCATGTCATAAATCTTCTATAAGTTCAAAATTTTCTACTAGGAAGATATATTAACTTTAACACTGCATGCTATAAAAAAAAGATAACCAGCAAAAACCGTATATATAGATTTTCCTATCTGGATTTTTAGATTATATGGATTTGATTTTGTATAAACCAGACACTGTTTGCTCAGCAAATCACACCAATGCTAGCCTACTTACCTGCTTGTTGAGCACTGGCTGCTGCAAGCCATCAAACAGAAGTCTGATGCTTTCATACTTGGTTTCTTCACCAATACACTTGACTAACAGATCTAAACAAGAAAGCCACATGTGAAACAATTCATATCAACTCATCACTAACTGCCTCTTAGAAGAAAAGCCTCCTCTCTGCTCACAGACACCCCGTAAAAGCTGTAAGCCAGTACTTCTCAAACCAGTGTTTGCAAGAAGCTCCTAGAAACAAGTTTTATGATCAAGTCAAAAGAATGCAGTTGTCATTAATCCTTTTGAAAGTTTGCAATGCACAGGACATACTGCAGCATATAAATCAACTACAACTAAGTGATTAAGAAAAGGATATGTGTATAATATACATTAATATATAATATATTATTAAACATGATAAAGCAATATCAAGTTTTTAAATATTTATTTTTAATAATGTATATGGTTTGTGTTTGTGAGGAGAGATATGCGCATGAGTGCAGTGCCCACAGAGGCCAGAAGAGGGCATTAGTTTCTGGAGCTGGAGTTAAAGGCAGTAACAAGGCACTTAATGTGATGTTCTCCGCTAGGACAGAATGTAACACACATACACATCAAGACAGGGTTTCTCTATGTAACAGCACTGGCTGCCCCGGAACCTACTCGGTGGACCAAGCTGACCTCAAACTCAGAGATACACCTGCTTCTGCCCCCAATGCTGGGGTTAAAGACGTGCACTGCCACTGACCAGTTATACACTAAACTATACTCTTAACTATTGAGCCATCTTGCCAGCCCCCAAGCAAAAGAATTTAAATTCCAATGATGTTTGTGTATTTTTGTACACATGTATAGAAATGTACAGAAAATGTCTATAACCAAATGTGGTAGGCACCTGTAGCCTCATCATTTGGAGCAAAGGTAGGAGGATCAGTGCAAATTTGAAGCCAACCTGGTCTACATAGCACGTTCCAAGTCAACTAGGAAGATAGCTGCTATTTCAAAAAAAC
Source organism: Microtus ochrogaster (assembly GCF_000317375.1). NCBI lineage: Eukaryota > Metazoa > Chordata > Mammalia > Rodentia > Cricetidae > Microtus > Microtus ochrogaster. The sequence continues at coordinate 51,788,472 of NC_022012.1, read as the reverse complement.
AAAAACAAAAAGAAAATCAAACAAACAAAAAACCCCTGATTATTGTGTGATTAAAAATAACCTTGTACAGAGGCAGGCGGATCTCTGTGAGTTTGAGACCAGCCTGGTCTACAGAGCTAGTTCCAGGACAGGCTCCAAAACCACAGAGAAACCCTGTCTTGAAAAACCAAAAAAAAAAAAAATAAATAAAAAAATAACCTTGTAATAAATGTTAGGGATGAACCAAATATGGTGGCTACACATGTAAATTCAAACACTCAAATGACTGAAACAAGAGAACCATTGCAAGTTCAAAGCCAGCCTGGGCTACAACTTGAGACTCTGTCTCAAACAAACAAAATGTCAATGGTATCAACAAAAGAATGAATTGGGGGCTGGTGAGATGGCTCAGCGGTTAAGAGCATTGCCTGCTTTTCCAAAGGTCCTGAGTTCAATTCCCAGCAACCACATGGTGGGTCACAACCATCTGTAATGAGGTCTAGTGCCCTCTTCTGGCCTTCAGGCATACACACAGAAAGGATATTGTATACTAAATAAATAAATAAATATTTAAAAAAAAAGCAAAAGAATGAATTGCATTTGTGAATGGGTTAGTTAATATGAGTCCTTACTATTATTTCTAAAGTAAAAACTCATAATAACTACTAGTTTCAATAGTTACACTCCAGCTTCAGAGGGTACTGATCTATATAAAATTGAGTTATTCATACCCGGAATGTAATTCATCATCTCTTCAAAAGTCTGTTTTGCTCCTTTTTGCTTATCTTGGAGGGAGCGAGGTTCAGTATTTTCACAAAATATAGCATCTAAAAATGAGAACAAGAAATTTATACAATTATTCTCCAGTTCATACACAAGTATTTTCTAATAGCAAAAATGCTAGTTTTTAAAAAACAAAAACCACCCCTTACTTTCTTAGACCTAACTAAAATCACAAGCACAAAACACAAAACAAAGACTCGATAGATACAAACCTCTGAGAAGTGTGATCAGAGAAACCAGCCGGTGCTCCTGAAAGAGCTGCTCCAGCTTACACTGAAGATAGTAATCGGTGTACATTTCCAGTGTGTTTTTAAAGAGGATTCGTGTTCCCATTAAAAGATGATGAAGCCAATCTGGGATTTGAAAAACTACTCGTCCTGAGGAAAACCAATTGAGAAACAGCTGAGACCTGTAGTTGCTCAAGGTGATAAATGATACAAGTAGCAAGGGTCAGTTTTATTTACAATCACTAATGACTTCTACATGTTCAAGGCCAGTGTAGTAAATCTGTGAAAGAAGTGTCTTTCACAAAGCTGAGGTAGGGCTGTATTTGCATCATGAGGCAGATTAATGACGAATAACACAGACCATTTAGACCTTACCTACATACATCAGGTAATCATAGACTCCGTCCACAGTCATCACCTCCATGAAGTAATTCTGATTTTGCTTTCGCTCTGTATTCTCAGCACGGTTCGCATTATTCTTAAACAGATCATTGAAAAGCTAAAGTAAAAATTGAAATAATAAAGAGACATATAGCTTATTGCACCTATATTAACAGTAAAAGAATACACAGCAAAAATGGCATTAAGAAACCTTAAAATCTGTTTTCAAAGTTTCACATTTGTGACCAAAGCTACAGTAAAAACATATTCTCCTCCCAAACTATTACATAAAGAATATATTCACTTTTATTTGTTTGTTTGTTTGTTTGTTTTTGTTTTGTTTTGTTTTTTTCGAGACAGGGTTTCTCTGTGGTTTTGGAGCCTGTCCTAGAACTAGCTCTGTAGACCAGGCTGGTCTCGAATTCACAGAGATCCACCTGCCTCTGCCTCCCAAGTGCTGGGATTAAAGGCGTGCGCCACCACCGCCCGGCCTATATTCACTTTTGATAGGAGTTAATTCACTATCCATAAAAGAACTTCTTTTCTGTGTCTGTGTGTGTGTGTGTGTCCCCGCCTTTTATTTTTGGTTATTTGCTTTGCAGAGAGCTTGTACGTTCTAAACCTAGAGCTTCAAGCAAGCAAGGCAAGTGCTCTACACTAAGCAATATCGCTGTTTCCTAATTTTTATTGTTAATTTTTCAGACAGCTGCAGAGACAGGGCAGAGCTATGCACCCCCAGACCAGCTCCACCCACGACCTCCCAGCACTAAGCTTTACAGGAATGCAGCACAGCGCTCACCTCCCCTTCCTTCTGCTCTCAGGGCTTTGCGGTTGCCGTTCTTAACCCTAACTGGCCAGGAATCCAGTACATAACTCATTCTGATCTCAAATTTTTTGTTTGGTTGGTTTTTTGTTTCTCAATACAGGGTTTCTCTGTGTATCCCTGGCTGTCCCAGAACTCACTCTGTATACCAGGCTGGCCTCGAACTCACAGAGATCCACCTTTCTCTGCCTCCCAAGTGCTGGGATAAAAGGCATGCGCCACCACCGCCCAGCTGACCTCAACTCTTGGCAGTTCTCTTGCCTAAGCCAGCTAAGATGCTCTCCTTTGTTTACATAAACCCAAAGAAACAAAGTAATTTGTTAACACTGTAAATATTATTACCAATAGCTAATTTTAAACTAGTATGGTTTAAAAATCACAAATTACTCACTAATGTGCAGATATAAAAATTACACCTTTATACAAAATTCATTTGTGCACTATTATTCAAGCCCAAAACAACTTAATCAGTACAGGGAAAAACTGTTCTGGGGACTGGCTTAGTTGGAAAAGTACTTGACAAGCACGCATGAAGCTGAAGCTTCGTGTTCTGTCCTCAGCACCACACAACAATTTTCTACGTGCCTAGAACCCCAGCACTCATCAGTAAACGCAGAAGGAGCCGTTCAAGGTCACCTGCTGGCTATTCAGTGCTTTCATGGCAGGCAGTCTGCACTACATTAGATCCTATCCCAAAAAAGAAAAAGCAGCCCTACTAATCAAAAATTATGACAAGCAATGACTCTCTGATCAATAACAATCCAATATATGTTAGGTAATTCATTTTAACAAAGTCATTGTTTTATTCATTTATGCTTCATTCATTCACTTTCCTAGTAAGCAAATTCAAAAAACATTGAGTTCTGTGTACCAGAGATCATACAAAGGGCAGTGTAAAACAGACTAGAAATTTAACATCTAATAGAAACAAAACAAGACATACATAAACTAAAGTCAGACCTGGTGGCACACACACCTTTAATGCCAGTACTTGGGAACGAGAGGTAGTCAGATCTCTGAGTGTTAGAGACCAGCAAGATGACACACAGTGAACCCTACCGGAGTGGGGGGGGGGGGGGGGCGGACGACAAAGATAAGGGAACTAGAACAGTGGCTACCACAGAGGAAAGTGCATTCAATTGTATCTGAAGATGATTCTCCCCACCACTACCTACCTACATTTTAAGTTTAATTTTTTATTAGAAAACACAGTAAGTCTGAACAAGAGAGGGAGAAAACCAACCCCCTAAAATCCTAACTACTATACTTGCTGTATAGTCCTGTCTAGTGTCTGTAATCATTCAGGTTCAAGAGAACAATTCTTGGAGCTGTGTACTTAGCTCAGTGGTAGAGTGCTTTCCTAGTAAGCAAATGCTGTGACTTTGGTCTCTAGTTTAAAAAAAGAAAAAAAATAACAAAAAGATCAAAAAAATATTTTTCTACTTCCTTCACTGAATTAAGTATTTATATAGTGCTCTGTGTATTTGCATTAATATAATTTATCTATTGATAACATTCTTTAAGATAATTAATCAGGCCTGTAATGCTAGAGTTCATTTCTAAGTTTCCCTTTTATGAAAAACTTTCAGTAAATAGTTCTACATATTATAGGCTCTTTTGCTAATTTACTTTCTTCTATAAACACATGATGACCCTATTGTTACATAATGCCCAAATTTCTTATCCTAAAGAATGAGCCCATTCACAAGCCATCAGCAAAATAAATTTCCAGTTTGACACCTGCCTTAATTTTGCAAATGTACCCCCATGTATGAAATTCACACTCCAGTATACTTCCTCGTTCCTTTCCTTTCCCTATGGACAAAGTTCTGTGATGGTGCTCATCAGAGAGCTAATATTCCACCGCTCATGAGTATGAGCATAAGCATAGAGTGGAGGACACCTAAAGGAGAGCCTCCGAAAACTTCAAGCTGTTTTTTAGTTTCAGCATGAAGATTAATTATCAATCCAGGAGAGAGTGGATATTACCAGCCAGGTGGTGTGCACTTGTATCTGTCTGTTTCTGTCTCTAGGGCTGAGAACAGCTTACAATAATGACTGAGGAGAGGAAAAACTTGAGACTCATGTTTTAATTTCTCCTCTTGAGCATGCTTTTCTCTATGGCCTTTAATGAAATTTCTATGTTCAACACAGGAGAAGACAGGTCTCAAATGTTTTGTCTCAATTGTCTGTAGAAAACAGTGAGCCATTATAGAAAACAATAGGAGACTTGGAAAGGAACTGTTTTTTAATTATAAAAGTAACACAACTCTTAAAAGTCTGAATGGGTTTAAATAACAGAAAGACAAAAAACTAAATAGGCATGGCTGGAGACAGATCGGGATGAATAAAGAGAGACAGAAATAGTGGAAAGGAGGGAGGTAGAAGAGCAAGGGAGAAAGACGATGCTGGAAACAGAATGAGAACTGCATCAGTGCTGAAAGAAGACAAGGAATGGGAAAAGGCTCGGGCTGCAGACAGAATAGTGGAGAATTTTTTAAAACCAGTAAGAAAAGCAAGGCTGCAAAGCCACAGTCTGTGGCCATCCCGTGCAGCCTCCTGCACACCCCTCCGCTATACTGCACTGTGCATCACGTACTGCCTCTTTAACAATATGTAGTGAGTGAGTACCTTCTTGTTGTTTTCTGAAGTGGGGCTGAGAATAGTCAGTTCTGGTCTACTCGGTTTAGGTTTTGGAGATTCACAAGAATTAATGAAACTCATGATGAAAGGTTCCAAATGCTGACCTTTCTGCAGTGACAGAGGAGATAAGCACTTTTAATATCACAGAAGCCATACAATTCATCAGTAACTAAGTACATCACCATCATTTATAAGTATACATAAATCAGTAATTCACCTCTTTCATTAGTTTTCCAGGAACAGACTTTATAATTTTCCCTGTAATTAAAAATAAAATATCAATTTTGTGAAAGTATAACATAACTGTTTAATTGTCTACATGAATATTTCCCTAAGTAGTTTTAAACAGTAAATAATCAAATAAAAAGTCAAAGCTGTATAGAGTATTTATAATTCATCATTTCATTCTTCAACAGAAATTCCTAATAAAGGTGATACCCCAAACTAATTTGCAGATACACTGGGATTTATTATTGTAAAACTAAGTCGTGAGTTTGTAGCAGAGATCCAAGAAGCTTACTGCTGGTAAATGTTAGTATACAATAATGAGATGACAACGAATTCTCTATTTTGATGTCTATATGACCTAATGTCCGTTTGTTCACTTACTCATTTATTCCTTCCCTCCTCACTGCCTTCCTTTTGTGTGTTTGCTGCCAGAACCAAACCTCAGGTCTTCACATGTTAAGCAAATGGTCTACCATTAGTTTCATGCTTTGCCCAGAAAAAAATTTATAACAATGTTTCAACAGGACAGGAGAGATGGTTTAGCTGTAGGAGAACTTGATGCTCTTCAAAGGACCTGAGTTTGGTTCTTAGTCCATGCTGAGCAGCGCACAGCTGCCTTTAACTCAAGCTCTTGGGGATACATCCTCAGAAATCTGCTTAGTGATTTTGTTGCACAAACTTCAAAGAGTGCACATACATAAACTTACAATAGCTATAAGTCACTAGGAGACATAATTTAAAGGACCACTGTCATGCAAGCAATCTCTCATTAAATAAAGCACTGTTGTGCTACATGACTTTATGTAAATATATACACAAATGCAGGGATATTAATAGTTTTCTGTGATACAACAAGAGGTTAGAAGTGACTGGTAAAATAACAAGGAAAACGTATCTCTAACTTCAAAAGAAGTCCTTTGGAATTCATCATGCGTCATACTATCAAAACCATTTTTCCAAACTAGTCTGAAAACATTGTTCTTATATATGTTTTTTCCAGATGACTTACCAAGATTTACATCTGGAAGTATCTTATCAAGAAACTGTGTTTCCCCACCATTTGGGGAGAGAAAGTCAGCCAGAAGTTGACTGTTACTCAGTTCCGGATGCTGCAGAAGTTTCTTCAATGAACAGAACAAAGGAGGGAAACAGATTAGAACTATAGAAGGGTAATCAAAACTGATCGATAACGATTGTAAATAAAGAAAAAGCAAGAAACTTTAAGTCATCAAAATGTATTTCCTATTCTATTCACTGAAATAATATACACACATGTAGTATATATATATGCATATATAGTAAACGATTGCAGTGTTTATGTAACACAAGGTACATATACTGAGAAAAATGGGAAGTCAATTCTGAGAGCTGATCCCAGAAAAGAAAAAAAAAAACAAACCCAAAAAACCCCCTACAAACTGTATAATAAAAAGGACTAAGTAGGCCGGGTGGTGGTGGTGCACTCCTTTAATCCCAGCACTCGGGAGGCAGAGGCAGGCGGATCTCTGTGAGTTCGAGACCAGCCTGGTCTACAGAGCTAGTTCCAG
>NC_022012.1:51752699-51781761 GCF_000317375.1 Microtus ochrogaster | reverse complement strand
GGCAGGCGGATCTCTGTGAGTTCGAGACCAGCCTGGTCTACAGAGCTAGTTCCAGGACAGGCTCCAAAACCACAGAGAAACCCTGTCTCGAAAATAAAAAAAATAAAAAAATAAAAAAAGGACTAAGTAATAAAGTGAAAAGGATAATTCCCAAGCTGAGAAAGTTAAGCATAAAATCAAACAAAGTCCAACATTCTTAGAATACATTTAATTTTTTTATACCAAAAGGTTTTCTTTCCTAAGTCAAGATTTTAATTAACATAAAACTAATTAAAACCCTCTCAAGAAATAGCTAATATTTTATTGGTTGTTAATTTGAAAAAAAAAAACATTGAGTATCAGGGATATACCTCAGTGTTAGAATGCTTAGTTGGCATATGCAAAACCTTGAGTTTGATCCCCAGTATCAAAAAAAATACAAACAGTATAAATATGATATTCTCCCCAAGACAGGTTCTCATTATGTAGCTCTATCTGTCCTGGAACCCACTATATAGACCAAGCTAGCCTCAAACTCACCAAGATCCAACTGCCTCCCAAGTGCTAGCTAGCATTAAAGGTGTGTGCCACCATGACCAGACAAAAGTTCATTTTAAAATCTACATAGAAAAATATATGTTGGGCTAGAGACATGGCTCAGAGGTTAAGAGCACTGGCTGCTCTTCCAGAGGTCCTGAATTCAATTCCCAGCAACTACATAGTGGCTCACAATCACTAAAATGATATGGTGCCCTCTTCTGGTGTGTAGGCAGAACACTGATACATAATAAGTGAGTTGTTGAAAAAAAAAAAGAAAAAAGTATGTTTTAATTCTGTGGACAGGTATTACAGAGCAAAGCATGCATGAACAAGAGACATTTGCATATCCATGTTTACCATGGTACTACTCACAACAGCCAAGTTACAAAATCAGAGCAAAACTATGCATGCATCAACAACAGATAATGGATAAGCAAATGTATTATGTATGCACACTGTTGATTCATTCAGTCACAAAGAACAAAGTGATGTAATTTACCAGAAAATGAATGGAACTGGACTCAACATGTCAAGCAAATAAGCAAGTCTCAGAAAGATAAACACTATACATTTTCCCTCATAAAACTGTAGATTAAGGAGCTGGAGAGATGGCTCAGCACATAAGAGCACTGGCTGCTCTTCCAGAGGTCCTCAGTTCAATTCCCAGCAACCATCCTTAATGAGATCTGGTGCCCTCTTTTGGCATACAGGCATACATGAAGGCAGAACATTGTACACATAATAAATAAATCTTTAAAAAAGATTGTACATTTTAAAAAAAGACATGAAAATGGAAGAGGGCTATGTAGGAAGAAGAAAGCAACCAGCAGGAGGCAGGGAAGGAGGAAAAGAGAATTAAGGATTATGAGTAAAGTATGATCAAAATACATCATCCATGCATATGGTAATGGCATAATAAAAGCATTACTTTGTACAATAAATATATGCAATTAAAAAGAGAAGAAATAATTGAGGAAAACAGGAAAAAGCATAAAGAAGAGAAACAAACTGGAGTTACTGATGCCTCAATTTGAGCATGCGAGCTGGAGCTGTACCTGCAGATACTCCTGAAACTCCTCTCTCTTTGACTTTAAGAACTCATAGTTTTTGGGACCAATGATCCTTTTGGATGGAAGCTGAGCATCGGGAAATGTGCCTGAAATTGGTGAATAAAGTTCTTACTGTTTTGGCTACTTTAAACACTATTTGAAACTACTACGAAAATTCAGATTCCCAATACTGTCTTGTAGTGATATGACTATGTTTTAACAATTTTCACACAGAGAGGTGGATAGCAATTTTTTATGTACAAAGAGCTACTTTAAACTTTCATTACTTAAAAAAGTCAATATACATTGTAAAAACTTAAAATATAGATATAAAAAAGGCAAAAAACCAACATTCATCTTTTCAACAGACCTACATACAGCTGTCGACATCAATTGGTACACTTAATTAAAGTAAAAAAAAAATCTGGTACAAGACATTTCAAGAAGGCCAATCATTAACCCAATTAAAAAATGGGGCACTGACGGAGCCGGGCGGTGGTGGCGCACACCTTTAATCCCAGCACTCGGGAGGCAGAGGCAGGCGGATCTCTGTGAGTTCGAGACCAGCCTGGTCTACAAGAGCTAGTTAGTTCCAGGACAGGCTCCAAAAGAGGAACCCTGTCTCGAAACCCCCCCCCAAAAAAATGGGGCATTGAACTGAACAGAGAATTCTCAACAGAAGAAATTCAAATGGCCAAAAGACACTTAAGGTCATGCTCAACCTCCTTAGCGATCAGGGAAATGCAAATTAAAACAACTTTGAGATACCATCTTACACCTGTCAGAATGGCTAAAATCAAAAACACCAATGATAACCTTTGCTGGAGAAGTTGTGGAGTAAGGGGCACACTCATCCATTGCTGGTGGCAATGCAAACTTGTGCAACCACTTTGGAAATCAGTGTGGCTGTTTCTCAGGAAATTCGGGATCAACCTACCCCAAGATCCAGTAATACCACTCTTGGGAATATACCCAAGAGATGCCCTATCATGTGACAAAAGCATTTGTTCAACTATGTTCATAGCAGCATTATTTGTAATAGCCAGAACCTGGAAACAACCTAGATGCCCTTCGATGGAAGAATGGATGAAGAAAGTGTGGAATATATACATATTAGAGTATTATTCAACAGTAAAAAACAATGACTTCGCGAATTTTGCATGCAAATGGATGGAAATAGAAAACACTATCCTGAGTGAGGTATCCCAGACCCAAAAAGATGAACATGGGATGTACTCACTCATAATTGGTTTCTAGCCATAAATAAAGGACATTGAGCATATAATTTGTGATCCTATAGAAGCTAAATAAGAAGGTGAACCCAAAGAAAAACATATGGTCATCCGCCTGGATATGGGAAGTAGACAAGATTGCCGGGCAAAAACTGGGAACTTGGGGGTGAGGTGGCATGGGGCTAAGGGGAATTGGGGTAAGAAACGTGAGAAGGGGAGGATTGGGGGAGCTTGGGGGAATGGGATAGTTGGGATAAAGGAAGGGTGGACACGGGAGCAGAGAAATATATATCCTAATTAAGGGAGCCATCTTAGGGTTGGCAAGAGACTTGACTCTAGAGGGGCTCCCAGGTGTCCAGGGAGATGTCCCCAGCTAGTACCTTGGGCAACTGAGGAGAGGGAACCTGAAATGACCCTATCCCATAGCCATACTGATGAATATCTTGCATATCACCTTAGAACCTTCATCTGGCAATGGATCGAGATAGAGACAGAGACCCAAACTGGAGCACTGGACTGAGCTCTTAAGGTCCAAATGAGAAGCAGAAGGAGGGAGAACATGAGCAAGGAAGTCAGGAGAAAGAGGGGTGCACCCACCCACTGTGACAGTGGAACTGATCTATTGGGAGTTCACCAAGGCCAGCGGGACTGGGACTGAATAAGCATGGGATGAAACCGGACTTTCTGAACATGGTGGACAATGAAGGCTGATGAGAAGCCAAGGACAATGGCACTAGGTTTCGATCCTAATACATGAACTGGCTTTGTGGGAGCCTAGCCTGTTTGGATGCTCACCCTCCTGGACCTGGATAGAAGTGGGAGGACCTTGGACTTCCCACAGGGCAGGGAATCTGGACTGCTCTTCATTCTCAAGGGGGAGGGGGCATGGAGTGAGGGTAGGGGAGTGGGGAGAAGGGGCAATGTGTGGGAGGAAGGGGAGGGAAATGGGAAGGAGGTGGAAATTTTTTTTCAACAACTAAAAAAAAATAAACAAAAAAAATAAAGAAAAGAAAAAAAAGAAGGCCAATTCAAAAAAGAATTATTATGCTTTATATTAAGAAAACAACATACCATGAAATTCTGTTAATTTTGATTCAAGTACATAGAATTCAAGGTATCTTCTATAGACAGACCAATGTTCAGGTTCATGCCCAACTGTAAGTTAAAAATAAGCAATTTTATAACCCACTACAAAAAGTGAAACAATAATACTAAAATGGAAGTATTACATTACAATCTTTATTTTATTTATCACATTATCATATTTCATTTCATATTTTAATTCTAAATTATTCAGAAGGATATGATAAATTTCCTTTTTATGATATTACAAGCAAACAGATGGCTTTTGATAATAGAATCACAAAGCTAGTAGGAACTTTTAAAAGTATGCAATTACTATTTTTAAAATTTACAAAATTATTTATCTATGTTTGTCTGCATACACATGTACGCCGTGCCATGGCACATCTGTGGAAGTCAGAGGACAACACAGTTCTCTCTTCCACCATGTGGGTCCCAGAGCAGTAAGTCAGGTTGAGTCATTTCATCAGCCCATAAAATTGAGAATTGTATTTTCCTGCGCAGTAAACATCAGTGTAGCAAGTGATGAAAATGACACACACTTTCCTCCTCTGGAGGTCATGCTTCCTGGGCGTGGATGGTAAGGCTCTGTCATGCTGATGACTATAGCTATTTTTAGAATATGTTTATATTTTAAATTTTAATTATTAAGTCAAACTCTCAGAAATAGAGCACAAAAATTTTAAATGTTTGTTCAAAAAGTCAATAACAAAAGTATTTGACCACCAAGTGGTAGTGGTGTACACCCTGAATCCTAGCACTCAGGAGGCAGAGGCAGGTGTATCTCTGAGTCCGAGGCCAGCCTGGTCTACAGAGTGAGTTCCAGAATTATTACTCGGAATAATCTGATTTTATGTTCTGTGTTCCTGAACTAGGATTAGTTTCTGAAAATATTTTTGGAAAATCCAGTAAGAGAAACGACAATCACTGGCCTTCACTGCTCCTCAGTTAACTAGTCTCTCCTCTCCCTTTTCATCTCACAGGTGTTCCCCCTTCCTGAGCTTTCCTTCAAGTTCCTGTTTGTCAGTCCCAAAATGTGCAAGACTCCGTATTCCCTTTATACTGAACGCCCCACCTGCTCAACAAAGCTGAGTGGCGAGGGATTATTCTGCTGTCAGTGCTGTTCAGTTCTCAATTACAATCCACACCTGAGACAGCCAAAGGAGAAAAGACAGCAAAACATGAAGACATTTGGTAAAGTTGTGTTTGAGCATAGTTCATCCAATTCTACTTTGCCATTACCAAAAAAAAGGGGGGGAAGGAGGAGGGTGGGAGGAAAGATGTGGGAAAGGGAAAAATATGATCAAAATATATTGCATGAAAAAATTTATTAAAAAATGTTTAACATGAAAAGAAAAAATGGGGAAAGGGAATGCTGTTTAAACTTGTATAATACAAGGTGGAGAGATAGCTCAGTACAGCTGAGCTTGATAGCTAGGAGCCACACGGTAGAAAGAGACCTCTATATGTGTGCCACCCACTCATATAAAAATAATATAGTAAATAAGTTGGTATAATACTTAATACAGTGGCAAATGCATTAATAATAGCTAGCTAAGTATGATGGCTAATGATGACAGCAACAAAACCAGTAAAAAGAGGGATTAGAGAAATGGCTTGGTGGCTAAGAGCATTGGCCACTCTTTCAGAGGATCCAGGTTTGGTTCCCAGCACTCACAGGGTGGTTCACCACAACCTGTAGTTCCAGTTCTAGACCTCCAGAAACCAGGCACATATATACACATACAGCCAAACTCTCACACATAAGATAAAAAGAAATCTTAAAAAACAATACAGCAAAAGAATATTACATAAGCTTCCTTGGGCTCTGAGTCTTGAATCAAGAACTACTCAGTATTGGCTGAACAAATCAGCCAACTGATAGCACGTAACCTAGGAAACACTACCCTTTCACCCACTTTGCGCTCTGGACACTTACCTGGAATCTCATTCAACAGTTACAAACAGCAACAAGTTTACACTCAGTAAAGACAGATACAGAGCATTTTAGGAACTCAGAAATCTTACCTGCTCGTCTATCATTTCTTTCAACATCGATACAAAACACAGGTATTCTCTCCTTTTTCTCCTTCCTTTCAGAGGAGGGATCCTCAAAAAAGTCTACATATGGAATACTAATTTTCCACGCAGCAAGGTTCCGAGGAGTGTTAGGTGTGCTCACAGCTTCTACTGGAGAATCATCCTCCATCACCACAATCCCTTCTTCAATCTGGAAAAAGGGATCGGTGAACTTAATGTTTCTAATACATTCATTTTCTTAACTTAGAAAACTAGGTATATAGAATTTTCTGAGAAAATCAAGACAAAAAGTTAAGTTTTTTTATTTGTTCTTGTTTTTGAAGACAGGGTTTCTCTATGTTAACAGTCTTGGCTGTTCTGGAACTCACTCTGAAGACCAGGCTGGCCTCGAACTCAGAGATCCACCTGCCTCTGCCTTCCAAGTGCTGGGATCAAAGATATGCACCACCACCCAGCAAAAAGTTAAACTTAACAAGTGACTAGCATCAACTCCATGTTTCATGATACCATATATAGATCAAAGTATAAGAGAAAATAGAGAAGAGACATTTTACATTATGGAAAACATAAAAGATTAAATATAAAAAGTTCAACCTTGATGCTTAATAAAAATTAATATACTCCTATCTTCCATTTCAGAGTATAAAATTAAATAAAAGGCATCACGCCATTGATGTAGGTGACACAGAGAAGATGGATGTGACACATGCCTGATGTATGTCAGCATAATCTGTCTGAAATTGGGCAACATATTTCTACAATGAACCATAAACAGTTGTGAATAAGTAACTCCATTTCTGAAAACGTTCTCATGAAAATATTTACTTCAACTAAATATATTCACTGCAACAAAAAGAATGCACAATTCAAATGCAGATCTAAAAAGGATCTACTTCTATAGAATTAGATTGTTGTTTGTTTTGAGATTGGACTTTTCTCTGTGGAGAGACCCTGCTGTCCAGGAATTGGCATGTAGGCCAGAATGACCTTGAACTCACATAGATGCACCTGACTCTGTCTCCTAAGTGCTGGGATTAAAGATAAGTGCTACCATACCTGGTATATTTAGATTTCTTACCTCTTTGCTTCTAAAGTCATAAACATCTATAATTTCATTTAATATCTAAAAACAAAATAATTCCTTTTAAAAAGATCATCTATAAGCATAGTTCTTTTGAATCCTTCTGAGTCTATGGTCACCTACACATCTCTTAGTCATGTTAATGTTTACCTTATTTATTTGTTTGCTTTTTGAAACAGGTAGCTTGCTACACAGCCCAGGTTGGCTTTGAACTGAACATTCTCCTGCTTCACTTTCATAAACACTGATATTACTGGTAGATACCACCATATCCAGGCCAAATGTCAATAAAGTAAACTAAGTAATTTCCATTTTGTTTTATTTTCAAAAAGATTCCCTCTAAGAAGAGTGTGGGGAATAAGGAAGACAGAGATAAAAGACTAGCTGAGGTTCTCTACTTAAGAAAGAGTAATGTTTCCTATGTTTAGCTTTCCTATACGTGCTTAACTGTCAACTTATTAATGGGCATATTAGAGTTCAGAAATTTATTTGTAAATTAGTTCTGAACTTGGAAAGAAGCATATTTTCAGATCGTTCCAATTGTTTTGAAGTGAGACAAGGTCTCACTCAGCTCTGGCTAGTCTTGAACACATGATTCTACTGACTCAGGCAGTCATAATCCCATATGCCAGGTTTTCATCCCTGAGCCAGTTACCACAATGTCTCTTGTAGCCACAGAGCTATACAGTGTGCAAGCGCTTACTATACTCCAAGCATCGTTCTTAAGTACTTCAGGCAGATTGCCTGTTTAACTCTACTAATTATACCCCATGTACAACAGATATGACGGTCCTGATTTCAAATCACAATAAAATTGGATTTTAGCAAGTAGGTACCACTGCCAAATATCATTTCAACTTTTCAAAATACATGCCAGGGAGATTAGCAATTCCTAGAAAAACAATTTTCAAGGTCCTAACTAGCACAGTATTGCATGTGGCCTGTGATAAGATAAGCAGTATGACCTGTTCAGTGTCTTCTAAACTCTAAGTGGCATCATCCTTAGCACCTGAGCTGGCTCCAGAAGCAATACAATGACTATGCTTACTAACAATGACTTCAACATAACTAATGGAGAGCATAGTGAACACTTCCAAAATTAAAAATGGGAATTATCAGGAGTGAGATTTTTTTTTCAGGAGTGAGATTTATCAACTACCTTGATCTGATCATTATTCATTGCATATATGGATTATATTTACATATTTATTTACTATATCCTATGTCATAAATAAGTAAAATCGCCATGTATTAATTAAATAATATATTCAAAATACAGTGACAGTAGTAAGGTCACAATGTGAGAAAATGCTAAGTTCTGGTGGTAGCTCAGGTAAAGGCTAATGCACATCAGACGAATTGTAAAGGTAAAGTGAAGCTTTCTGTATATAGTACAGAAGTTTCAAAAGGCCCATCATGCAGGACTGCATGTGCAAAGGTCAGAAAGGTACAACAGCATGGCAAGCGAAATACACATAAACAAGTCTCAGATGAGGCCTGAGAGCTGACATGTATAAGTGACACAGTCTAAGCAATGGAAAATTAAGGCTTCTAATAACAACGCAAACACTCCTGAAGCATATGGGTGGAAAGAGATAACATCGGGACTGAAGTGGAAGCCCAGTGAAGAGATGATAAGGGGCTAGGAAGATGACTCATTCCATAAAGTGCCTGTCTTGCCAACAAAAAAGACCTGAGTTAAATCCCCAGGACAAAGTGAAAGCTGTGAGTTGGGTGTGGAGGCGTACGCTCTTAACCCCAGGAGATGAGGCAATACCAGCCTGGCTTTACACAGTGCACCACACCAGCCAGGGCTACACTTAGACAGACCCTGACTTGTTTGTTTTTGGTTTTGCTTTGAAGCAGGCTCTCACTATGTAGCTCTGGCTGTCCTGGGACTTAACTATATAGACTCAAACTCAGAAATCTGCCTGCCTCTGCCTTGCAAATACTGGGATTAAAGGTATATACCACTATTTCCAGGTAATAAATCCTGTTTAAAAAAAAAACAAAAAACAGTGGTATACAAACAATAGTGCAGGCTTATACTCCCCACACTAGGGAGGCAAACATTGGCAGATCCTTGCATCTCAATTGTAAGCGGCGTAAATGAATGCAGACAGATTGTAAAAAATATACACAGCTTTAATGGGAAAATAGACTTACAGTACCAAGGTTCCCATGGAAAACAGGAAGCAGAAGGGAAGGGTTGGGCGCATGCCCGGCAGATTTATAGGTAAACATTAGCCCAAGGCGAACCCACCCCCAATGGGCTGGGCTTAACCCTACACTCAATGGAATACTCCAAGCTAGTGAGAGACCCTATCTCAATAAATAAATAAACAAACAAATAAATAAATAAGCATGCCCAGTAAATGGCTTAGTAAGAAAAGGGGCTTGCTGCTAAGCGTGGTGACCTGAGCTCAATTCTCAAGCCCTACACTGTGGAAAAAGAGAACCGACTCCTCCCAAGTTGTCCTCTCAATTCACATGTACCCCACACACACTCTCTCAGAAAAGAAAAATAAAAAAGGTGCACTTGCCAGATGAACAGCACCTTACTTCCTCCTCTGGTATACACACATGCACCTGCACACACACAAGCATACACACACAAGCACATATCAAAGGTCGTAAACTGACTACTGGAAATTCCTGGGCTTATTTTCTTTAATAATCAATAACTCGGGTCTAAGAAAAGAATTTTAATGGGATAAGTACAATGAAACTACAAAACTAATGAAAGAATAAACATTAATATATAAAGAAAGTTTAAAGGAAGAAAATAAAGAATAGGGAAAATAAGTTACCATATCTCACACTCAATGCTATATTGAAGCACAAAATTGTAGAAATATCAAATTGAATTTTTTTAAATGAAGAATTTCCACTTACAAAGTCATCTTCACCTTCAGTCAGACCATAATTGGGCAGCATAGCTCCCTCCATTGTAGTACTCTTGAATACTCCTTTAATTTTGCTACCTATTCTGCTGATTCCAAATGATTCTCCTCTTTTTTGTGTGCTTCTAAATATTAAACAAAAATGTATCAGGTACATAGTAAATTATTGGCATCTACTGTACTATACACAATAGCAAAAAAAAAGCAAACTAGCTTTGAAATAGCAAATTAAAGGAAAATTAAGAATGTTTGGAGTTTTCAGACTCAGAATAAGTTTCAGCATCCAGGAACCAAAATTGTCAGAACATATTAACTCTTTGTATGAACAAATGGGACAAAATTTACTAACAAACATTTGAAATGTAGCTAATGCTAACTTCAAAACATTAACTGAACTAAAAGTTTTGAGAGAATGACAGCCCCCTACTGGTATATAGTTCTCATTGCCACAAGAATTTTGTCAAAACATACACATGTATGGATCTGTCAAACAATTTTTTAAAAACTGTACATCCATTCAGAATAGTGATTCTCAACTTTGGGTCGTGACCCCTTTGGGATTGCATATCAGAGGTTTACATTATGATTCATAGCAGTATCAAAATTACAGTTATGAAGTAGCAACAAAAATTTTTTTTTTTTTTTTGGTTTTTCGAGACAGGGTTTCTCTGTGGTTTTGGAGCCTGTCCTGGAACTAGCTCTGTAGACCAGGCTGGTCTCGAACTCACAGAGATCCGCCTGCCTCTGCCTCCCGAGTGTTGGGATTAAAGGCGTGCGCCACCATCGCCCGGCGCAACAAAATATTTTTATGGATGGGGGTCACCACATGAGAACTGTATTAAAGGATCACAACATAAGGAAGGTTGAGAACCACTGATTTAGAAGAACTGAATCACTAAAATAAGAATGCAACATAAAAATATAAAACTATGATCTTCCCATTATATTTTTTTAAACAAAACTTGATGAAAAATAATTCACCTCTATGACAGATGCTCAAGTAAATTCAGTTTTATAATCTCATATTCCAAAAGGAATCAGGTGTAAAACAAATGTAGTTAACTTCAAAGTAATACAAACAAAAGAAAGATGCCAGAGAGAAAGGTTAGCAATGATGGAAGAATAAAAGCAGGCATAGCTCCAAGAAAGCAGTCCGCTCTGCCATAAACATTAAATACTAGTTCTACAATTTTTTTCAAAAGTGAATTTCTAAAAGCAGAAATTGCTAGAAAGAAAAAAGGAGAGAAAGTCTAAAAGCATCAGGAAATGATCTACTGGGGCCAGATGTTCTAGGTCTCGGTAAACTAAACTCCAACTTTATCCAACCTAAAACTTGCAGACTACCACCAGAGACCAGTGTAAAATCTGACCACTTGTTTAGACTACTTAGCTCAATGGAAGCTATTATTCCTATAGGCAAAACGTATCTACTGAAATAATTCAACAATTAGAGATATAAAACAATACTGATCAAATTTCAAACATACCAGGTTTTATTAAAATATTAAAATTACAAAATTTCTAGAGCCTAAACAGGCTGCTCCAGGATTTAGAGATTAAAAACAAAGCAGGTTTTGAACTATGACATATTTTTAAGTCTCATTTGTGACTATGCCTATACTCACAGAAACGTCATTATATACTTGGGGCCAGAAAATAAAAAATAAAACCCACAATTCTTTAAACACAAATAATTATAAAAATTGTTCCGTAGAATGAGTAACCCTCCTTACCCCCAAAAGGAGTCAACAACTTTGAAAAATAAAATACTAGTAAATAAAAAATAAAACTATCTTAATAGTATTAGGATATTTTATTTCATAATTATATGTTATTTTGAAAATATTTCTAGAATCAAAGTAGAGATCCACTTTAAAAACTTATCCTAAATAATTTATATAAGAGCAGGGGCAGCACAGTGATTCTTATTTTTCCTTTTTAGTTGCACCTAGGTTTCTTGGGGGTGAACTTTCTAGATTAAAATAGACAATTTATACTGGAAAAAAAAATCACATGCTCAAGACTTACCGGAAATCATCCAAACTTAGGCTACCTCTGCAATATCAGATATGTGAGATTATATGAGGAGGAGAGAGAGAAAGCCCAGATATTAAATAGGTTTCACTTTAGAATATAACATCAAATTTAAAAAGCTTAAAAGTCATACAAGTGGATAGCCTTCACCTTTGCAAGAGGAAGAAATCCTATAAATCACACCATACAGGGAAGAAAGTACATGGCTGGGTATATACAATCTAGATTACTAGCGTTCTTGAAAACAGTATGTCAGCAAATAATTCAGCATTTTCTTCTCCTTAGGTGTCCATTTGATACAGCAGAAAATATGTAAAGACTAAGCTAACAAACAGCAGCTCAGGTTTTCCAATCCAGAATTGTGTCCGTGTTAGATGTACTCATATGTGCTTCTTCACGTATTTTTGGCTTGAAGTAAAAATGAATGTTTTTCCAGGGATGGTGTCTCATGCCTATGCCTATAATCCTAGCACTGTTCAAGTCTGAGGCTAACCTAGAGTACACAGTGAGTTCTTGTCTCATACAAACAACAAAATGTATGGGGGCTAAGGATCTCAGTAGTAATATTGTTGTCTAGTATGATGCCCTGGATTCGATCCCAAACAAATAAACAAAAATCCACAACTTTTTAAAGAATACTTGAAGTTATAAAGTAAGCAAAACATTCCTTAAGAGTTATGCTTTGAACATACAATAAAGTAGGTCAGAATTAGCTATATGTACTAAAATTTCACTTTTAAACTACAAGAAACAAACCAAAAAAAAAAAAGGAGACTATATTATATCCTCTAAGTCATTTAACAGCAAAGAATCAAGGCTACTCTAAATTTTTAGCTAAAGAATGTTAGCAAACTCTTCTAAGGATTCTATTTAGATAAATGAATCCTGGAGTATCAGAGAAGCAGAGTCCTCTTAAGTGTGACAGTCAACATTAAACTCAGATAAATATAAAAAACATATTTTACTTTTTTAGTATTAAAAAATTAATTAACAATGTTTATTGGAAATAATTAAACTTAAATCCAATATTGCTATCATGTTAAGAAAAGCACTGACATGGCCATAGTCTGTTGTCTAGAAAACCAACTTTAGAAGCACATACTTACTCTGTGCCAGCAGGGAGCTGAGATAGTATTATCACTAAAAGGCTGACTGTAGATTTATTAGTGATAGATAGTGTATGCGTGCGAATGTCCGTGTCGTGTGTGTGTGTGTGTGTGTGTGTGACAGAACTCACGGCAGCCCTTCTGCCTCTGCTGGAAGAACATACTTTAAATGGCTGTATTAGTATCTGTACTTCCGTCCTGCATTTCTTTTTTATATTTTAAAACTAGAAAGAGGTGTGCTAAAGATAACGGGTGCTCATAAAAGCCAAAGAAAACTTCCACCACTGAAGCTGAAACCTTGGACTTACATATCTCTAGCAGGTGGATTTCATTCAGACAAACAGTTGATAAAGACTATAATGCTATCACAGAATGATCAGCGACAGCAAGTCAAAACCAGTACACACCACAGTTAAATATGCCTACCTGTTGAATTTGGAATTACGTGTTGGCGATTCTGCACCTCTTAAAAGTTGCCTGAAATACTTCAAAACAATAAATACAAATTAGGATTAACTAAACCAGTATTTGATATTGAAATATACTACTTTATCTTACTTCATCTTGTTTTTTTTTTGTTTTTTTTTTTTTACTTATTTTGCTGCTTAAATCACTTAACCTAAAGCTATCAGAGCCACTAAGAAGTATATAAAGTCCTGTGTTGAAAGCCTAACTTACCTCATCACTGTGGCAGAACATAGGGGTAAACACGTTCTCCAAGAGGGAAAGAACATGTTCATATGCTTCAAAAAGACATCTCATGGTTTGCAGTTTCACAACATCTATGTATGGGCCTTCAGCAACTGTTTAAAAAGAATCGATTGTGCAAATTATTTCTGAGTAACAGAAATAAAACATAGTCGTTTAAAATTCATTATGTGAAACAAACATACAAATTATGTTTTATAGAAACACCACCACAAGAAATCTTACTAGAATGAGAACTGAGAATAACCTACCTCTAGTTCTGACAAACATTAGTTACATGAGTCTTTTGTTTTATGGATTTTTTTTTTTTACAGGATCTTACTGGCAGCCAGACTGTACTGGAACTTGTACAGGTTGTCCTTGAAACTGTGGTCTTCCTGCCTCCTTCTCCAAGTGCTAGGATTACAGATATGCACATCTATGCCTGCCTCAGTTATGCAAATAGTGAACACTCCTCTTCCTCAAATCTTTCATCTTGCTAGTAAAATAAGTATGTAAAAAAAATTCTTTAAACTAAGAAAATTAACAAAAGATCTCTAAGTATTTGAAGAAAATGGCAACTTAGCTGCCCAAGTAGCTTCCACAGCTGTTAGAATAAGTAAAGAATACAGAAAGCAATCAGAGTGCATATTGCTCTTGCAAAGGACTGTAGTTCAGTTCCCAGAACCTTGTTGAGCAGCTCACAAACACCTGTAACTCTAGCGCAAGAGGGAACTGAAACCTCTGCCTTCCAAGCGCACCTATGCTCATGTATGGGTGTGCGTGTGCATATACTTGAAAGTAATAAGGTACCAGGTGTGGTGACCCAGGCTTTTAATCCCAGCACCAGAGAAGCAGAGGCAGACAAATCACTGAGTTTGAGGCCAGCTTGGTCTGTAAAGTGAATTCCAGGATAGCCAGGGCTACATAATAAGAGAACCTCCCCATAAATAAGTTATGTCTAAATATTTTTTAAAATAGAAAAAAAAACATATGAAGAAAACTTGGAAACTAGAAGGATGTAGAATATCCATTCTCTGTCATCTCTGACTTACTTCTCTGAATCTCTTCTACAATGAAGGGATCAAATCTGATCTTGTCGATACTTTCATCCAAGCAGTATGTTTTATAAATCTTCTGCAATTCCTCATGTAGAGAGAGCATTTCATCATTTGATAACTCTGGTCGCAAAATTCTATCATTAAATTCCTCTAACAAATCAAAGAAAGATTATGGAAAAAATTACTTTAATATAAACACTATCATGAAAACTTCATATTCTTATTCTAACTAAAAGCAACAAATACAATCGAATTAATTATTTTAAGCTTTTAAAAAACACTTGAGAGTAGAAAACTCAGATGAAAGACAAAGTCAACAAGATTTTTATCTTAATAGAAAATATATAAATGTATTAATATCAATATAAATTTGCAACAACAAAATAGTATATTTGTAAATTTTTCCATAAATAACAAATTGGATTAGTTTCTTATACCAAAGGTCTTTCACTATTTTAAAATCCTGTGACTCACTACATAATAATGAAAATACAGCTTTTTTTTGTGGAATAATCTTTTTGTACACTGTGAAGATGTGTCCTTGCCAAGGTGCCTTCTGATTGGTTTAATAAAGAGCTGAAGGGCCAATAGCTACTATTCAGGAAGAGGTTAGACAGAGCTTCCAGGCAGAGAGAAGAAAAGGAGATTATAAATCAAGGCATGGGAAAGATACCACAAAACACAGAGAAGAAACAGAAGGTGCAAGATGGAAGAGACATAAAAAGAAACAATGCAAAACATAGATTAATATAAATGGAATAATCTAAGTTATAAGAGCTATAAGACAAGCCGAAGCTATAGGCTGAGCTTTCAAAATTGTTATTTGTAACCTGGCGGTCCAAAGAAAACTCCATCTACATATGGTGCCCAACATGGGGGCTCAAATATCCAAACATAGGGCCTAAAAAAGCTTTTTAAAAATTCTGGACCAGGGGCCAGATGTAGCTTCTGACTCCTGCAGGCTCTCAGGCAGGCTAGTGCTCGGAACCAGTGTGGCTACCAGCTGCTGCCTACAGACTGGAGCCAGCTGCCAGCACTATCCACCAGCACCGGCACTACGTTGAGCTGTGCAGTGTCTGACATGGCAGTTTAAGATTTGTCTCACATGGTCAGAAAACACTGCAAGTGCTTAGTAGCCAGATCCAGACACAGAAAACTTTTAAAAGGGTATAGTACGTTTTAAAATGTGCTTAGTGAAGAAAGAAAATAGGTATAGACAGTCATAGAAAAAAAAAGTTTAAAAATAATAGTATTTAAAGAGAAAGTGAAGTAATATATTTTTTTTTTTAAAAGCCACTTAAAGATGAGAACTACAAAGGACATCTGGATCGGGTAGGGGGCTTTATTTACTTTGAATTTTCTGAATGCTAATGAACAGCGAACAACAGCTCCTGAGAGACACTGGCTCATGGAAAGAACTACTAAATTAAGCCAGCCTAGATACTTTAGGGATATCTTGGCTTCAAAATGGAAGTCAGACAATGTGTTCCGTTTGGGGAGAGGTTGCACTTTTGTTTCCACAGGAAATGAAAAGCTATGGATTCTTTCAAAGTTAATCATGATCAACAAACGGGAGACCTCCTGAGGATTTCGGCTAGACATGAGGAACATAAAACAAAAAATCATCTTTGGATGACTTGTGTACAACACACAGTCCATACTTGTGTTAATGTAGATTTGTATGTTACCTTTGAAAGTTTGTGTATTTTCGGAACAAGGGAACCAATGAAAATGGGTGGTCCCAGTGATCCAACCTCTCAGAAAGCCTCTGTTGCAGTTTCCTCAAAATTCTACATCCAGAACAGCTTCAAGGCTGCTGAGTGAGATGGTTCAGCCTCACAGACTATTCCAGCCAGGACTGTAGATAAGCCTTGCACTTTTCCATTCACTGAGACTAGTCAACAAATGTAACGGCCAGTTTTCCCAGGACCTAACCATTATCTCAAGTTCCTCAGGTTCCCTAAAGGATACTGTTGTTCACAGACAACAGGAAGCAATCTAGAGAACACAACACCCATATTCCCAAGAGGTAGGATGGGAGGTTTTTAGTTGTTCCACGGGTTATGGATGCTTGTCATCTTGTAGGGAGGTTGGTTACAAATTGTTACTGCTCATGGTCAGGGAGAAAGCTAAACAAAGATTAGATCCATGGATCTTTTTCTGAAGGGAAAAAGGGGGATATAGTATAGAATGATGGGGTAAAAGAGTAGATTGTTGAGTCTATTTTTGAACAACTACTAGACTCAAATATTTTACATTGATACAGATTTTTATAAACTGATACAAATTTAAGGTTATTTTTGTATACTGTATATATGTTTAAGCTATTGTGCCTATGCAGCTCATTTAAAAATGTAATGTAAAGTTCTAGTCCTTGAAAGCTATTTAGGATAAGACAGGTAACAATCAAACAGACAGCTGTTTCTGCCATTTCTATAGTTTTGGAAGTTGTTTGGCTCTGTACTTCCTGTTTACTCAATCCTTCTCAGGTCTCTGATAGATTGAAAACTAGACAGTTACAGTTTTCCTTATTAACAAATTAAAAGAAGGAAACTCACAAAAAATTGTAAAGTGTATAAGGTTGAGAGTTGTAATGATATTTCGTTTGTATTTTAATAAATAAAGCTTGCCTGAAGATTAGAGAGTAAAACAGCCACCCTAGTCAGCCTTACAAACCAGGCAATGGTGACACATACCTCTAAACCCAGTAGCCACAATAGTTTGCCACAGAAACTGAGTGGTGCACACCTTTAATCCCAGCACTAGAGAAAATTACAAAACAGGAAGAGACAGCTCTCACACACAGTCTCATTCTGAGGATTCCTGGAGGCGGGGTCGCCATTTCAGACTGAGGTAGAGTTAAGAGCCAGTGGCTGGCTGTTTTGCTTTTCTGACCTTCAGGTTGAACCCTAATATCTATCTCTGAGTTTTTATTAATGGTGCTACAGAAAGGCATAAAAGCTTAAACTGTACCAAAAAAAAATGTTTTGAGGTCTAAAAAGATAGTTTTGGGTTAGAAATACAAGTTAGGATAGAAAATGAATTAGGTACAAAACTTTGGATTCCCCAAGATAAGATAAATAATGGAGTATTTTCTCTGAATTTGCCAAATGCAAATAGACTGGACATTGTAAATATAATTGTTACCTGATAATTGTTCCTATTGCAATAAGTTTTACTCTTCCCTTTTTATTTAGACAATACCTGGTAATTGTTCTTATTGTATATAATTTATTGTGTTAGAATTAATACCTTTCTTTTTATTTAAACAAAAAGGGGGAAATGTTGGTGAATAATCTTTTGGTACACTGTGAAGATGTGTCTTTGCCAAGGCATCTTCTGATTGGTTTAATAAAGAGCTGAATGACCAAGAGCCAGGCAGGAAGAGATTAGGTGGGACTTCCAGGCAGAGAGAGAAGAAAAGGAGATAAATTGAGGCGCAGGAGAGATGTCATAGGACATGGAGAAGAAACAGAAAAGGAAGAAAGATGCTTCGAAGAAAAGTTAAAAAGCCATGAGGCAAACGTAGATTAATATAAATGGGCTAATTTAAATTATGAGAGGTAGTGGGATGAGCCTCAACTATAGACTGAGCTTTCATAATTAATAATAAGTCTCTGTGTCATTTCTTGTGAGTTGGCAGCCCCAAGAAAAATCCATCTATGACAGCTCATAGAGTTTCTCACAAATCCAATGACTTGTGATATTACAGTTTGATATTCTGAACAAAATGGAGACAAAGTGGTACTGGTTTGGACTGTTAGTGAGATATTTCACACAGTATTGCTATGTTAGATTTTAATAATTCTCTTCTGCTACTAGGATTTGACTGCAGCCAAAGATAAGATCATGCCCCACCTGAGAGAAACTCAGTCACTCTTAGAATATCTAGCAGACAAAATTTTGCATGGGGACATCAGATCTGCTGTAAATAACCAAAGCATTAACAAGTATAAAAAAGATACAAGTGAGATGCAAATGAAGCCTCACCAACAGTCAGACAAAACTGCAGGACGTGTACAGCTCCCTCCTGTTTCAGAAAGTTCATAAATCGAAATAAAAGATCTTGTTGTTCCCTGATTTGCTTCAATTCTAACTTCAGCACCTTGTCACAATATGAGAAGAAGAGTAAGTTAAAGATACACAAATGTATTTTAAAACTGTTATCTTAAAAACGTTAGTGCTGAAAATACTCACAGATGGTTTTTTATTTCTAGGTTCTGCAAATTTCTGCAAGAATGGAACCAAAGCAGAAGCTGGTTCAGTCGCTTTTTCAGGCTTTGAAGAAACAGAATTATCAGCTCAGTAAAATTCACACTTGAGTTGGTACACACAGTCAAAATTTAATGCACTTACAAGTGTTGTAATACTTCAATACTCACAGGACTGTCATCTATGAAGATGATAAGCAAATGATTGACAGTATCCTAAGGAAAAGCAAAAAACACAAGTCAAAATAATTCCACTGTCATGCTCTGCCAAGAATTCTCAAAACTTTCACATTATCAAGGTCACTACAAAAATAAACAGCACAAGTGACAGACTAAAGTTCTGCACATATGTATTGTAGAGGGACTCCAAAGAACTACAATCAGAGGTTCTTAACTCCCAAAGCATGAGCAAAGGGCAGTTCTCTTCGCCATTTAAATTAAACCTGTTCCTTCAAAAATCCAACTGAGCCAAAGTCAGAATTGTCGAAATATTCATTCATCAATGGATAAATAAATGAGTAAAATGTGACACAGACATTTAATAGATTATTATTGAGAACTGAAAAAGAAAGGAATTATAAAACATGGTATGTAATTACCAAAGACTCAAGTGGGAATAAGGAATTATTGTTTGTGGGTGTTGAATTTATAGGGTTTTGGTATTAAGACCAAAGTTTTGGAAGGTGATGATGATGGATGCTCAGATAAGCACATGTTTCATAACACTGTACTATACACATAAAATAGTTTTTAAAAAAGTAACTCAAGTATATTTTATAATTAAAATAAAATTTTTCATCTTACTGGATCGGCTAGGAAATCCAAAGAAGGAAGAAACACAGAACCAGATAGAATCTCTCTTATAAGTAATGTCAGGGATCTGGAAATAAAAATAATAATTCTGTATTTAGTGATTGTCATTAGTTCCTCATCTTTCAAACACCTCTGAACTAACTAAAGATCCTATTAAAGTAAAATTATGGGGCTGGACACAGTGGGCCATGGCTTTCATCCCAGCACTGGAGACGCAGAGGCAATTAGATCTCTTAGTTCAAAGTAGCGTGGTCTACATAGTGACTTCCAGGCTAGTTGCAGGGCTACAGCATAAAACCCTGTCTCAAAATTACGGGGCTGAGAATGTAGTTCAGTGGAAGGGAGCTTCTCTTACAGGATTCCTAAGGTTCCCCCCCTACCCACCCATCCAACCAACCAAAACCATCAGATTAAAATTCAGTAGGACAAGGACAGGTCATCCATCAGATTCTGCATTTTCAGCAAGTGACAGGTGACACTTATGGTGCAGAATCACAAACTTGCGCTTATGTTCTTAGCTTGCTAAAAGTGACTAATGTCTAAAAGAAAGAAAGACTAAGGAGACATCAGAACACTGTTCCTTCTACAATCTTTAGCATATTTATAAATTCATGTTTGCAGGCTAGAGATGTAGTTGAGACTGACTAACATATACAAGGTTCTGGTTTTAATCTCTAACAAACACACCAAAAAATTGTTTATGAGCAGTATGTTCAATAGTACATTCCCTAGGACTGAGAATATTTTAATTAGTAATACAAATTAGACTACAAATTTCTTTAAGATGGAGGAGCTTGGATGTTCCATGATGCCCAGGATGGATTTTCAAGTTTGTACTCCTGCTTCAGGCACCTACAGTGCTGAGATTACAGGGTGCATTCAGCTAAAGACAGCTTAGTCAAAATATTACAATATTCTACCAAAGTGTAACTACACATCATTTAATAAATAATTATTTTCAAGAATATCACAAAAAAAAGAATATCACAGAGCTGCGCATGGTGGCACATACCTACAACCCTAACACTGGGAGGCAAAGCAGGTAGGGAACACTACATAGTGTGGTTCTGTATCAATAAATTGAAAGAGACACAAAAGGGGTAGAGTAGAATAAAAGGAAAGGAAGGAACGAAAGAATAAGTCACAATTTTTCCCTCTAAGAACTATCGGAAAGCACTTGGGAGGAAAAGGCAGGTGATCTCTGTGAGTTCAAGGCCAGTCTGGTATACAGAACGAGTTCCAGGACAGCCATGGCTATACAGAGAACCCCTGTTTCAAAAAAAAAAAATTAGGGTAAGGGAAATGAGGTAATTTATGGGAAAATATAAGTATACTTTTACCAGAAGAAGAGAGAACGGAGGAGAGAGCACCTAGTTATTCTTTCCAGTTGGACAGTTAAAACCCAAACTTAGCTGTAGAATCTGCTCAAAGTGCTTCTGACTGTAAAAATCATAGTGTGTACATCTTTTATTTATTTTTTTAATTTATTTATTTATTTATTATGTATACAATATTCTGTTTGTGTGTATTCCTGCAGGCCAGAAGAGGGCACCAGACCTCATTACAGATGGTTGTGAGCCACCGTGTGGCTGCTGGGAATTGAACTCAAGGACCTTGGAAAGAGCAGGAATGCTCTTAACCGCTGAGCCATCTCTCCAGCCTGTGTGCACATCTTTCAAAAGGAACACCAAGAAAATAAAGGAGGATTTCAAATAAAATTAATTTTACTCATACTTATCTTTGATTTCTAAAATCAGTTTTTAATAACAAATTCTAAGGCCACACAATATACTTTAAATACTCAGCACCTAAATTGGCATTTTAAAATCTGACAACTTATTCTCAAGTGAAAAACTATTCATATCATAAGTCTTATAATAAAACATAGTAATATACATATAACATGTTATATGTATATACTTACTATATACATTGCTATACGTATACAAATACTACTATGGTATTTTCTAGTACATTTATACCTGCAATCTGTTGCTTTAGGAGGCAAAATATAAGGAAAAAGTAATTCAGTAAGTTTCCTTAAATACTGTAATTCATCTCTTCGACTTCTCAAAGCCACATGAAGCTCTGGACCATATTCTTCTAATGCAGCTTGTTGCAAATACTCCGAGTTTTTTACTGCAAATAACAATAAAAACTATTGAATGAGTTAGGATATATTAAATTACTTCATTTCAATTACCATACAGAACATCTAACCTCATTCTTCTCCTATCACATGCTCTCTGGGTAGAAAGGGGAATTTTTTCAGAAATAGGACATAAAGGGAAGATCTCTCCTTTGCTATGAAATTACTTACTGAGGTGTTTGGAACAAGAATGCCTCCAATAGGCTCATAGTTTTGAATGCTTGGTTATTAGGGAATGGCTACTTGATAGGGGTTAGGACCTGTGGCCTTGTTTGGAGTAGGTGTGGCCCTGTTGGAGGAAGTAAGGGTGGGCCTTGGCATTCCAGAAGCTAAAGGCAGGCCCAGTGTTTCTCTTTTCTGCCACTACGCTTCTTGCCTTGACAACAATGGAACTGTAAGCCGGCCCCAATTAAATGCTTTCCTTTATAAGAATTGCATCCTGGTGTCTCTTCACAGCAACAGAGCACTAACTAAAACACGTACTTTGCAATAAGTTCATTTTCTGAGTCTATTTCCCTGAGCAAATAAGAATTTAATACTAGCAAATGACTTAAGTGGGAGAAAAGTATAAACAATGTGTTCTAGTATGCATGAGCATTTAATTATCAACTATCTTATTCATTTTCTATGACAAGAAAAATTACCAAATTCAAAATTCTTTGTTGCTCTTATATCAATATCACCAAGACAGTCACTGAGAATATGGGAGAAAATGGCTTCTTCGGGAAGTTTTGCATTGTTAGCCAGATCACAAGATACAAAAGGTGTAACTGAATAACAACAACAAAAAAAGAGTTATCCCACCTTTGAAAGAACAAAGGAGCTTTAACTACCTATTGCTAATGAAATCAGCCCCAAAAAGCTGTGTGATTCAACTCTGTGACACTATGGAAAAGTCAAGCCTATTAGTATTTTTCCTACTTTTCCTCTGACAATAAGTAAAGTGGTCTTTACAAAACTGCTACAAAGATGCTGCCTCTTGTATATTCTTGCCAGTATCAAGACAAAGGTTTTGATGTATTTTTTTAGTCAGGCATGGTGTATCCACAGTGCATGGGAAGTAAAGCAAGAGAATCACAAGTCAACAGCCTTGGTTACAGCCTGAGCTATAGGAAACCTTGCCTCAAAATAAACCAAACAAATAAATAAATTAGTAGCTTATATAAATGCAACTTGTTCATTTTAAGAAGGTTTTAAAGTTAAAATTATTTTACTTATGTGCCTGGCGCCCAAAGAGGCCAGAAGAGGGCACTAGGTACCCTGGGACTGAAGTTACAGATGGTCAAGTGCCACCATGTGAGTGCTTGGGACTGAACTTGATTTCTCTGGAAGAGCAGCCAATGTTCTTAACCACTGAGCCATCTCTCCCAGTAAAATTAAAAAAAAAAAAAAAAAAATATATATATATATAAAATTTTTGTTTTCATTTGAGACAGGGTTTCTCTGTGTTAAGAGTTCTGACTGTTCTGAAACTGGCTTTGTAGACCAAGTTGGCCTTGAACTCACAGAGATTCACCTGCCTCTGACTCCCAAGTGCTGGGATTAAAAACATGTGCTACCACCCCTGGCTATTATTTTTTAATTATATGCATATATATGTGTTTGTGTGTGACTATGTACATATGAGTGTAGGTGCCTGCAGAATCCAGAAGAGGACCTTGGAGTCCCTGGAACTAGATTACAGTTGGTAAGCCACCTGACATGGGTACTGAGAACTCTACAAAAAAGACATGTGCTCTTAATTACTCAGCCACTTCTCTAGTCCAAAGTTAAATTTTTTTGTTGTTGTTTTGAGACAGTATCCCACCATGTAGCCTTGGCTGCCAATGAAGACCAGACTAGCCTCAAACTCACACAGACTACTGCTGCCGCTACTTTCTGGGTGATAGAACTAAAAGTGTTC
Organism: Microtus ochrogaster; assembly: GCF_000317375.1. NCBI lineage: Eukaryota > Metazoa > Chordata > Mammalia > Rodentia > Cricetidae > Microtus > Microtus ochrogaster. The sequence continues at coordinate 51,757,890 of NC_022012.1, read as the reverse complement.
ACTACCACACTCAGCTCCCAAGGCTAAACTTCTTACCTGATGAAAAAAGGCTAAATGCTAAACTAACAGTTTTACTTAATTTAATCTCAAATCTAATTGCAATACAATTTTGCAAAATGTGAACTAGTTCTATTAATTGAGATTACAAGGGATGAAAAACAATGGCTTCATATTCAAATGAGGTCACACTTAAAGCTGCTTCTCCACTGCAGGATTACTCAGTCAGTGCTTTTGCTTACAGGGAATTTTTAGAAGGAAAATACAAATAGCAATACCAAAAAATATGACCACAGTATCTGTTTCTACACAGTCTCCTATGCAGAACGGCATTCTGCTCTACACAGTGCATTTCAGAAAGCACTGAGGAAGAGTACCAAATAGAGAGAATACCAGTCTCACACAGAAGCAAGAACAAGCACAGAACAGACAAAGGAAACATTTTTAGCTAGAATTTAGAGCAAGAAAATGCCAAGATACTGAATGGAGGGGGGAGGGCCTTGGACTTCCCACAGGGCAGGGTACTTCTCTTAGGACTGGAGGGGGAGTGGGAGAGTCAGTGGGGGAGCGGGAAGGAAATGGGAGGAGGGGAGGAAGCAAAAATTTCGAACGGTATTATTTATAAAGCAATAAAAAATTTTAAAAATTACTTTAAAAAGGGCTGGAGAGATGGCTCAGAGGTTAAAAGCATTGCCTGTTCTTCCAAAGGTCCTGAGTTCAATTCCCAGCAACCATATGGTAGCTCACAACCATCTGTAATGAGGTCTGGTGCCCTCTTCTGGCCTACAAGCATACACACAAACAGAATATTGTATACATAATAAATAAATAAATAAATAAATAAATAAATAAATAAATAAATAAAATTACTTTTAAAAAAAGCCAAGATTTCCCTCATTCAATCAGAAAAAATTAACTTAATACAAGCTTGTGTAAATTATATCAGCAAAAGGCCTACTGGTGCCAGAGCAGAGTTGCTTTAAAAGGAGAAGCAGGGAATTAACAGAAGAACTGCGATATGGAGAAACACATATGATACATAATACACGGTGGTGATATGTAGGATGAACTAGGAGAGTCTGAAATCACAGAACCAGGAAAGAGACATGAACAATAAGAGCAGACCATCATTTGAAGAAAAACTGAATTTTTTAATGCCATTCTTAAAGTATTGAATTTTGTAATGCCATTCTTAAAGTATCTATGAAAATCATTAAAAAGGTGTCAGTACTCACATTTATTTTTTAAGATTTATTATTTATTTATTAAGTACACAGTGTTCTGCCTGTACACCAGAAGAGGGCACCAAATCTCATTATGGATGGCTGTAAAAACCATGTGGTTGCTGGGAATTGAACTCAGGACCTCTGAAAAAGCAGCCAGTGCTCCCAGCCTCTGAGCCATCTCTCCAGCCCCAGTACTCATAAACTTTTAAGTGAAAGCTAACGTATGAACAAAATTACTCAAACTACCATAGAACTGTATTACCTTTCTGTCTTGCTTTAACAATCACTTCTATATGTTTCATTGCCGCTTTTAAAAGTTTCTTGGTTATAATAGATGGAATATCCACCTAGAAAAGTTAACAAAAATAAAACTTAAAAAATAATTACTAAGTTGAAATGGCAAGAACACTTTACAATAGTAGAACAAAGCTGAAAAGTAAAATGCGGTATAATTAATAGGAAAGTATACATTTCAAAACTGCTCTCACCACAAAAAAAGAAAAGGAAAAAAAAGTTTTGTATCTGAGATTGTGGACATGTTAACTAGCTTGTCTTACTTATTCCAAACTGTACTGACATACCAAAGCATCATTTGTATCACAAAATACACATATTTTAAACTATTTAAAGTAAACATTTAAACACTAGGAGGCACAAGATTTGAGTGGACATTTCTTCAAAGAAGAGATGCAACAGCAGATAAGCAAATGGAAGGCTACGCAGCATCCTTGGCACCAGGGACAAGCAAACCAGTCACAAAGCATCATTCACCCACCCCAGCCAGATAAGCAGAAACAATGATAAAGAGGGTGTGATGGGCATGCCAGTTATCCTAGCAGGGAGAGGCTAAAACCTACAAGTCAAAGGCCAATTGGAATATCTAAGGAGAACCTGCCTCAAAAGAAAGCACAAATCACAAAAGAGAGTGAGGATAACCAATTCTGACAAGGAACTGAAAGGAGCATGTTTACACACAGGCAGGGCAATGCAAATACTGCAGCCACTTTGGATAACCAATATATGAAACATAGAGCTACTATCTCACCAAGTAATTAATTATACTCTTAAACACAGACTCAAGACAAATGATAATAGAACTACTAAGATAAATTTTCATGATTTTAAGTTGAAAATAACCCAATATCCATCAACTGAAAATGATGAATAAATTATGTTATATTCAGCCATCAAAAACTTAACTGCAGATATAGGTTACAATATGACAATATAAATGAATCTAGAAAACATTATGCCCAGAAAATGAAATCAGCCATCAAAGCCATGTATCAAATGATTCCACTGACATCATATGTCCACAGATATAAAGACAGGGAGCAAGGTGATTGCTGGCTAGATGAGCAGACTGAAGATTTTGGTGAACATATTCATGATTAAAACAAAGTTAATAGATATTAATCATGTTGTTATGAAAAATAGTTCTGTGGCAACTGTTTCATAATAGACTAAGTGTGGGAAACTGTTAATTAAAAAAAAAGATGATTGGGCTGAGAAGGAGGCTCAGTAAGTACAATTTTTGCTACATGACCAGAGGACCTGAATTCATATTTCTCATACCCACACAGAAACTAGTTGGCACTGCATGTGCCTGTAAGGCCAGTGTGGGGGTGGGGGATGGGGGGCAGGAGATTCCTCTTGTTTCCACATGTACACACACACACACACACACACACACACAAACACGCTTGCAGAGGGAGGAAAGTAGAGAGGTAGAAAGATCAGACGGTTGATGATACATCATTTAAATAAGTTCTTCAGATGAGTTAGTTAATAGTCATTAGCTAGCAGAACTGATGTGTTAGGCTTGAACTAGCCTCGTGGATTCTAAAACAGCAGCACCCTGCACTTGGAGTATAGTATTTATATGCACATGCAAAAGCATGTATGTTCTTTTTTTCCCCTCTTTCTTTTTTTTACTTTGTTTTGAAACATGGTCTTATTATATAGCCCAAGATGGCCTCAGCCTCGCAGTCCTCCTGCCTCAGCCTCTGTAGTCCTGGGATTATAGATGTACACTAACCACTGCACTCTTTTTATATCAGTTTTATTAACATATCCCACACATAATTCATCCATTTAATAAAGCATAGAATTCAGTGGCTTTTCACAGCCTGTTCATAGTTCTGCATACATCACTCATTTTCCGAACATAATCATGTTATCTGAAGAGACTGTGTACCTGTTTGCCAAAATCTCCCATCTGCTCATCTAGCCAGCAATCATTTTGCTCCCTGTCTCTATATCTCCACGGATATTTGACATCAATGATATCATCTGATACATGGCCTTTGGTGGCTAATTTCATACATACATACATACACACATTATACTTGTATCCCTGTCTCCCTCGTCGAACTCTTGGTCGTCCCCAACTACTCCCTTGCATTCATGACCCTCTTCTGTATTTATTTCTGAGTGTGTGTATGTGTTTGTGTGTTTGTGTACACATACACACAACTATATACAACCTATGGAGTCTAATTAGTGTTGTCCCTTATTTGCATGGGTTAGGGATGATCCCTTAGGATTGATGTCTAGACACTGAGAAAAACAAAAACAAAACCAAAGCCAAAAAAAAAACAAAAACAAAAAACGGGAGGAGGAAAAGAAGAAACTGGTTCTCCCCACCTCAGCAGCCCCTAACTATGTATACCTCTTTTTCTAGGGATGGGGCCTTGTGAATGTCCTCCATCCATGGTGGCATGTCAATTGGAAGGCACACTAAGTTGAATTTTCCCTATGCTCTGCCTATTTCCCCCAAATCAGAATTAGTGGATATTAATCTTTTTTCATCTTTGCAGTCTGACAGGTTAAAAACACCTCTCAACAACACAGTTCCAATTGTTTGCTAGCCATTTTATATTTTTTGTGAACTCATTGAATCAAGTGGATATAGAAATATTTAACATGGTTAAACTTTATTTTGTTGATGCTATATATTTACAATGTATACGTTGTTTATATGTTTAGTCCTATTAAGTTGACAAAGTAGTAGAGAAATACTGTTTATAGCCAGGAAACTACATATGCACATATATGCAAAACCTAAACAGACAAAATATCATCCAAAAGTATTTTAGAAGATAGATCATAATCACCACAATTTACATAAATTCATTTAAGTAAAACATGACACTGTTTTCTATAGTTGTCTTTTCATTTTTAAATTCCACAAATCAAAAAAACCAAGTATTCACTTGGGAGGCAGAGGCAGGCGGATCTCTGTGAGTTCGAGACCAGCCTGGTCTACAAGAGCTAGTTCCAGGACAGACTCCAAAACCACAGAGAAACCCTGTCTCGAAAAAAAAAAAAAAACAAAACCAAGTATTAAAGGAAGCAAAACTGATCAAGGGACCAATAGTGATTCATCAACTTTTAATCTAAGAAATGAAAAATGAAGAATAAATACACATATTATAGGAGAAAAAAATAAGACTGCCAAAATAATAACGTTCCAAATTTCTCATTATAAACAAATATACCTTGTGAATTCTTCGTACTAAGACAGATGCAAAAAACCGTAAGGTGATTCTCAGTTCATCAACAAAGGACTCATCATCTGTCACATCCCTTCAATTAAAGAGAAAGCAAAAATTCACAATTTGTGAGAAATACAGCTTCACTTTATTGAAACCAAGAAAATTTTCTTTTCTAAAATAATCATGCTATTTTCTCTTTTCACTTACAAACATTATATTTTGTTGCAGAACAGAGAAAATGGATAAAAAGGAAACAAATTACTCATGATTTTAGCTCCAAATCATAATTACTACTATTTTCTTATAGCATATACATACAAGAGCCTTTTTCAAAGAACTAAAACCATTTTCTAAGCATCACCAAATAAGCTTCAAAGAGGGCTGGAGAGATGGCTCAGAGGTTAAGAGCATTGCCTGCTCTTCCAAAGGTCCTGAGTTCAATTCCCAGCAACCACATGGTGGCTCACAACC
>NC_022012.1:51735057-51752029 GCF_000317375.1 Microtus ochrogaster | reverse complement strand
AGAGAGAGAGAGAGAGAGAGAGATTGAAAGATCATTTCAACAGATTCTCTGAAAAGCAATGTGTCCACCCTCCCACCCCCGCAAAAAGAAACTTTATTTTTAATGCATACAGGGTATATAAATGTTGTCTCTTGCAGGACAAAGAAAACACTCTAGCTCTATAAAAAGAAAATGGGATTTTAATTTAGAGTCGGACATCCAAATTATTTCAATTGATAAATGTAAGCACTGTGTTTATTACATTTAAACATTTCAATCTGACAGTATAATGTCTAATGATATACCTCACTTTTGTATTGATTCAGTTATGTTTTGTAATTTCTAATTAAAACATCCTATTTGAGTTTGTCCATAGTGTGTTAAGACTAATTTAATACAACAGTTTATATGCTTTATTTTTCTGAAAATGTGTGCAATTGTTTCCTACGTATCCGTGTATTGCCACACTTCAGTGTGGAGGACACATAGCAGAGGCCAGAGTACAGTCTGGCAGGGCTGCTTCTCTCCTTCCACCCACTATGTGGGCTCCAGGGGCTTATGTCCTCACCCACTGAGTGACCTCACCAGCTTTGTACTTTCTTTTCTCTTTTTTTTGCATTTGATTATGTCTTAAATATGGAGTATTCTGCTTAGAGATGTAAAGGCTCCATCATCAAGTTGAGGATGCGTTCATTACTCAGATCAGTCTTTCTTGTCTTTGATTAAAAAATAAATATGCTGTACTTCCTGTAAGTACATTAAAATTTCAGGAAAATTAGCTGGGGGTGGTGGTGCAAGCCTTTAATCTTAGCACTCAGAAAGCAGAGGTAGGCAGATATCTGAGTTCGAGGCCAACCTGGTCTACATAGTGAGTTCCAGGACAGCCAGGGCTATATAGAGAAACCCTGTCACCAAAAAAAAAAAAAAAAAAAAAAAAAAAAATCAGGAGTCTCATTGTCAGAATTTGATAAAAATTGTCAGAATTTCAGTATTTACCAACTAAGTTATCTCCCCAGCCCCTGTAAAAACTGTGTAGGAAAATCTTGTTCTTGTTTGCTGCAGAGAGGATTTGCTTATATTTGCTTATGTAGGGCAGGTGGCCTCACACTTGTAATTCTCCTGCTTCCCGAGTGCTGTGATTAAAGGCTTGCTTCACTATGCCCAGCTCAACAATGATTCTTAATTGGAGCCAATTAAATCTTCCAGGTATTGCTGGGTCATTTCTGAGGATCTTTATGGTAGTCAGATTGAAAGAAAGAGACTACTACCAGCATTTAGTGAAAAATAGGTCAAGAATAGGTCAGGGACACAGCTAAATACCTAATAATGCACAATGTAGCTCTACACAAAAAAGATTTGACCTTAATTGTACTGAAAAATCCTGGCTTACACTGAAAATACATAATTAATATGCTTACTTTAATGCTATTGGCCATATTAAGGGCGGGGATAGGGTAGGATGGAGCTCTTATGGAAGAAAAACACATACCTGTACCATGGATAAACAAAGTTTTCCAACACTAATTCAAGAACCTGTAAAAAAATTTTAAGAAAAATAATTAACTATAAGGAAACAAACTATACTAAGTGATAGATATTAGCAACAACCAATTTTATTATGCCAAATATTGACAATATCTTTGAGGAGGAAAATTCAAGACAGGATTTCTTTGTATAGCCTTGGCTGTCCTGGATCTAGTTCTATATACTAGGCTAGCCTTGAATGCAGGTACCCCTCTACCTCTGTCTCCCAAGTGCTAGAAGTAAAGGTGTGCATCACCACTGCCCAGCTGACAAAACCTCATGACAATATGTTATATCAACTTCACACGGTTATGAGGGCCTTTAATCCCAGCACTTGGGAGGCAGAGGCAGGTGGATCTCTGTGAATTTGAGGCCAGTCTGGTCTACATAGTGAGTTCCAGGGCATCCTGAGCTACACAGAGAAAAAAAAAAAAAAAAAAAAAACGTGTCTCAAAAAAAAAAAAACGAAAGAAAGAGGAAGGGAAGGTGGGAGGGAGGAAGGAAAGAAAAGTACGAGAGAGATGGGTATAAATAAAGACTGTTCATTCATTTCCTGGATGCCCAGACTCGAATAATCACACAGAAACTAAATTATAACACTGTTTAACCAACAGCCTAAGCATCTTTCTAGTTAGCTCTTATATCTTAAATTAACCCATTTCTATTAATCTATACATCACCAACACGAGGTGGCCTACCAATAAGGTTCCAGTGTCTTTCTCTTTCAGCAGCTACATAGTGTCTCCCTGACTCTGCCTTCTTTCTCCCTGCATTCAGTTTAGTTTTCCCACCTAGCTCTATTCTGCAAAGCAGCTTCTTTATTAACCAAAGGTAATAAAACATTCACAGCATACAGAAGAAAATTCCACATCTCAATTTCTCAACTGAGAAAATGCTTCCATAAGATCAGATTGCAGGCGAGCCTGTAGAGCATTTTCTTAATTAGTAATTGACAGGGAGAGCCCAGCCCACTATGGGCAGTGCCATCCCTGGGTGGGTGGGCCTGGGTTCTATAAGAAAGCAGGCTGAACAAGCTATGGGGAGCAAGTCAGGAAGTAGCACCACTCCATGGCCTCAGTACAAGCTCCTGCCTCCAGGTTCCTGCCCTGACTTCTTCTGATGATGAATAGTGATATGGAATATAAGCCAAATAAGCTCCTTTCTCCCCAACTTGCTTTTGGTCATATTGTTTCATCACAGCAATAGTAACCCTGACTAAGACACAATGTATCTTTTAAAAGTTATTTGCCAGCCAGGAGGTGGTAGCTTATACTTTTAATTTCAAAACTCAGAAGGCAGAGGCAAGCAGGTCTCTATGAATTCAAGGCTAGCCTGGTCTACAGAGTGTGTTTCAGGACAGCCAAGGCTTCACAGAGAAACCCTGCCTCAAAGGAAGGAAAAATAATTAGACTGAAGAGATGGCTCAGAGATTAAGAACTCTTCCAGAGGTCCTTAGTTCAATTCCTACCAACCACATGGTGGCTTAAAACCATCTATAATGAGATCTGATGCCCTCTTCTGTCATGCAGGCATACAGACAAACAGAACATTATATATACATAATAAATAAATTTTAAAAAGAAGGAAAAAAAGATTGACTATTTCCCTTCCCTAGCATTAGTAACCAAAGATGTTAATTTCTAAACTTCTAATTGACCTTGAAAATATCAATAGTACTCATTTCATAAGCTAGTGCAGTTTACACATATAAAAAATGTGTATTCTGAACAAAGAGCCTAGTGTACAATAAGTATATCCATAGTATGTTTATAGCAATTCAGGTCCAAACAAAACTACGAGCTGCCATTTATAACAATCTATGGCACATACAATTATGCACAGTATATAACACTTGATAATAAGTATATTACTGGTTGATGAGTTTACAATGTCATTCATACTTTTTAATCTATGGCATATTATGCTTTATAGTATATGTTTATATCTGTGCTGGTTAGTTTTAACTATCCGTTTCACATAACCCACAACCACTGGAAAGTCTCTAGTAGGAATTATTTAGATCAGCTTGGCCTATTGGTATATACGTAGTAAATGTCTTAATGGTTCACTGATATAGGAAGACCCAGGGCACTTTAGACAGCACCATTCCCTAGTCAGGGCTTCCTGAAGAATGTAACAGAGGAAACAGCTTGCTAGAAGCAAGCAAGCAAGCAAGCAAGCAAGCAAGCAAGGATCCACATGTTTATATCCTGCCCTGACTTTCTCACAGCAAGGAAGAAGATCATGACACTGTAAGCCAAATAAAACCTTTCTTCCCCTAAGCTGTTTCTGTCATGATATTTTATCACAGCCACAGAAATTAAATTAGAACAGTACTGTACTTTTTAGACTTTACTCCTATTATTAAAATAAAAAAAGAATTTTCTATAAAACAATAAATATGCCATGTTAGGCCAGGAGTGGCTTCAAATAACTCAAATTTGTACAACCCTCGACTGCATCCAGAAGCCCTATGCAATGACTGAAGTTACCACAGAGGCTTGTACAAGCACACTTTGTGATGTTATGACAGGGACAAAACTGTCTATAATTTTCAGAACACAGTCCCAACCTCAAATAACACATGCTCATATTTGGGAATATTAGTTAAATTACTTACCTCTGAGAGAGATGCATCGACTTTGGAAGAAACTTTCAGGTCTAGCCAGGGCTGGTAGTTTTCAAGTAGCAAGGAAGGCCTAAAGTCAATCAAACAACAAAGACACTTGTCATAAAATAACTTGTAGTAAAATGTAATAAAAGATCAACAAATAACATTTGACTTGGGGGCCAGCAAGGTGGCTCATCATGAGGTAAAAACACTTGCCTTAGAAGCTCAATTACTTGAGTTTGAGTCCCAGAACCCAGATAAAGGTGGAATGAGAGAACCAACTCCACAAGTTGTCCTCCGCCCTCCAGACAGACAGCATGGCCGCACACCGCCCCCAAGCACAACTTTAAAAAGAGGTTAACTTACCTGTGTCGCTTACATTTCACTTTACCACAAACAGCACAGCTGTGACCTTGGGGAAATAACTCTTGAAGTCCTAACTGCTAAAAAAGGAAAGATAACAGAGTGAGTCCTTAGTTTCCCTAATGTCTCTACTACAAAGAACCGGCTTTCAAGAGCTTTGTTACCCTCCAGGAGGGCACTCAGAGAACTTTCTGTTTGGTGGTTCCAAACTAGAACTCTTGTTTGTAAAGTCCTGCTAAATTAACTGCCAGTGGACACAAAATACCTTCTGAACTACTTTACAATAAGCCAGGCCTGGGGTGCAACTCAGTGGTTCAGTAGTAGAGAATTCTCTAGCACAAAGAATGGCACAGGTTCACCAGAAGATGAGTGGGAACCGTAAACAAAGGTTCTCTTACCAGGTATGGCAGTACATGTCTATAATTTCAACTCTCTAAAGACTAAATAATCAACCAATCTACCTTTGACTGTATCTTCTACTGAAAAAAATATTAGGGAAAAAAATTCTCCATTTCTCCCAAAGCTTAGCTTCAATGAGGGGCAAGACATGTGATAAATCCCGAGGGCCATGACCAAATATAGCCCAGACTTCTGTGCTTTCTCTACATAGAAAAACCTAAAATGAGGAACTGTATCAATTTAAACAATTGAACCTATGATTAAAGAATCTGATTCAAAGACAGCCCACAAGGGGCTTGGAGCACAGCTCTGAAGGACAGCACTTGAATATGAAGTACAAGGCCCCATGCTTTTTCTTCATCTGAGGAGAAAAAAGATATCTCACTTGATCCTGACTTGTGGACAGAATCTTAAAAGTCAGAATTTTGCCTTACAGAGTACAGAGTCAATATACTACTGTCACTATTGAACTTCAGAAATACAAACTATATTGGCTAAGGAAATTCACTATTTTTTTGTTTTCTCTTGTGCACATATGCATTTAAGAGATTTACAGGGTTGGAGTGTTGGCTTTAGTTCAATGCTTAACATTTTGCTTAGGCACAAGGCTCTGAGTCCAATCCTCAACCTGTGAACTCACCCGCACATACACAAACACACACATATACACAGAATGAGAATTAACAGGGCTGGATTATTATTTATCCCAGAATTCCTTAAATGTCCGTGCTTCAGAATTACCTAAAAAGTTTTTAATAATACTATTTACAGAACAGTAGCCTAGAACTTTTTAAGCAAAATCAGATTGTTGATGATGCCCAAGGAGGGTCTCATTTACAAAACAGGTTAGAAACCTCTGTCCTAAGCTAACTGTCCTTGTGGTTAACATGTACCCAGGGGACAGGCTGGCACTGTGAACTGCAACTTTCTGAGAAAGCTGTATTTTCCTTTCACAGTTGCTATTAGAACTGTAAACCTTAAAACTAGGACTGGCTGGGCAGTGATGCACGCCTTTAATCCCAGCACTTGGGCAGCAGAGGCAGTAGGATCTCTGATTTCGAGGCCAACCTGGTCTACAGAGCTAGTTCCAGGATTAAGTTCCAAAGCTACACAGAGAAACCAAAACAAACAAATAAATAAATAAATAAGCTAGTACTGAAGATGCAGCTCAGTGGGGAATTACATGCATGAGCCTGGGTTCAATCGTCAGCACCAAAAAAAATAAAGTCAACTTAAAATAAGTATTTAAACATTTATACATGCATACACACACACACACACACACACACACACTGCTCATTTTAAACTTTTTCTATAGACTCCATGTATTCATTGTTATAAAGTAATAAGTATATTTTAAAAATCATCGCTTTAAAATACTTTTAGTAAAAAGACTCATTAGCATAGTCACATAAGCTGACTTTTAAAATTAAAGATCACAGGGCCAGAGAAAGGGCTCAGTGTGCCTGCTGCACTTGGTGAGGACCTGAATTCAGTTATCAGAACCCGCACTGGATAGCTCACAACTGCTGACTTCAGCTCCAGGGAATCTAACATTCACTGTTGGCCTCCAGGGTACTACACACTTATGGTGGATGCTCACACAAACATACCACATACACACATGAATAAAAAGAATTTAACTTAAAAACTTAAAAAACACAATTTACCTTAGGTTTGTATTTTATTGTGAGGAATATATTTGGTAACAGAGAGTCGGGTCCTAATGAACAGTAGAATGTCACAACTCCAGCAACAAATGACCAGAAGATCATTAAGACATGAAGATACCTTAGAAACAAATGGAAATGATCAGAACTAAAGAAATATATAGCATTAAAAGGTATTCCTTTATTGACCTACCATATATTTATTAATGAAAATCAATTTTAAGCTTTCCAATTAACTTTTAATAATAATAGTTAGACATAACTAAATAATGCAATGTATATTACCAAATATATAATTTTATCTAAGTATAGGAGAAAATTAAGTTCAACATTTCATAGTTTCATTTCTATGCTGTTATGTTTAAGTAGTCTGAAATTCATTTTTCCAAAATACCTATTATCACATTCCACCAAAATTATGATAATCATTAAAATTAATTTTTCCAAGTGCCTACTTTGTGTTAGACAGTGTTAGACTCTGGGTATATACCAAAGAACATCACTATTGTGGTCTCTAGTAACACAGGTATCTGTCTGGCAGTGAAAGTTGAATAAATGAACATAATACAATGTGAACACCTTTTGTATTTTGGGCAGGGGTTGCACACACACACTTTTTCTTTTTAATTTATTTATTTTGTTTTATGTGATTGCTCTTTTGCCCACATGTATGTCTGTGTGAGAGTGTCAGATCTTGGAGTTACAGACAGTTGTGAGCTCCATGTGGACCCAGATCCTTTGGAAGAACAATCAGTTCTCCTAACAACTGAGCCATCTCTCCAGCCCACATGTTTGGTATTATAAAACAGAACTCAATAGCTCCAAAAAATTTAATGTAGGGGAAAACCAACAAAAGAAGGTAGGGGAAAAAGGGACTGGGGAAGATAGGGGAATTCAAACTTGAGAGCACTGCATGGCCATGGTCTGCACAGTTTCCACAAAGCAGAGGTTTAGGACACTTGTTGCTTTTTCATCAGAGGAACCAGATTTGATTCCCAGCACCCACACAGTGGCTTACAACCATTTGTAACTCCAGTTCCAGGGGATCTGATGCCCTCTTCTGTCCTCCAAAGGCACCAGACATGCAGGCCAAATACTCATATATGCAAAGTAAAATGAATAAGCCTAAAATATTTTTTAAAAAATGGTCCTAAGATGAATCTGAAAAAGCAAGAAGCCAGACTAGGAATTGTGCCATATAATACACCAGGTTATTATTGAGATGTCTCAAAACAGGCATGCTCAGCATGATCTTGCAGATACCAACCCCTTCACACAGTTCAAACATCAATGACCGCTGTGTTTATTAATTGTAAATAACTGCATAAAACATAAGCTCTTCTGTTAACTCTTCAGTCTAAAAACTGTAACATAAATGACAGATGTATAGGTGACCAATCACATCACTTTTGTTAGTAACTGACCATTCACATACAACAGCAAAACATGAAGCTGTTACCTCTTTATTCCCAATAATAACTTTTTTTAAATATTTATTTGTTATGTATACAATATTCTGTCTGTGTGTATGCCTGCAGGCCAGAAGAGGGCACCAGACCCCATTACAGATGGTTGTAAGCCACCATGTGGTTGCTGGGAATTGAACTCAGGACCTTTGAAAGAGCAGGCAATGCTCTTAACCTCTGAGCCATTTCTCCAGCCCCCCCCCCAATAATAACTTTGTGTGACGTTTTATAAAAATATCCATTTACAAAAGGAAATGGACTCACAAGCATGAAAGTGGAACAAGGAAATGGGCCACAATAAATAACACTAGAAGTCAAATTCAGATCAAAGAAAATGCAATTACAAATGAAATCGGTCCTTGTTGAAATTTGGACACTGCCCACGGGGATGTTCCCGGCTGGGTCCTTGGACAGCAGAGAAGGTACCTGAGCGATCCTTGCCCCACTATCACGCTGATGATTATCTAGAATGTCACCATAGAGTCTTCATCCAGCAATGGATGGAGACGGAGACCCTCATCAGAGGGATGGACTGAGCTCCCAGGATCCAGTGAAAGGCAGAAGGAGGGAGAAGACGAGCGGAGAAGTCAGGACTGTGAGGGGTTGGTCCAACTGAGGCAATGTGCCTGTTCTGATGGGAGTTCACCAAATCCAGGTGGACCAGGTCTGAATGAGTATGAAATAGAACCGGACTCTGATTGTGGCTGACAATGGGGGCTGAGAAGCCATTGATGGAGGCAGTGGGACTTGTTTTTACGGCATGTTCTGGCTTTTTGGGACCCTAGTCTATACGGATGCACGACTCCTTGGGCCTGGGTGTAGTGGGGAGGGTCTTGGACTTCCCACAGGACAGGGTTTCCTGCCCTCTCTCAAGCAGGGTAGGAGAGGAAGGAGGAGGTGTGGGGGAGTGGGAGAGGATTAGGAGGAGGGAAGGAGATGTAAATAATTGAATGGAAAAATAAAAAAGAAAATAAAAAAGAAATTTGGACACTACTATTGTTGAAGACGATAGATACACAGGCCTGAGGATGTAGGTCAGCTGGTTGAGTGCTTGCCTGGCATCAGAAAACCCTGTGTTTGCTCTCTAATAGCTCGTAAACCAGACATGCCTCTGATCCCAGCATTTGGGAGGTGGAAGTCATCCTTAGCCAGTCTGGGCTCAAATGGTGATAGGGATATTATCAACCAAGATGAAAACATCTCAAAGTGATTTTGGCAAAAATCTTTACATTTATGGAAGTTTGGGAAATATTTTATGATAGTGAGTGAAAAATTGAAAATCAATCCACATTTAGAAGCTTAGCCATTAGACACAGAGAAGATATTCCATATACTAAATTCAAATTACTATTATACACTTTTGCAAAGAAATATAAAAGAGATAGAACCATGTGAACTAGAAACTATGGTGCAATCAGTCTTATCCCCTCCCAAGCAAAGCTCAACTTGACAGCTATATATCTTCAAAAAAAAAAATGGCAGTGAGAAGAGGATGAAGTCACAATGCAGGGAGAACACAGGAGAGCAGACAAAGAGATGTGTTATTATTTGGTTTGGCTTGCGTCTAGGGTCTCACTCTGTAGTTCTGACTTGACCTAGAAATTACTGTCTAGACCAAACTAGCCTCAAACTCTCAGAGATCCAGGGGCTCACCTCCCAAGTGCTGAAATTAAAGGTATGCCCCACCACGCCTAACACAAGAAGGTGCTGGTACTCTCAATACTATTCCATGTTTCTCTGAGGCCCAGTTAACAGTGCTCTTTATTCAGTATTCTCTCAGCCAAACCTAGTATAAACTGAGTTTCTGTTAGCTGTTATGTAGGTGGGATGGCAGATTGCTCAGTAGGCAAAGGTGCTTGACTCCTGACGATGTAAGCATGATGACTTAATCTGATCCCCAGAAACCACACAAAGGTGAAAAGAGAGAAACAATTTCACACAAGTACTGACTTTCCACACACACCTACATATCTTACACATACACATACATACAATTAATAAATTAAAGATACAAAATGATGAAGAACTGAAAACACATACAAGAGAAAAGAATTTATTAAAAGAGTATACAAGCAAGTCCCAAGTAATGCTAAGGAAATAATATAAAAATCTTATGAAAGTTCTAAGGATGGAAAGTGACAGCATTACACTGAATCCACTCTGGCTGCAGTACAGAGCTTGGCACTGTAGGAACACACTGGCTGATGGAAGGCTGTTGCAATAATGCAGGAGAGGAGCTAAGGACCCTCACCAGAAAACAGAGAAAAGGAGCTGAGTCTTTTAACAAACAGAAGAAAAAATAAAAAAGACTGAAGTAGCTGGTTAGGTATGAGCAAAAAGAAAAGCTGTCAAGAAACAAATCAGTCTTTAGACTGGCCAAGTCTCAGGAGTCTCACCTAACATGTGCCACAGAAAAATGGACCACAAACTGCTATATATGGTAATTCTTTACAGAGAACATTAGTTGAAGATGGATTAGAAATTAGAAAAAAAAAAGCACATGAAGTCACAGGAATAAATGACATAACCCAGGAAGAAAAGGGAGACTTTAGAAAACACAGAGGAGGCTGGAGAGTGGTCTCAGGAGTTAAGCGCATACCATCTTTGTAGAGACCTGAGTTCCATTCCCAGCGGCTCACTACCCGGCTCTAAACTGTCTAAAACATCAGCTCCAGGGGATCCAACACCCTCTTCTGGCCTCCTAGGCTGTGATGCATGTGATATACATAAACTCACACAGGCATACACACACTATTTCTTTTTTTATTTTTTTAATTTAATTTTTAATTAAAAATAGAGAACTAGCTAAGAGCTGTGCTCCTTCACAGGTTCTGCTTCAAAGTTCTGCTTGAGTTCCTTTCCTGACCTCCCTCAGTGCTGGACTGTGGCCTGTAAGCTGAAATAAGCCCTTTCCTCACCTGAGTTTGCTTCGGATCTATTTTATTACAGCAGTCAGGGAACCAGCACAGCCTCACTGACTCAAGATTTGGACTGTGTCAGCTGGGTAGAAGGAAAGATGCTAAAGTTGGATAGCTGAAGTAGCAGGCTATGAGATCTACGTTAGCAAGACTCAAAACTTTAAACTGTACATGACAACAGAGGAGGGCAGTGGATAGGAGGAAAGTAGAGGAGTAAGGACATCAGGACTGATTGAATGAGAAATGCACACTAGACAACAGCACAGTTTTTCATTTCACTTATTTATTTAAAAACAGGGTCTTAGTCCAGGAGTGGTGGTACACACCTTTAATCCCAGAATTCAGGAGGCAGAAGTAGGCAAATCTCTATGAGTTTGACGTCAGTCCGGTCTACAGAACAAGTTCCAGGACAGTCAGGGTTACACAGAGAAACTCTGACTTGAAAAACCAAAAGAAAAAAGAAAAAGAAAAAAGTCTCGCTAAAGAACTCAGAGCCTAGGCTGGCCTTGAACCTGTGGTCCTCCAGCCTCAGTCCCTTGAGCGCTATCATCACAAGATATTTGAGTCTTGGGAGTACTTTCTAGTGACAGCAAGGTCCACTGTCTGGTCACACAAATGTGAGGCTGAAGAGTCACCTTGCTATAAACCAAATTATCAGATAGTTGCTCCCTCAAGCACTGAGGTCACCTAGATTGACAGAATTTAAAACAGGTCTATAAGCCAGGAGCCAGTCTTATATAAACGAGTACAGCTGACTTGTAGAATGCCCTCAACAAGCAAATGGATGGCATGTCGCTCAAGGGAATAAGAAACCTCTGCAGCACCAGACTTGCCCTCTCACCACCAAGTAGATAAAGGGTATGTGGCAACTACTTCTCAGCAAGGCAGACAGCACTGCAGGGCTGGGCCCATGAGAGAAGGGAAGCATCCTGGTGGGCTCCATGTGCATCCCAGATTCTTCCCAATTATCTTTCTACTTGCAAAAGAAACCGTGAGACCTAAAGCTTAAAAGGTAGAGGTGCAGCAGCTAAGAAGGGGAGAAACGGGGAAATGCTAATATCTTATTTATAGACAGTGACCAAGTAAGTCAAAAGGTCAGGCCACCCAGCCAGTGAAACCACCCGATTGCTATGCTCTGAATTCTACACCTGAAAAACATGCACTGGGTGCCTATTACTAGAAATGGGCTTGCCCGGTGGTAAAAGGAGTCTAATGCCAAGGCTGACGACTTGAGTTATAGATCCCTGGAACCGACACAGTGAAGGAGAGAACTCTCTCCCAAAAGCTATCCTCCACATGTGTGATGTGGTGTGTGTATGTGTACACAATAAATCAGTAAATGAATGAAATAAACACCATTAATAGTCTCATGTCTGTTCAAGTCATCAAATGTAATTTGGGACATAATCTAGGAAAAAAGTATTTTTTTAGAGTGCTTTTGAGGGCTGGAGAGATGGCTCAGCAGTTAAGAGCACTGGCTGTTCTTCAAGAAAACCCAGGTTCAATTTCTAGCAGCCAGATGGCAGATCACAATTATCTGTAACCCCAATTCCAAGCTACCCAACACCCTCATGCAGGCAAAACTCCAATGCACATAAATAAAAATAAAATAGAGTAGAAAAAACAAAACAGCAAATTTAACAAAATATAACTGATTTGTAGAAAAATAATAAAATAAATCAACCTCTCAAGGAGTTTATTGACAATTACTAGAAAATCAAAATCAGTTTTAGTGTTTTTTTTTTTAAGGGGTGTTCATTGTTGCTGTTGTTTTTGAGACAGGGTTCTTCTGTGTAGCCTTGGCTGTCCTGGAACTCACTCTGTATGTAGCCCAGGCTGGCCTCAAACTCAGAGATCCACCTGCCTCTGCCTCCCAAGTGCTGGGACTAGGCACACGCCACCACCGGTTTGGAAAATCAGTTTTTATTTTTCAGACGCAATTCACTTTATTTTTCTTGTAATAAGAACCCTTTCAGGGTGGCCACAGCTGGAGACTGGGTCCTCTGAACAGAGACTCTGGTATGAGTTTTCACAAGATGCTTAGTGAATTCCTGATAGGGTGACTTGGTGAACACAGTCTCTTTCCAGGGGTCAGAAATCCCAGGGGTCGGGTAGCTGTAGGTCTTAGAGATGGCATCAAAGGTAGCCTGGGCAAAGTTACCCAGGCTGGCAGTGCAGTCCCTGGCTGATGTGTAGCAGTCATCAATACCGGCCATTATCAGTAGCTTCTTTGGCACAGGAGCAGAGATGATGCCAATGTCTCTGGGGGCAGGGACGAGACACACCAACACAGAGTCACGGTGGCCTTGTTTTTAATGTAGTTCCTAGGCTGGAATGTTTATTTGTGGATGTATGCATGTGAGTATAGTGCACACACACTTATACACGTACAAGGATGCCAGGGCAAGGTGTCAAGTGTCCTTTATCACATCCTACCTTATTACTTTGAGACAGGGACTCCTCATGAACCTGAAGCTCTCCATTTGGGAGTTTTTGTTTGTTGGTTCTTTTTGACCAGGTTAGCAGGCAGCAAGCCCTAGACATCCTTGTGTCTGTTTACCTCAGTGCTGGGGTTACTGGCATGGGACTAAGCCTGGCTTGTTAGAAAAGATAGGATAGTTAGGGTCTGAACTGATGATCCCCATGTATACATAAGCATTCAATCACTGAGCTACTGCATTTTTTAAATCAGAGACTTTTTAAAGATTTAAGTATGTGCATGTACGTGCATGACGATGCGAATTAGGATATGCACACATGTAAGTACAAGTGCCCATAGAGGCCAGAAAAAGATGGCAGAGTTCTTGAAACTAGAATTCCAGGAGATTGTGAGCCATCCAATTTTTGGTGCTGGTATCCAAACTCTGGTCCTCACAACAGAGCAGCAAGTGCTATTTAATAGCAGAGCCATCTAAGAGCAAAGCCAGTGTTCCCTCTAAGGTTTAAAGTTACCTGCCACTACTCACAGGTCCTTTCTGTGCCTCATCCACCCTCTTCCCCCAAACAGTTCTTCCACATCTTTCCCCAAGGTCTAGCCTGATTCTTACTGCAAGTCATCCAACCTCTCCCTGCAGTCGGTTCTTCCACACCCTTCTCCAGGCTCTAGCCTGGTTCTTAGCACACCTCATCCAACCTCTCCACCCAGTCAGATCTCCCGAACTTTCTCCGGGGTCTACACCTGTGGATCTGCTGGCTCTGCTAATCCATGCATCCCCAACCTGCCAAATCTAGCCCTGGTCATAATCCAGTCTCCTGACCTTGTCTGGTCACCATTATGGGCCTGACAACAAAATATTGTGAGCTAAAGAGAGGAATGAGCATAGCAGAAGAGACTGTAAAATACAAAACACAAAGGCATAAGTATTAAAATACTCTGTATCATTTTGTATCACTAAGGACACAAACAACACCACCAAACTAACAGATGAGCACAAGCAGCAGGTACTTTTCCATAATAACTTCAAATATCAATGGCTTCCCAATAAAAAGACACTGGCGGATTGAATGGATCAAGAAACAACACCTATCTATTGTCTACAAGAAATACATTTTAGCTTCAATAATAAACATCTCATACAGTAAAAGGACAGAAAACAGTACTCCAAAACAGAGCAGAAATGAATGAAATAGAAGGAAAGAAAACAAGATAGTCAATGAATCCAAGAGCTGATTCTTTAAGAAAATAACCAAGGTTAACAAACTGACTAAAAGAAAAACTGAGAGGACACATGCTGACAGAATCAGAAATAAAACAGTAAAACGCAGAAACAGACACCAAAGAAATTCAGAATGTTATAAGGGAATATTTTCAAAATATGTATTCTGCTAAGCTGGAAAATCTAAAAGAAATTGATGGATTTCTAAATTCGGAGAAATCACCAAAATTAAACCAAGAAGTCAACAAACCTAAAAGGATCCATAACAAATGAGGCAATTAAAATAGTAGAAAAAGTCTTCCAGAAAAAAAAAAAGTTCAGGACCAGACGGAGCCACAGCAGAATTCTAGCAGACTTTCCAATGTCTACAAGCAATCCTTCTTAAATTATTCAAAAACAGAAACAGAAGGAGCACTCCCAAACTCCTTCTACAAAGCCACTATTACTCTAATACCCAAACCATGTAAAGACAGAAAAAAAAGACTACAAGACATTAGAAAGACATTAGAAAATGGAAAGACATCCCATGTCATAAATTGATAAAGCTAATACTGTGAAAATGGCCGTTCTACCAAAACTTATTTAGAGATCAAATGCAAGTTCAGTCAAACTCCCTATGTCATTCTTCACAGAAGTAGATCCCAAAATTCTTACAAAACTGCAAAAGACCCTGGAAAACCAAAACTATCCTGAGCAAAAAGAAGAATATGGGAGGGATTACAGTACCAGATTGTGAGATGTACTACAGAGTATAATAATAAAAATAATATGAACTGGTACAAAGACAAGCATGCAGATAGAGGACAAGTCAAAGACCCAAACCTGACTACATGGAACTTCAGCCATTTCATATTTGACAAAGATACCAAAAATAAACTCGAGAAAAGAAGGCATTTTCAACAAATGCTGCTGGGAACACTGGATGTCCAGCTGCAGAAGAATGAAATTAGATCTGTATCTATCACCTTCCACAAAAACGAATTTACATGGTTAAAAGACTTAAATTTGAAACCTGAAAGTGCTGGAAGAAACAGAAGCAGGAGTCTACATGGTGTAGGTACAGAAAAGAACTTTCTGAATAAGTCTCCATTCGCCCAAGAAGTGAAGGCCAACTTCACTTAAATTAGAACTTAACAACTAAAATGCTTCTACGCTGCTAAAAACACAATCAACTGGGTAAAGAAGAAGCCCCCAGAATAGGAGGATTGATATCCAAAATATATAAAGAACTCACAAAACAAAAACAAACCATCTAAAAATGGACCTGGGACCTGAACAGAGAATTCTCAAAAGAATAAATGAAAATTGTTAAGAAACCCGGGCGGTGGTGGCGCACGCCTTTAATCCCCGCACTCGGGAGGCAGAGGCAGGCGGATCTCTGTGAGTTCGAGACCAGCCTGGTCTACAAGAGCTAGTTAGTTCCAGGACAGGCTCCAAAACCACAGAGAAACCCTGTCTCGAAAAACCAAAAAAAGAAAGAAAAAAAAAAAAAAGAAAATTGTTAAGAAATATCTTTTAGAAACATGTTCATCATTCTTAGCAACTAGGAAAATGTAAATCAAAACCACTTTGAGATTTCATCTTATCCCAGTCAGAATGGCCAAGAACTAACGACTGACAACAAATGCTGGAAGAGTTGTGGGGGAAGAGGAAACCTTCATCCACTGTTGGGATTACAAACTGGTGCAGCCAGTATGGAAACCAGTGTAGAGAAGTCTCAAAAATCTAGAAGTAAAGCCAGGCAATAGTGGTGCACGCCTTTAATCTTAGCACTCAGGGGGCAGAGGTCATCAGATTTCTGTGAGCTTGAAGCCACCCTGGTCTACAGAGTGTGTTCCAAGACAGGCAGGCTTATTAACACAGAGAAACCCTGTCTTGAAAAACCAAAATAAATAAATAAATATATGAACCTATTAGTTCCCATTGGCAGAAGGAACCAGGTTTTCTCATAGGACATTCATTCCATGTACAATGTAAGCATACACAGCATGTGTTTATTTCTGTTTCTGTGTGTCTCTCTCTTTCTGTCTCTCATACATACATACACAGACACACACACACTCAGTAGTACACATCTTAAAGAAAATTACACAAGGACTAGAGAGATGGCTCAGTGGTTAAGAGCACTGGCTGCTTTTCCAGAGGTCTTCATTCAATTCCCAGCAACCACATGGTGGCTCACAACCATCTCTAGTGGGATCTGATACCCACTTCTGACATAAAGGTGTGCGTGCAGATAAAGCACGTATAAAATAAATAATTTAAAAAAAAAAAAAAAAAGAAGCCAGGCGGTGGTGGCCCACACCTTTAATCCCAGCACTCGGAAGGAAGAGACAGGCGGATCTTTGTGAGTTTGAGGCCAACCAGGTCTACAAGAGCTAGTTCC
>NC_022012.1:51733833-51734377 GCF_000317375.1 Microtus ochrogaster | reverse complement strand
AGACAGAATATTGTATACATAATAAATATATTAAATAAATTTTAAAAAAAGAAAATCTAGCAATTTCATAAAGCAGCAGATTATCCACTCTATTCTGTGCCCTCCCTAGCACTCTTCCAGAAAGAGGCTCTCTAACCATGTGTTTGAACAGTACTGCGGGGGCTGGAGAGAGAACTCAACGATTAAGTACACAGGCTGCTCTTCCAAAGGATGAAGGGTCTATTCCTATACCCACATTCTCTAACTCCAGCTTCAGGGGATCCAGGCCCCTCCCTCTTCTGGCCTCCATTAGCACTGCATGAACATAATGCAGACATTTTGCAGGCAAAACACCCATTCACATAAAATAATAAAATACAAAGACAGCACTATGATATTTAAAGTCGCTTTAGCTGATTCAACAACAACCAATGGGAAGAGTATGCAAAAACAATTTCACTCATAAACACGACCACTCAGAGATTTAAAAAAAAAATATGTGTATTTTCTCCCTTCTTTGCATAAAACAAATTCATGGTACAGATCCCATGTCAAAAATCAGAAG
>NC_022012.1:51716107-51733733 GCF_000317375.1 Microtus ochrogaster | reverse complement strand
TCGAGACCAGCCTGGTCTACAGAGCTAGTTCCAGGACAGGCTCCAAAGCCACAGGGAAACCCTGTCTCGAAAAACCAAAAAAAAAAAAAAAAAATCAGAAGACATCTTATGACTGAGCAACATATAGCATTAGCTGCTATGACTTCCTAAGTTGATGACCTCAGAATGTTAGTTCAATATGCTTTCAATTCATGGCTCTACTACCTGTTCTACCTTAAAGAAGAATTACACTTAACTCAATTCCTGTTGAATAAAGTTGAGGACAAAACTTAAATCATGTAGTTTGCATTTTGTTCAACTGAACCTGTTAGTTTGGAACTCCTTTCAGAGGACAGAGTGGTAGTAATTAACAATATTTACTGTTAAAGGATCCCACTTCTTCCACAGTCCAACAAATACCTCAGTATCACAACCCAGGCATTTTTTTAAGATAGTATTAATTAGTTAAATCTATTTACTTAAAAAAAAAACTATTAACACAGTTAAGGGAAATGGTTAGCCTTAGTGAAAATACTAAGTTAAATCTCTTGTGTATGTTTTCCACTGTTATGCTTACAGATGAGCTACTTCGAAATAAAAAGTCTCAAAGGAAACAACATGATGTTTTTAGTACACGTCTTTTCTACCATTCACTGCACCGATACTACTTTTGGAAATGGCAAAACTAAGGAAATCTACAAGAGTCAGGGGAGGGACCTTCTGACATCAAAATTTCAATTTAATCATTTTTAGTTTTTCAGAATATTTCAACTCTTAAAAAAAATAGAGAAACAGGAATCTTGTAGAAATATGATGGGGTACTATTCTGCTTTTTGATTTCGGGTCAAACAATCGTCGCAGACGAAACTGCGAGAAACTACTGTGGCTACCAAGGTGTGTGCCCGCGATTGTGTATATACTAGTGTGAGAGAGAAGGGTTCCGCCTGAGACTGCGACAGGACCTTAAACCGTCCTCCCTCCAGTGACTGAATCGCCTTTACCGTCTCGAACTGAGGTGGATATACATATTTCGGTTGTGGAAAAATAGACGACAAAGGCCCAAATTTTGAGAAATAGTAAGAAAATAAAGGTTCAGAGCTACGTAACCTCGGAGGATGCCCGGCCCACGGACAGCCGGTCCGTGCCCGTCCCCCGCCCGTATATCCGGCGCGACCTCGGTCGTCCCTCCCGAGGCGACTGTGAGGAGTTTGCTCTCGGTCGCTGCCAGCACAGCCCGCGGGCTCCCCAGCGGCCTCCACGGGGCTGAAGGCAGGTACCTGTTGAGGAGCAGCGAGGCGACGCTGAGGCAGAGCAGCAGGAAGCAGAACAGCGGGTACTGGCGGCAGATTTCGCGACCCACGTCCAGCCGCAGCCGCTGCTTCAGCCTCCCTCCGATCATCCGCATCCAAGACCCCATCTCGGTCCATGCAGCGGAGGACGTGTTGCCCACAGAGGCCGAGGCGGAGGACACCCCAACCGCCCGGCGGCGGATCCACATAGCCTCCCACCACCCAGCTCCGCAGCGAGCCGCAGCCGCAACAGGCCCCGCCCCCGAGGCCCTCGCCGCGCACGCGCAGCCCCCGCCTCCCCTCAAACGCAAGACCGCAGTAGGTCCACCGCCGCCACCCTGCGGGAGGACCCGGGAAATGCTCGAACCGAGACATTGTGGCCTGGTCACTCACTGGCCTTATCCGGAAGTTCAGGGAAACTTAGAACGTCGAAACTGGCAGGATTACGGAAGAGTGGAGGAAAGTTACCTATGCACCATACCCAACTGCGGCTCCGAAACGCTCTGGGAAGTGTAGTCTGTGTATCGTACCCTGTCGCCCCACCCTTTCAGATTCTCGTAGCCCCACCTAAGAAAAAGGAGTGGACGCCATCGAGTTGGCTTTTTATAGGGGGAATCAAGTTGAGGATTACCAAGTGGAGAGAGAAACATCCCACCTGGCTGTCACCCACTCCAGAAAACCAATGTCTTAGCCATGTCACTAACAAGGTGGAGCCCGAGTAACCTCGCCTGGCGAGCTTAGACACAAACCCCCGTATGAGAAAGCAGGTTGACAAACTAGATATTTCCTTTTAGACTATCATTCTAAATTTTAATGTTCGTATTTTGTTGTAGCCAAAATTTCAAGCAGCGTGAGAAACACTTAAACATATACACATTCTCATAGCGTAAGTATTCTAGCTTCAACTACGGTGTAGTCACATTGCTGGGACAAAGATGCTGCTTGGGCTCATTCTGATGAAGCCAAGATTTTATGCTAGTCTAACGCTGCTGGCACGTGCCATCATGCAAACTGTCACTTCTCTTCCCTAGAATGTTAATCATTCAAGGCAAGGAAACAAACTCCTTATGTGCTTTTAAAGAGTGTGTGCAGCTTTTCATCAGTATTTTCTAAATATTCTGAAAGGGTGGGTCATCCATAGTGACTTTCCTTTTCAGAATGTGCCATCCTTTCTTACCAATACTGCTAATCATTAAAATTTCATTGATACCCTTGTCTTTAAATGTACACGTATACCTAATGTCTTCCGGACATTCCAAATTAACAGATACAATTTTTGGGCCGAAAATACTTGTTAACATTTCCAGTGGAAAAGAGGTCTCACTGTCTCCATTATTTTTTAAATTATTAGAAACTTGTGTAAAGCTTAAAACTTGTCTCGAGGTAATATTTAACCTCACGTTTGTAACTTTACACTGAAACTCCTTAGGAAGGCATGGTGGTAGATCATTGCAATTTTAGCACTTAAAGCAAGAATATCACTTATCTGAGGCCAGCCTAGACCACATAGCAAAGACCCTGACTCAAACCAAAAGACAAGGGCTTGTTAAATATGTAGAGGGTTTAATATCCAACACTGCAAATTAATCCGTTTTTCTAGAGCCACACTAGGGATAATACAAAAACAGAAACAGCTCATAAGTGATTAATGTGAATCTAATTCCAACTGGTTAATAACTTATCTGGCAAGATGTAGTGTTTTAAATGTTTGCTTCCGAAGCTTATTCTGGAATTTTACCATGAGCCAGCATGTACTTTAAACAAAATATTTTCAGTTCTGTTCAAATTAGACACATTTGTTTTTGTAATTACTCTGCAGGAGCAATTAGAATGAACTAGGCAATTTTCTATATTGGCTTTAAAATAGAAGAGTGAAAACGTTCCATAAAAACTTTGTCTTAAACATGGTAATCAGTACACAACTGAGCTAAATACTTTTGCCTGAAAAGATTCTTTAAAGTACACACCTAAGAAAATTAACCTTTATTAAATGTCTTCAATCTTCAGTCTACTATTCACCTTACACTCATGTCCATGGAGTATCATTGCAATCCTCTAATAAATGTTAAGCTCCCTAGTGCAGCTACAGAAATGTCTTGCATAAGTTACTTAACAGCTGTACTTCAACACCTGCATCTCATCTCTCTATAATGGATTTAATGTGTAAAGATTAAACTGGGTGAAGAGTGCTTATTAAATACGTTTGTACATTAATACAGTAAGTTTGTTTTGGACTTCAGAACATGAAAATCTATACCACTGGTCTAGATGAAAACATGAAATCTCTAAAAAGGCTTATCTACCCCCTCCCCAATTCTAAGCAGTCTATTTTGGTGGTATCTGACCACATACATGACAACACATGAAATGTGCACTCCAAGTGTAAAATACAAAAAAAAAAAACCAGACTGTTTTAAAGCAGTTTTTTTTTTAAGATTATGTATAGAGTTCTGTCTGCATGAATTCCTGCAAGCCAGAAGGCACCATAACTCAATACAGATGGTTGTGAGCTAACATGCGGTTGCTGGCAATTAAACTCAGGACCTGTGAAGAGTAGCCAGTGCTCTTAACCAGAGACCCATAACGCTAGTCCCAACAATGTCTTTTTATTGTTAGAAAACTCAAAACTGCAGCCTGAATCTTAGTATAATGGCCTGGACTATTACAATAAGCTGTGAAAGCCCACTATAATATTAAGATTTTTGAAACATGGTGTCACATTGTAGCCGTAGCCCCTGCTGGTCAATCACCCTGCCTCAGCCTCAAGTGCTAGGATTACATGCATGAGGCACGACACTCAGCGATTTACATATTTTTGATAAATGATGCAACTATGTGTGCTAGAGGTGTGCTTAGAAAGTATAATTATCCATCTAAAGGCCCATAGACATCAAACTTCCAATAGTATGTCCATTATTTTAATGAATATTTATTGAATACCAAGTTAAGTGTAAGGCACTGTGCTAGATGTGGTGGAAGATACAATACGTTTAGTTGAGTTTCTGACCTCCAAAGGCTTACAATCTAGTGAGGAAAACAAGTCACACAAAGATGTAATGTATAAATAATACAGGGAAGATTTAAAGGCTATAATAGTTTGTTGTTGTTTCCCTAAAGAACAAGTAATGGGGGCAATTTTTAATGGGTCAAGATCTAAGAAAGCCTCTGGGAAGATACTTGCACAAACAGCAGTTTTTATTTTCAGTTAAATTTCAGAGGTAATGAAGCACTAGGGAAAGCTAAATAAAATACCTAATGTTTCCACTTAATTGAAGCCTGATTTCTCTCTCTCCCAGTATATCCTAAAGTATACAGGAATTTGAGGTAGTATTAAGTCCCAGTTTACATTATATATACTTTCTTAAAGACAGTACCCACCCTTGAACACCCAGCAATCTTCCTGCCTCAGCCTTCTAGGACTGGGATTACAGGCATAAAAACACAATGCCTACCTCATGTTTACTTAATTCTGATGCTAAATGAAAAACACTTTAATAAGTTTGTCCCACCACGTGCACACATTGGACACGTGAGGAAGATATCCCTAGAAGTTAGACTCTCCTTTCAGCTCCCTCCCTCCTCAGTTAAATCATTAAAGTATTTTTATTGATTTTTTACAACTTTATTCTTATCGTCTTTCTCCCAGCCAATTACCACTATAAATCAAGTTCTGAATACAAAAAATTTATATAAAAAGGTGATGATTTACTTTACTTCAACTCCTAAAAAAAACTAGAGTGTCAATTAATATGCTCATGAGAAGTTCAGTAATTGTTAGAGTTCTAAGATGTTTAAAAGTTCAACCAGGTGGTGGTGATGCATGCACTTAGGAGGAATATGCAGGTAGCTGGACCTGAATTTGCGGACACCCTGATCTACAGAGCAAGAGTTCCAGGATAGCCAGCTACAAAGTAAAAGTCCATTTCAAACCCCACCAACACCAAAATTGTTGCTTTCCTATTTAACATTTTTGTGATCTTGAAGTAAATCTCCATCAGGAAGAAAACAAAGAACTACAACCTTATAGAATCAGTGGCTCAAGTATAGATACTCCCTGGGTAAAATAAGCTGCACCACCAAAGTCTATGCCATCTAGTGTTAGCACCAGAGAGCTTAAATATGTCACATTTATCGATTTATTTCTAACTTATAATATACAAGCAAGGTAGCCTCTAAAAATCTGTTAGGGAATTGGGTGTGATTCACAACTTCAGAAAATGTAACTGCCTGGCAATGGAAAATTATCAACTCACCTATTAAAAAAAACTACGTTTGAAAAGGCACTTATACTCTATTATCACAAGCTTGTGACAAGATTAACAATGTGTATTATTCATTTCTTAACATAGCTACTTCCCATGAAAAAGAAATGTTAACTGTATTTCAGATGCTTATATATCTACTTAAGCTATCTTTGTAGTTTAAATATTTAACACAAAAACATTTAGAAATTTTTACATTTCCTACCATCTCAGTATACCATGCAACTTAAAGCACTTTGAGCCAAAGTGCAATAATAGTCTGTAATCCCAGTACTAAGGAGGCAAAGGACTGCCACAAATTTGAGGGCATTGTGGTCTAATGGCGCTTTATTACACCAGCTAGGACAAAGGGGAAAACCTAACGGGGGAGTGGGGGACGGGGCAGCGCAGGTGGCAAAGCACTTTGACTTGGCACTGACAGAGCATCACGCAATTAGGCTTTCAGTGTACAATACACCAAGTGTAGCAGTTCACACCAGTAATCCCCAAACTTGGAAGGAGAAAAAGCCTTGCCATGAGTTTGAGAAACATCCTGGTTACATGAGCTCCAGACAAGACTGGGAGACAAGTCCTTGACACACAAAAACATAAAGATAGTAGATTCTTCTAAAATTAGTGTTTGAATTGTAGGTCTACAGAAAAAGGCTTTAAATAATCTAATCAATTTTTACTTTTGATTAAAAAAATCATTAAAATATCTACTGGAAAATGTAAAACAGTTACCATTTAGATGTGGGCTTCTTTAAAATGAACATAAAGACTGTGAAAATGCAAATATTAGTGAATCAGTCTCATGCCCTACACTCAAAAGACAATAAGGACTGCAACTGATTTCCAGATGCTTGAAAAACAGTTCATTTACTTCTATTTGCAGTTGTACATTATATATATGAGATCAACTTTTAGTTATTTCTGGAGGCTAAATAGCTAGGCTTCCTTAACAACACCTACAGAATCATTGATGGTAGCAGTCAGTGATGGAGCGGTTCTGTGGGGATTCAGTACCTGAAACATGTACGACAATGCTCTACAACAGACCTTTTCAAATACTAAGTCCTCAAGATGTTGGAAACACAACCTATGTAAACATTTAAAATTACATGCATGGTCCTAGACAAATTCCAGTTGTCGGGCTCCTGTTTTGTTTTACTTCCCCTGCCGGCCGATGGTGGCGCACGCCTTTAATCCCAGCACTCGGGAGGCAGAGGCAGGCGGATCTCTGTGAGTTCAAGACCAGCCTGGTCTACAGGAGCTAGTTCCAGGACAGGCTCCAAAGCCACAGAAAAACCCTGTCTCGGAAAAAAAACCCAAAAAAATGTTTGGTTTATTTTTTTACTTCCCCTATGTAAAGAAATCATAAAAAAGTAGTAATGTAATTAATACATGAATTAGAAAGTGAATTTAACAGTATCAGTAACAATTTAAGTGGTTCTGAAGACTCAAGTAAAATGCTGCCATGTTTTTAAAACTATGGCTTTCTTGGCAGGCGGTAGTGACACATGCCTTTAATCCCAGAATTTAGCAGGAGAACAGAGTCAAGTATATCTCTGTGAGTTCGAGGCCACCCTGGTCTAAAGTGTGACTTCCAGAACAGACATCAAAGATGCACACAGAAGCCGTCTTAAAAACAAAAACAACAAAAAAACCCGTGGCTTTCCTCTCAAATACCTTGAGGTTTACAAAGTATTTTTTCGTTCAAAAATAGTTAAGACAGTATATACAGCACACATGAAAAACCCATTTAATTGCCCAAGAAAGCAATGGCTGATTCTCAGACTTATGTTGATAGTTTTGATCTGTCTGCAAATGTTGTCTGAAGAATGAAGTTTAAAGTGTGGCACAACCCTTGAGACATGAAAAACATTAATGTAAATGGCTGGAGATGGCTCAACAGCAGTTAAGAGCACTGGCTGCTCTTCCAGAGAACAAGGCTTAGATTCCCAGCACAGAGATGGAAACTAAAAACCATCTGTAACTCCAGTTCGATGGCAAAAGGCATGTCACCTCTTCTTACCTCCACAGATAGAGGATGCACATGCTAGGAAAAAAACTATAAATGTAATTTTAATTCAAATATTAACCAAAACCAGACAAGGAAGTTGATACACTGGTAAAAGTACTAGTAAACTGCAGTCAACTTACAAAACATGCAGTAACCATTAAGTGGCCTGCATTTTACATTATAAAGTGTTATTGTCTGAAACTAGATTTCCTTTGTATTTTCTTCTTTAGGAATCCACTTAACAGATTTGTCATTAAGAATACCATGACAGGGTATGATAATATAAAAAGGAACTCTAATATGTAGAAACAACTATTAGCAGATTCACATATGCAGAAATCAAACAAGCCTCGAAATTAAAAAATATGATGTGAAGCTGTATTACAGACATGATTAGGGAACTAAAATCAGGAAAAGATAAAGACAGCTATGAGGAGAGTGGAGAACTATGAAGTGCTGGGGGGGGGGCAGGGATTTCTCAAGACTAACAGAACAAGGAAACACTACATAGGTTTAAAAAGTCCTTTGCAAATAGCCAGTTTTGTATTAGGATGTATCTGTTACGTGTTTGTATCGTTAAAAACTCATAAAAACAATGAGGGGAAAAAATACTTGAATGTACATCGTTCCAATACTAGAAAACCCAGTAAAAAGTTACAACTAAAATTATCAAGTATGAGAGGTTTCAATAGACATTATTTACTCTGTGTGAGGATGCACAGTTACTGATACTTTAGGGGGCACCAGGGCATGTTAATTTGGAAGTTTTGTTTAAATTGTATTTGTTAAGGAACATCCAAATTACCAATAAAGGATGTTGGGCCAGGTGTACTAAGATACATATTTAATCCCAGCACTCACAAAACAAAGGAAGGTAAATCTCTTGTGATTTCCAGCAAAGCCTGGTCTAAACAGAGGGATTCACAAAAAGCAGGGCTAGCCGGGCGGTGGTGGCACACACCTTTAATCCCAGCACTCGGGAAGCAGAGGCAGATGGATCTCTCTGAGTTTGAGACCAGCCTGGTCTACAAGAGCTAGTTCCAGGACAGGCTCCAAAACCACAGAAAAACCCTGTCTCGAAAAAACCCAAAAAAAAAAAAAAAAAAGACAAAAGACAAGCAGGGCTATATAGTGAGACTCTGCCTCAAAGACAAAAAGAAAATGAATTAAGGTTCAGCCTTAGTATTTCAAGAAACTTGTCTACAATCTTAAGATACTTGAAATAAGCAAGAAATTAAAATACACAATTTGAACAAAAAAATTTAGTTGGCATTTACATGACAAGTCGACTCCACTCTAATATTAACATAGCAGGTTAAGAAATTTAGGAGTTATGTTAATGCTGTGGCTTGTAATTTTCTTTTAAAAACAAACCTCAGCATTAGCTTCCTTACTGAAAAGCTCTTTCACCAAAGAGCAACTAATAAACAGCAAAATAATGTACCTGAAGTGTTCATGCTGGTAAATTACTACAGAATGAATAGACTTCACACACACAAAAAAAGCACAAAGATTAGAAGGCAAATTTTGATGAAAATGCAAGGTACATGTCATAAAATATGGAACGCCGCACTACTGATTTCACAGAACATTATCTTCAGCAGGCATGAAAACTCGAACTCAGGGATTAAGTATATAACTATACATTGATGTTTTTAACTGTCCCAATGACGACAAGGTTTTACTGTTTTTACTTAAGTTGTTAGGATTACTTAACTCATTGAAACTCTATTTAGAAGCAGCCCAGTATTTTTGCTTTAACAACCTATACTTTGTCAGAATGTGTGAGAAATCAGACACCAGAATGTGAATTCTTATGAATATAAGGTTAAGTGTCAGGTATCCAACAATTTTAACTCAAACACCTAGGTCTACCAAGTGTGAGTTTCCTCATAAGTTTCCTGGTACATGTACACATACAGACTGAACTAAGTGAATTATGTGGAAGTATGAGTAATTAAGAACTAAACAGATTTTTAGTAAAGATCTTAATTCAGAAAAAGAAAAATCAGTATTTAATATCATAACACTAATTAATTTAAGCCTACCTAATTTAATGATCTGGAAGCTCCAAGAATAACCTAAAAATGTTCATTAAAAAAAGTTTAAGAGCCGGGCGGTGGTGGTGCACGCCTTTAATCCCAGCACTCGGGAGGCATAGGCAGGCGGATCTCTGTGAGTTTGAGGCCAGCCTAGTCTAGAAGAGCTAGTTCAAGGGAAGGAACCAAAAAAGCTACGGAGAAACCTTGTCTCGAAAATAAAAAAAAAAAAAAAAAAAAAAAAAACAATGCTTCAGTCCAGAAGTCCACAGCTCAGTGTGCTTGCTATGTTAATTACGTATCAGTAAAAAAGTTCAAGAGAGCCGGGCGATGGTGGCGCACACCTTTAATCCCAGCACTCGGGAGGCAGAGACAGGCGGATCTCTGTGAGTTCGAGACCAGCCTGGTCTACAGAGCGAGTTCCAGGACAGGCTCCAAAGCCACAGAGAAACCCTGTCTCGAAAACCAAAAAAAAAAAAAAAAAAATTCAAGAGAAGGGACCCACCGCAGATCTTAAGTCTTGATCAGTGGTAAATCAGAACCTGTGAACTGTTACTATGGTCTGATTTAAACAATGAGGACCCTCTTATAATTTAAAGTAAAAGGCTAATCTGGACAATGCGATGAAAAACAAATTTAACGTCAAAACTTGCACAGAAAAGGACAAGTTATTTAATACAAAATGTTAGTGTGTAATAGGGAAGGTTAAAACACAAATCTAAGTCCGTTAAGACTAAGTTCAATTAAAAGAACCGAAAATTACAAATGGTTCCCTTTGAAATCTCATCTGCAGTCTACATTATCTTTCAGAGCACCTGTGTCTTAATGTTCATGTTTACAAGCTGAATCATGATATTTTAATAAACTTGACTCTACTAAAAAAAAAATAGAAATAAAAACAAAGGTACAGGCCAGGCATGGTGGCACTCACCTTTAATCCCAGCAATCAGGAGGGGGAGAGGCAGAGAGATCCTGAGTTCTTTACCGCAGCATATCTCAAACAAAAACAGAGTGGGTGGATGTGGGTGTGTGGGTAGGGTATGTATATGAAAACTCTCAGTACCACACTCAACAGATGTTGAAAGCAAAATAAGTCAAGAGGAGTCAAGACTGTTTCAAAAAGAGGGTAGGAGAGGACTTATGATCTATACATGAATCCTGAAGGAGGTTGGAGAGTCTGAGCAAAACTGCTTACAAAAAATTAAAGTAACTCCGAAGTTCTGAAGAAAAAAAATTATCTCCACGTATCAAACAAGAGCAAGAGTACCATGAGTGTTTATAGATCATAAAACTTTTAACAAAATACCTACCTGAAAACAAATTCAAATGGAACTCAAGCACAAGCTATGGAACTCAACAGAACAGTAAAAAACCTCACAAAGCATTAAGCAAATAAGAAATGAAAAGGTAGTAAAATTATCTTAACAAAGGTAATTAGGGATAAAAAACTTAAGTGATAGTTGGTTAGTTATGGCATCTACCTAAACAAATGATAATGCTTATTAAGGGAATTGATTTTGCCTTAGAGTTTTGCACTCCAAAGGGCCCATTTTGGCATAGCAGAAATGTACATTATGTACTGTTTTAGCTATCTTCAGTCTACAAGGTAAAAATATTAGTGTCAACAACCAACAGAAAAATTAACAATAATTAGGAGATGAAGTCAAAGTATTCTATGCTGTTTTACATTTGTTTGCTGTGTCTAAATGTATCATCCAGAGTGGTGTTAATTCAATCCTGTCTCAGCCTGAGCGCTGATAATACAGATAAGTGCTTTTAAGCTTGACTCATGTTTTTCTAGCAATAAAGGTAAAAGGTTTAGATAACACAAGTCAAATTCTTGAAAAAAGGAAACACTGCTTAGACACATTAAAAGTTTTTTTTAAAAAAAAAAAAAAACAGGTACGGTGATGCACACCTCTGATCCCAACACGTAGAAGACAGAAGCAGGTGGATCTGATTTTAAGGCCAGTCAGTTCTAGGGAAACCAGAGCTAGAGAAACCTTGTCCTAAAGACAAAAACAAAGAGGTTAAATGTTACTACTAGAACTGCGAGAGATGGGAGTGTGCTGGAATACATGGAAGACTTCTGTATTTCATAACCTGTGTTATTTCAGAGCTTTCCAAAAAAAAGATTTACGTTATTATCAGCATTGGTGTATATACTAGTGCAGGCTTCATTTATATATATAAGGTCCTGAATGACATCTTCAGTACCAAAACATTAAACTGTCAAGTACAAAATAAAATAAACATGAATACCATCTTGACTCAAAACTAAAAACTTTTATTTCCTGATCTAACTGCCAATTGGTAGATTAAAAGACTTTTCATGTAGAATTTATTGCCAAGTCATATTTAAAAGTCTAGTACTGTAGATACTGCTAAAAATCAGTGATTTCAAAACTTTAATTACCCTCTCATTCAAACTGCTATGTAAAGGACTCTATAGATATCCTAACTAAAAGCTTTCAATTCAATCTTTAAGTACCACTATTTATAAACAAAGGGTTTTCCTTAGCACCATACACTTAAATTGAACATTATCAAAGGAAAATTGATAGGCTGAATTTGGGGAGAATCACTGCTAATGAAGACTTAAAAGCATTCTTTTGCCTTACAATTTCAAATTAGGAAACTTATAAAACACATAAAGCATTTAAATCATTACTGCCTATGACCCTGAAAATGGCAATACTATTTTTAATTTTTTTAAAAAACCTATTAAAAATTTAATCATGGAACTTCACAACCTTAATTTACTAGAATGGCAGCAGTTAGTTAGCATATAAAAAGATTCTAAATAAATTAAACAATACATCCAATTACCTGAGCATCTATGAAATGAAAAGTGTTCAAATTGTTTTTGAGCTGCCTGCATAACACTATTACTCACATGACCTGCCCTCAAGGAGCTTCCATTCTAAAAGATAAAAAATAAACATGATCATAACTAGGTAACTCAAGCAAACTGATAAAAAAAAGCAGTATGCCATACAAACTGAATGATTATAGTATCTTCTGTCCCCTTTACTTAACGCTCCTAAATGCTAAATGGATTTTCACAAACCCAGGGTCCCCTAGAGTTTGTATAATTTTTTTAAAGGAACATGAAATGTAAAAGTCTAAAGGAATTGAATTTGTCCTTAATTCTGAAACATTCCCAAAAGCTTTCTTTATACTTTCAAGATGAAAAGAGCAAAGTGAATTCTTTTCCACCAAACGATAATATACTACATGCACGTTAACTGTAGAACAGAAGTTAAAAAGTTTAATGTGCAGATATAAACATGAACTTTACTGTATTGCTTTTTGTTCTCTTGTTTCTGTCCCGAGCGACATTCAAACTAAATGAGAACAAGTAATTCATATACTTTTCTAATTCGTCATGGCATATTAAATAAGTTGAGCAATTACAAATGAAATTCCTACCTCTTCAGGCTTCTCCCTCAATCTCCTGTGATTATAAAATGCACTATCAGGTACAGCTGGCTCTTCTGATGTTCTCTTTCGGTTTTAATTAATGATGTATATGCATCCAGGTTTGAGGAATTTGCCTTTCAAATAGTATACTATCTGTATTTCATAAATGCCATGACTACTCAAATTTCATCTCATTTTAAAGTTAGCACCATTAAATGATCCCCGACACAAGAGGAATGTCAGGACTTCAGTGGGGTGTCATGCAGAATCCGGAACTTTTCCATGAATCTTGCATTACTATTATCAAGTCTTATTTTTATTTTACCCAGTAATCTACAGAAATAGCTCGTCTACCCAATCATTTTGACCCCTTTCCCTGGAAAGGCTAAAATTGACATAACTTCTCTCCAAGTTGAAATTTCATCATAACCATCCTTTCGGAATAGTTTAAGGAATGAGAAGACATGAAATTACTATGACCTTTGTAATTCTCTAATCAGAAATTGGGTTTAAATTGTAACACAAACTACATCATTTAAGCTTGTAAAAAGTGACCCTATTTTTATCACAACTAAATTTATTGTGTGAGAAATACATTTTAGAATGTTTCTTGCATTTGAAGACACTAATCTTTAAATGGCTTCCAAAGTGATTTACCAGGCCTTCCCTACTCCTAAGTCTTGAAATGATACTAATAAATATCAACTTGAGCAGATACAAAAGAAACTATTTCAATCAAGTAGCGAGGGTCCCTAAAGTATTTCACACCACCCCATCTCCTTCCTAGCCCCACCTCCAACTCTAGCCTGGAACCAGGAGCCAGAATATACTTACAAGTCCTGTACGTGGTCACTGACTTTATATGCAATGGAGCAGAGTTCATTCACATAAACTCATCTGTAGTAATCTAAATGCAAATTTTATCAAGAGATCATTTTCTTCATCCCCTCTCCTGAATTATTTGGTACTTCAATCTCATTTTCCAATCTTCAAAGAAATTTTATTTGCCAGAAATAAAACTGGAGAATAGAAGAACACTACATGGTGAAGCATGTTCCCAAAACAAATTATGGAGTTCATAAATCTATTGGCATATATGTGACCATATAGTTCCATAACTTAAAATTAAATGAAGACCAGCACAAAAACATTTATTCTATACATCTCCCAGTCATGTAACTTGCAATTCGAGATATGTGGGGAATTTGTTTTTACCATTTCCTAGTTATTTTGAATGTATCATGATCAAAACGCGACAGAGCACTAAAGATTCCAAGTGTCTATTAAAAAGGTGTTGAGTGAAAAATGATGAAGTAGAGGACACCCACAATAATTCTTGGACTCCTGGAGATCCTAAGACATGCTACAAAAATAGGTCTTTATTCTTAGGAAAATATAGTCAGAGCTAGCTTCCTTATGCTATACATAAAATCTTAACATCAGAGGCAGTACAGATAGTACAGATAGTTTTTGAACTGATCTCCAAACAAGCACAAACCCACTACGTTGGGAAAAAAAAAAACAAGTAATTTGAGGTTTTTGGCGAAAGACAGTACTTCACAAATCTAATCCAAATCAAAAAGCCTGCAGACAGCTTTCTGTGAGACGAAAGGAATGAAATAAATATAAATTCTATGGATAAATAAATGTAAAAGAATTTAAATAAGCTAAAATCTAATTTTTAATTAAAATACTCAGGTACAAGCTTTTGTTTCTCAAAGTCAGACTTCTAAATGTTTACCAGACTACTGTTAATATTAAAAACTTAGCCTTTGACCCAGAGTAATACTGATTTGCATTTGCAAAAATTGTTGTCCATCTGAATGCTTCTGGTCCTGAAAAACATTTTAGGTATATTATTGAAGGCAGACTGTGGTGCTAATATGGTCTATGTTTTAAGAACTTTTAAAAAGTGACAGACTCCAAAAGTCCATCAATACATGGCTCAGTTTTTAAAAAATGCCTGTGTGAGCCTTAGTTCATAATTAGCATCTTTAGTGGCATGCCCTATAGAGTGGTAAGATTACTAAGTAAATACTACACCATAAAAATCATCCCAAGAAGTCTGTTGCATGTATTGTTAAAGTTTAAGTTGTTTATTTGTGAACTTTATACCCACTGCTGAATTCCTGTTCTTGCTATGTATAACTGGGGAGAAAACAGTCTTGGATGGTATTATTGGAGTGTTAGGAACCTGAGTAACCATTTACTCTAGGATTGACTACCTTTTTTAATGCTCATGAAGCCCTTCTATATATTAATTTCTCCCATCAAACAGTAACTACATCAAATATGTATTTGCTGTTTCTGACCAAGTAATTCCAAAAAGGCTGTACTAAAAGCTAATTTTCCCGTGTGGTTTGATGTTCATCCTAATACTAAATACATCTTTTCAAATATCTTATATACAAGCATATAGCCCATATCACCCCATCAATCCATTTATAACATTCCTAATCTATTATGAAAAATGCTTATACTTTTGTCTAATCAGATTTGCATCAAATAGTAAAAGTTCTGCAATAATCAGTAAAAGTTTCTCATGATGCTGTTATGTGCCATAGTGAACATGATTCCTTTTATGCAATTCAATTCTCAGTTTTTAACATGTGATTCAATTGTAATGGCTAAATATCTTGCACAAAAAAGCATGCTTGGGAAGATTATAATTAACACAACTTTCTCACAAAGTAACTTCCTAAAAACTGATAAACTAAATTTATGAACACTTTTGATTGCCAAGTAGTCTGCAGAAACAAAATCTTGCGTCTGTTTTGGTTAGGTAACTTTTCAACAATCAAAATTATTTAAGGATAATATTTTTTATCTCAAGGAAGGGACTTGACTATTAAAGACCCTTTCCTTGACAATATATACAAAATTTAAATTGTCATCTGTCCATTCTTTGAAGCTGTCAAAGCCAAGAACCCAGAAACAAATCACAAATGCAATAACCTACATTAGTTAACATTCCCCCTTTTAACATGTTGACATTTTTACTAAAGGATTAGTTATTTTCGCATTTCCATTTCTCATATCCCATGACATTCCATAGAAATTGCATTATTGCTTTATAGGCCACACAACATTCAAAATTATGTTTATATGCATTGCCTGTTTTTCTTGTTTCTTTTAAGAGTTTGTTACTGATTTTACTACAGAAATTTAAGTTTGAAAATACCACGGTTAGTATTTCTTCTCAGAACTTAATTGTTCACATCACTAATCACTACATGCATATTTAGCTCTGATTATATTGCTCAAAAACTGCACCCATTATCAGAACAGTGCAAATGATATTTAATCTTAAAAGTAATTATAATGGCTTAAATTCAAAGTCATTAAATTGAACACTGTCAAGTATTTTCACTTGAGTCTATATTTTATCACCAATGTTTACATTACCCTTAAGTATAACCATCAATTCTTCACAATTTCTTTTTAATCAGTTTTCCCTCCCATGTCCACAAACTAAAAAAAGCCAAGTCTTAGAAACCCACAGAGCTCCACACTTCAATGTTTTCTTAAAGAACACATTTGTGAACTCACAAAGGTGTTCATCTTTCAACTTTGACAACGCAGTTAAGTCAAACAAACCTGTTCTAGCTTCCCAACAAATAAATTCACGAATTAACTAAAAGACCTTGACAGTGTCCGTTAAAAATGGTATGACAGTTAAGTGCCAATAGGCATGGCAATGACCTCTTAAATGGGATCATTTTACTCCTTGGACCTGGGAATTGCCAGCACCAAGGATTACACTGAGATTTGATTTTGCTGAAGGCTACATTTAATTGACCCACTTTCCATAACCTTGTATACTTACTATGTATGAAATGTACATGTTTTGTGTAGCCCTCAAACTTACACTAAGATTTGAAAGATGTACTTTTAAAAAGCACAGGGTAATATATAAAATCAGTGGAAGAAAGTTTCATTAAGCACCAGGAACAAATTTTTGTCACCCCATACTCATTTTGTAGGTAAGTTTCAACAACCGGCAAGGCACATTTACATATATTCCAATGAATACTTATTGACAAATTTTAAATTACACTCTATGCCCCAGCTATCCCAGTAACTGACATACAACATACTAAAATGGTTTATTAAGGTAACAAAAAAAGAAAGAAAAATAAAACCAATTAATGGGAAACATACAGGCTATTGGCAACCACTATTCTAAAATTATGTTAAGTACAAATGAACATACTGAAATGTGTGCAATTCTAAGTTTTTAAACCAGAAGATTTTCTATACTAACACACATTTATATTAATGACACATAAAAAAAATAAAAACTTTATTACAAAAATAAGTTACACTCGCCTCCAGCTTACAGTATAAAACAATTTTATTTGCAGGAATGCAAAATGATTGTTTGCCATGAGCATTTTGAACATATGACATATCTAATTTTCTTGTTAAATTTGCATTTACTGGGAAACTGGTGTGTATAAAACCTTAATTAGGTATAAGCTCTGATCTTCATCGTGGTGCCTATTGGTTATGTGATATAACTGCAGTATCCCTTTGGGGAAGGGGAAGGTATTTCTTTACACCAAGTCCTACTTAAACTATAATTTTACTTTTGACTTTAAGCTATCAACTTAGGACTTGGCAAAAAACTTT
>NC_022012.1:51706982-51710962 GCF_000317375.1 Microtus ochrogaster | reverse complement strand
AAAAAAAAAAAAAAAAAGAAGAAAACAATTTCTGAGAGATGGTTGATTCTCTCCTTCCACCAGTGGATGGAGTCCTAGGACAGACAGAACCTGATTTGAAAACTTGACAGCTAGTAACTTACTTGCTTGGTTACCTCACCAACTCCAGAAATAATTTCCCTTTTAACACTCAATTCATAAAAGCATTTTCCTATTCCAACATAAACACATAAAAAACACAATACTAGGGGCTGAAGAGCTGGCTCAGAGGTTAAGAGCACTGACTGCTCTTCCAGAGGTCCTGATTCAATTCCCAGCAATACACATGGTGGCTCACAACCATCTGTAATGATATCTGGGGCCCTCTTCTGGCATGCAGGCATATATGGAGGCTGAACACTGTATACATAAATAAATCTTAAAATAAAACCCACTATTCTGACACAAAGGGTTTTCAGACCGACCTTTTTTGATGGTTTATATTTTTTGTTGCTATTTTTTGTTTTTTTCCTTCAATTTTGGATTTCTTCTCTGTGTACCCCCTAGCTGATCCAAATTTCACTCTGTAGACCATGTTGGCCTCAAACTCAGAGATCCACCTGCCTCTGCCTCCCACGTGCTGGGATTAAAGGTGTGTACCACCACCTGACTTGATAGAGTATGATTTTTTTTATTCTGGCATAATGAGTAGTAAATTATCTTTTTCTGACTTAAGGAACACAAACCAAGCAGCTAATCTATGCAATAATTCTCACAAAGGATAATGGTTCCATTCCAACTCCTACCACGTCTAGGGATGTAAGTGGGTGCTATTGCTTCCTAGAAAAAGCTGGGAGATGTTGATACTGTCTTATAATCAAAAAAAATTAAAAACCTAAAATGTCCATAACAAAAAAACAGAGGGCCAGAACCACTGCCTTAGTTCAATGCCATCTCTTCAATAACTGATCTTAGACAAGTTGAAATCTGTGCATCAAGAATTTTATCATCTAAAACTGAGTAAAAGACTAAGATGCAATGTGAACATTCAAATATGTTATAGGTTTTACCAAGTCAAAAATGTAATTTCTCTAATCCCAATCTGGAATAATTTCTGATACTTATATCTGGTATCACTTTAATAATCTCTAATTGTCTTCTAAAGGGAAGTATCAAAATATTACTTTTATTACATACAGACTAAAATATTCAAGAATTTGAGTATTGAGACTATAAAAAACTCTTTTCTTTTTTTAGGCTTCAACCACCAAAACAATACAGCTCACTTCTTTAGATCTTAAACAAAAATAAAGATCACAATGATAACTGTTTCATGAGATATCTGAAAAAATATATTTGATAGCAAATTACTTAGTTAGTATTTGAGATTAAGGCCCTGAACTTACCATCCATCCACTAGACATTTAACTATGTGTACAAGAATGTGGTCACTTCTTTAATTATGAAATAACAGGCATATGTAAAAAGGATCTTCCTTTACTCACAGAAAGCTGTCCTTAATTAAATACTTGTAACTAATATGGTGGACCACACCTTTAATCCCAGGAGGCAGATCCGGGGGACCCAAGAGTTCAAGGCCAGCCTGGCCTACAGACCAAGTTTGCTACACAAAGGAACTCTGTCATGAATGAGTGAGTGAGTGAGTGAGTGAGTGAGTGAGTGAGTGAGTGAGTGAGTGAGTGAGTGAGTGAGTGAGTAAATACTGATTTTATGTTAAACAGCAATTACCGTCTTTATCCCTAACAATTTGTAAAGTGCTATCTTCATTTCTTAAGACTCAATGTTTCCCTTTCCTTTTTATAAAGACATGTGGTTTTCTGTACATCATAAGAGGGCATGGTCCAGCACACTGAACAAAACCAAAGGCCAACTTCTGCTGGTGTCCTACAATTTCCAGTACCCTGGAAATTGAATCAAGTTTCGCAAGACGACAGTGAGTCATCACCTCTCTAGCACCTATTTTTTTTTCTTTTTACGAAGGTTTATTTTGTTTGTACATCAACAGGCATTATGCTTCATGTGTGAAGGGATAAGGAACAGATTTTCCTTATCTGAAGGAATAATCAACAGGTTTTCTTACCCCCAAGGAATCTTGAGGATCCCTCTATTACCTTAACACACACACACACCTCCTTGTAGATACTCTATAAAAGTGTCTCCAATTAATATAATTCATCACACATCTATTTTCAATAGTTTATTGTATATGTTTATGTATGCACAAGTGTACATAAATAAAACTGCCCAGAGGAGCATCAGAGTTAACCTAGAGTTATGGAGGTTCTAAGTTTCCAGATGTGTATGTTAAGAGACTCAATTCTGGCCCTCTAGTAGAGCAGCAAACAGCAAACACCCTTAACTGATGCTAAGCCATCTCTTCAACGACTGTAACTTGTTTAATATTTTATTTTACTATCTATCCCCATTTCACAAGGTCTATTCACCATCATATGAAATCTGAGTAATGAGGTATATGTTAAATGAATCTCTGTATCTCTTTGGTGTAAAGGTAACAACCTAATAAAAGACAGAATAGTCTACAACTCTCTGAGAAGAAATTCTCATGTAGGCATGGTGGCACACACCTTTAATCCCAGCACTTGGAGAAGCAGATAGCACTCTCTGATTTCAAGGCTAGTCTGGCTAGAGAATGATACACAGTGAGCACTCACTATTTAAAAAATAAATGAAGATAAAAAAATTGGGATGAGGAATCCCCATCTTTTGCCAACAATATTGTCATATAGATCACTAATATGAATTATACAGTAACATTAAAGACTCTGCTTCCCTTTGCTCAATTATCAGCTACTAGGAATTACCAAATATGCTCAACAGCAAGACCTTTGTAAATATTTATTTAGATCCTTGCCATTTCTCTATTACCCAAAGTTCTCAATTCAGGTTGTTTTCAAAAGGTACTTAATGTTTCAGTGATACAAAATATATCAAAATTATGTTTACAATTTTCTTTAAATTATACAAATTTTACTCACATTTGATTCTTTGCTGCTTGCCTCTGAGCTTTCCTTTCTTTTCTCTTCTGATCTGGTGGCTTAGCAAAAACAATTTCAATATTTTCTCCCTCCAAGTCTTTACCATTCATTTCTTCCATAGCCTTTAAAAAAAATGATCAATATGAAAAAAGGCCTTTCAAACATTAAAACTTAAAAAAAAATACTTAACATTAGCTCTGAAAGCCTCAGATAATTAGATAAAACATGGATGGGATTTAAAGATCCTCATCTTCACAATTTTTATTTAAGAAATTGGGTAAAACCAATAATAAAGTTTTGCTTGAATGAATTTCATAACTTGAACTTTGCCTTCAATTTATAAAGCATGCTGATTTTATGACTAAAATTGTTGATTTAATTTAGATGCCTAGGAAATTTTTACCACTTGTTTACCTTGACAGCACCATCTCGCTCATCAAAATGAATAAAAGCATAATCTTTTAGCTTCTTCACTCGTTCCAGTTTCCCAAACTGACTAAATGACTTTTCTAAAATTTCTTCTGTTACAGTATTGGCAAGGTTGCGAACAAAAAGCACTTTTACCTAAAATAAAAAAAACAAATTCTCTAAATATTTCCAAAAAGTTCAAGTTCCAAAAACCAACCACCCCACCCTACAGTTACCTTGAATTACAACCAGTTATATATATATTTTAGTTATATATATTTTAACTCCTGTGGGTAAGTATCAAGGAAGAAATATGCTGGTCAAGTTTAAAAAGTATGCTATTACAAAACAATTTCTACCATGAAAAACGTGCTCACCAGTCATTAGCAAATAAGCAGACTAAAGCTAAAGTAAACACACTTTTAATCCCAACTCAGAAGGCAGAGGCAGGAGGATCTGTGAGTTACAAAATGTTAATGCTTGAAATGTTAGTGAGGATGTAGAACAAGAGACACTTTCATTCACAGTGTAAGGGATGAAAAATGATACAGACCCTATAGAAGACAGCTACTTACAAACTAAATATATTCTTTTTTT
>NC_022012.1:51700158-51706882 GCF_000317375.1 Microtus ochrogaster | reverse complement strand
TTTGGAGCCTGTCCTGGAACTAGCTCTTGTAGACCAGGCTGGTCTCGAACTCACAGAGATCCGCCTGCCTCTGCCTCCCGAGTGCTGGGCTAAATATATTCTTATACTGTTATTGTTCCCTGTTATTTACCAGAGAGGTGATATTTTATGTTCATATAAAAACCTGCATCCAGCCGGGCAGTGGTGGCACATGCCTTTAATCCCAGCTACATAGAAATCCTGTCTTGAAAATAAAGTATTAGTCCTTCTTAATATATGTATAGTATTTAAAACTGCTACTCTAAAGTTATATCCCCAGAAAGAAGAGACACTGTCCTCTATAGATTTAAATAAGCTAGTTGTATTTAACAGAACCCTTTAACTATTAAAGGGATTCCTAAAAGACAAGACAACCTGCCAAACTGCACTTTAAGAGTTATCTCAAGAATTAGTCTCAACTGTTTGTAGAAGCAGAATACTTAACAATATCCAAACATTGCTAAGTTAGTATAGTTCACTTTTATTTTTTAAGGGATACTACTTAATAAATGGGGGAGGGCGCAAAGCA
This sequence comes from Microtus ochrogaster, assembly GCF_000317375.1. Lineage (NCBI taxonomy): Eukaryota > Metazoa > Chordata > Mammalia > Rodentia > Cricetidae > Microtus > Microtus ochrogaster. The sequence goes on along the minus strand of NC_022012.1, from coordinate 51,706,335 downwards.
ACATGTAAATTAATGACACCACCCTCAAATACTCAAAAGAAAGTGCTCTAGAATCTACACAATAAATTGTTGTGGGGCATGCCTTTAATCCCAGCACTCAGAAGGCAAAACGCTTGAGTTCATGGCCAGGCTGAGGTACAGAGCAAGTTCCAGGACAGAAACACTGTCTAGGAAAACCGCCAATAAATAAATAGATGAATAGCCATCCCTATAAATAAAATTAACACGATGAGGGCTAGAGAAATGATCAGAGTTTAAGAGCACTGGCCAGAGATCCTCATTTCAATACCCAGCCTCCAAAAAGGTGGCTCTCAACCTCTATGAGATCTGGTATGCTCTTCTGATGTGTGGGCACATACATCAGCAAAACACTACACAGAAAAAATAAATTTTTAGAAAAATGCGATAAATGCCTAAAGACTTCTATTTTCATTTTCCATGCACTCACATTTCTTACTCTTAGCTTCAAAAACATCATTTAAAACAATGCATACAATTCATTTAGTAGTAAGTCTTCTTTCATCCTCCTATTAACACAATAAAAATTGCTTTACTTAACAATAGTTACCTTTGCCATAACTTCAGGATCAGGATCTTCTATGGGATCAGCCCATTCAACAGTTCCAACATTTCCCCAGACTTTGACTTTACCACTCATTAACCTACGCCTTGCCTGGGCAGCTGTTTTGTGATCTTCATATTCCAGAAAGCAAAAGCCTCTATTTTTTTTCTTATCATCCGGTTGGTGATATAAAATGACATCTGTGAGACCCTCTGAAATTAAGCAAACATTCCAGAAAAATAAGTTAAGTAGCAAAAACATATAACAGCCAAAGCTTTGTTTTACTAAGACACTATTTAAATAAAAAATGAGAAATAATCTTATTTTCTAACCTAGACACTTTTAGAAAGATTAATAACTATTTTGAAAAGGACCAAAAGCCAGCTGTGGTGGTGGCACACACCTTTAATCCCAGTACCTGGGAGGTAGAGGTAGGAGGATCTCTGTAGTTCAAGTCTACCCTAAACTACCGAGTTCCAGTACAGCCAGAGCTCTTAAACCCTGTTTCTAGCCGGGCAGTGGTGGCGCACGCCTTTAATCCCAGCACTCAGGAGGCAGAGGCAAGCGGATCTCTGTGAGTTTGAGGCCAGCCTGGTCTACAAGAGCTAGTTCCAGGACAGGAAACAAAAGCTACGGAGAAACCCTGTCTCGAAAAATAAAAACCTGTTTCTAAGAAACAATTAACAACAACAAAAAAAAAAATATTCCCAAAGATCCAAATAATTTTCCAAATAAACCCTATCCTAGTATTCTATGCCCAGAAAATCTAACAAGAGCAAAATATTTAACTAGCCCCAAGAACTGTTTTGATTCCAATAAATCTATGAGGCAAATAAAAAAAATTCTATCATTTAGAAAAATGCCATCACATTGTCAAACATGTTTAACTTAATTCACTACATTAAAATTCCACTGGGAAGGGAGTGGTCATGTGTACAAGAACACACGTCTTTATCCTAGGTAAAAACTGAGCTATATCCAAAGTCCTAACTTTTTGTGTTTGACATAAAGCCTCGCTATTTTGCCAGGGGGTGAAATTTATTTAAATGGCATTTTTTCTGTTCTCAAATATTGATGAAAATTTCAAAAATTGTCAATTAAGAGAGTAAATATTGCTAATGCTGAGCACTTTTCTATGTTTCTAAATACTTAATTTTCTGAACAGTGTAGGCAGATAATTTTATTTTTTTTATTTATTTATTATGTATACAATATTCTGTCTGTGTGTATGCCTGCAGGCCGGAAGAGGGCACCAGACCTCTTTACAGATGGTTGTGAGACACCATGTGGTTGCCGGGAATTGAACTCAGGACCTTTGGAAGAGTAGGCAATGCTCTTAACCACTGAGCCATCTCTCCAGCCCCCAGATAATCAATCTTAAAAAATATACCATGTTAACTATAAATCTCCACTTATAACACTTGTTCCTTGACATGGGAGAAAGCTTCATTCATATGTAACAATTAAAAACTAACAGTTTGGAAATAAACACAAAACAAGGAGAGGATGTGCAACAATTTCACAGACTGAATTCAAATTACAGCTGTATTCCCAAGTTTAGTTTGTCTTACTATCTTTTTTTTTGTTTTGTTTTGTTTTTTTGTTTTTGTTTTTTTTGTTTTTGTTTTTGTTTTTCGAGACAGGGTTTCTCTGTGGCTTTGGAGCCTGTCCTGGAACTAGCTCTGTAGACCAGGCTGGTCTCAAACTCACAGAGATCCATCTGCCTCTGCCTCCAGAGTGCTGGGATTAAAGGCGTGCACCACCATCGCCCGGCTTGTCTTACTATCTTTTAAGACAAGGTCTCAGGGCTGCAGAGATTGCTCAGTCACTAAGAGCATACAATGCTCTTCCAGAAGTCTCAGTTCAATTGCCAGCACCTACATGGTGGCTCACAGCCATCTATAGTGGGCCCTAATGCCCTATTCTGGCATGCAGGCATACATGGAGATAAAGCATTGCTGCTAAGCTCTGGAATGACAGCTGGGTATTTATGTACCAACACCAGACTTTATGTAGCTATGGGTATCAAACCTAAGGTTTTGTGAATGCTAGGTAAACACTCTGTCCCCAGCTCTGTATACTCCTCCTACATTATCTTAACTGCCAGGAAATTACCTCCAAAACCTCTGTGTACATTTGCTGTTTAAAGTTATTTATGTTTATGGATACGTTTGCTTAAGTGTCTGTGCCTGGTACCCAGAATCACCTAAAACTGATGGTTGAGAACAGCCAAATGGGTACTAGAAATCCAACTCCAGTCCTCTGAAAAAGCAACCAATGCTCTTAACAGCCAATCAATCTCTAATTCACTGTCTGCTTATCTGACAATACACAAACACAGTTTTTCTTTGTATCCCTGGCTGCCCTAGAACTCAATAGATAGCCTGCCTCTGCCTCCCGAGTGCTGGCATTAAAGCTGTGCACTGTCACCATCGGCCTTGCTTAAGAAAACAATTTACCTCATAAAAATAAGTAAAAATTCTTACTCAACAAATATAGAGTTTATAGTATTTAGAACACTTGGCACAAAATATTCCCTTCATTACTGATAAGGTTGTACCTCCTGCCCATTAAATATAACCTTACCTGTCACTTTACTAAATTCTTCAAGAATCTGTTCCTTGGTTTTACTCTTAGGAATAGAGCCCACGAAAAGCCTATTGTTGGCAACTGAGATGCAGACACCAATGTGCTTTCCGGAACGAATTTCATGATTATTATACTGAAAGAAGAAAAAAGTGTATCACATTTTAAAGTTATTTTTATTATATATTCAATATAGAAGGTCAACTATTAGGATTGTGAAGACAAAAAGACACAAGGTGGCATCAAAAGAAACAGGAGTTGACATGATTAAATTACATTATATGAATGCATGGAAATACAATATAATTTTAATTATGTCCAATTATAAAAAGTTTAGCATAATTCCCATTTTAGAAAGAATGACAATTTAAAATAAGATTTTAAAAAAAGACCAAACAAGCTCATGATTTTAATGTCAGTTTGTTTTTTCATTATTTTAGTGTAGGAATCTTGATATTAGGCACTGTTTTGTAGCAGTTTTTATTCATAACTGCTGATTCTACATACAATATCTTAATCACTAAAATCATTTTTCCATCCAGGTATCCAAAATCATGGAAATCTCATTCACGATGAAATTTCCTGCTTCCAAGGTAACAACATACATAAATACTTTTTCTCATTCCCAAGTCCTCTTGTAACAAGTTTCAAAAAATATAAAGTAATAAAAAAAACCTTAAGTCTAAAGATTAAAAAATTTTTTAATTCTAAATTTAGCCTTATTCTTATCCCCCTAAAATTTCATCTTCACTAAATATACAATAAAAACCAAAAGAAAAAAGACTAGTTGTGATGTGTGTTTGTATATATACTTTTTTTTAAATATGTATTTATTTATTTATTATGTATACAATATTCTGTCTGTGTGTATGTCTGTAAGCCAGAAGAGGGCACCAGACCTCATTACAGATGGTTTGTGAGCCACCATGTGGTTGCTGGGAATTGAACTCAGGACCTTTGGAAGAGCAGGCAATGCTCTTAACCGCTGAGCCATCTCTCCAGTCCCCTGTATATATACCCTTTATACTTGGCGTTTTGCCAAGTATAAAACTACAAAAAAAGTAAATGTGATATTCTAGTAACCATATTCTATACAGTGGTGAGATATGGAAGAGCACTTCAAAAATACAATCTTACTATTTACAAAACGGTTTTTTTGGGGGGGTGGGGGGGTTGTTTTGCTTTCCCCAGGACAGGGTCTCTGTGTGAACCTGACTATCCTGGAATGCGCTCTGTAGACCAGACTGGCCTCAAACTCAGAGATCTGTCAGTCCCTACCTCCTGAGTACTGGGATTAAAGGCTTGCATCATCATAAGAGCCCCAATTGAAGTCTTAAAGTTTTGAACTAGTCTAAAAAACAATGGATTTTATGGATAGTAGTTTCTAAATTTAAAATAAAAAAAAAACTCAAACTTTTATGTTAATAACAATGATAAAGGCAGGAAGAATTCTTGATTAACCAATTCTACACATACTTGACCTCAAGATCCACTTTGTTCACAAATGACATATAAAACATCAACATGAGCTCTAGTCTTGCCAAGCAAGCCAGGCATTATCTGGTATTACATTTAACTCAGGGAGTTGACTCCTCATCACCTTGTTTATCTCTAGATAACTCAAGTTCACACACTGTTCACAACAGCTTCAGGCCTTCATTTTTGATCAAGCCAATTACATGTTTACATCTAATTCTCAACCGTCATACCCAACACATGACTTTTAAGTTGCAATTTTTGCCTATTTTCATCTCAGAGTTGGAGAGCTGAAAAGCAGTTAAGAATACTTGTTACTCTTCTAACGCTCAAGGTAGATTCCCAGCAACCACACAAGCCTCATGATCATTTGTTAGCTCCAGTTCCAGGGGCTCCAGTGCCTTCTTCTGGAATTTGCAGGTGCCAGTTAACATACATGGAAAAGTAGTGTTGAAATATAAAAAAAGAAAGTCTCAGTTTACATACCAATAACAAGCATCAAATATATACTAAAACTCCTAGCTAATTTTCATTTCTTTCCACAATACCTATATACAATTTCTAAGACAATTTTTTTAACCTCTCAGTCTCAAAAAAGTTTAGCCAAGCCGGGCAGTGCAAGCCTTTAATCCCAGCACTAGGGAGTCAGAGGCAGATGGGTCTCTGTGAGTTCGAGGCCAGCCTGGTCTACAGAGCTAGTTCCAGGACAGGCTCCAAAGACACAGAGAAACCCTGTCTCGAAAAACCAAAAAAAAAAAAAAAAAAACAAAAAACAAAAAAAACAAACAACAACAACAAAAAAAACAAACAAACTTTTGCCAGGCAGTAGTAATGGTAGTGATGCATGCTTTTAATCGCAGCACTCAAAAGGCAAAAACAGGTCTAATCTACAGGAATTCTAGGACAGCCAGAGCTACATAGAGAAAGCCTGTCACTAGAGGGGGGGGGGGTACTGTTTCCCTGAAAATTCCACCAGTCAAGCTCAACCAATAAACCAAGCTCACACAAACACTCTGTGATCCCCAAAATCTACAACGATCAACAAAGGCACCCTTTCAGGTTGACATCACCCTATCGTATCCAGTAGAGTAATTTGGTGCCCAGGAAACATCTGATAGTATTGGTTGTCATAGACTAAAGGGGACAATTAAGAAGCAGGAGGATTGCTTCTGTACATTCTGGCACAGTACACCAAAATTGTCAGGTAATAGCAAGGCTGACAAATCTTGCTATACACTTTATTTCCTCACATAGCATTTGCATCCTTATTTATTTATATCTTATCCTTTAGACCAAAAACCTCTTTTTGTTGTTGTTCTGTTTGAGACAGGGCTTCTCTGTGCAGCTCTGACTGTTCTGGAACTCACTCTGTACAAAAGACTCCTATAAACTAAAAAATAAAAATAAAGCCGGGCAATGGTGGCGCGCGCCTTTAATCCCAGCACTTGGGAGGCAGAGGCAGAAGGATCTCTGTGAGTTCGAGGCCAGCCTGGTCTACAGAGCTAGTTCCAGGACAGGCTCCAAAGCCACAGAGAAACCCTGTCTTGAAAAAC
>NC_022012.1:51698425-51699113 GCF_000317375.1 Microtus ochrogaster | reverse complement strand
ACCATCTGTAATGAGGTCTGGTGCCCTCTTCTGGCCTGCAGACATACACACGGACAGAATATTGTATACATAATAAATAAATATTTAAAAAAAAACACAAGAGAGGAAAAAGAACTAACTTTTAAAAATACTTTTTTAAAAAATTTCCAAAGTTTCTACCAACAAATTATTATTGAAAGCCATCAAAATCCATAGAATAAACCTAGGAAAGGTTAAGACAAAATAAAAATTCCATCAAGGCAACAGTAATTAGAAATTCTAAGGGCTGGGCATTGTGGCGCAAGCCTTTAAATCTAGCACTCGAGAAGCAGACAGTTAGATCTCTGATTTGTAGGTCAACCTGGTCTACTTAATGAGTTTCAGGACAGCCAAGGCTATGAAGAGTTACCCTGTATTCTAAAGAAAAACAGGGAAAATAACTTTAAGGGAAGCTGTCTATCTGTAAAGTAACAAACATTTCTTCAGTCACCAACATTAGAAAGCTACTTCTAAGTAATGAATATGTCTACTAGTCCTCCCTTCTAAACCACCATCATATCCTGCATCAACACAGGGTAAAAATAAAACGATTGAAGAATGACAAATTTAGAGTAATTTATTAAATAAAATAAACTTTTTCGCCCATATTTAACTAAACAAAAAGCTGAGTGCAGTGATGCACACCTGTAATCCTAGCTAGCCCTTGGAA
>NC_022012.1:51682247-51698325 GCF_000317375.1 Microtus ochrogaster | reverse complement strand
TAGCCCTTGGAAGTCTAAGGCAGGAGACCAGCGTGTGTTATATATATATATATATATATATATATATATATATATATATATATATATATTACAAAGGAAAGAAGGGAGGGGACAAGACAAGGAGAAAGGTGAGAGAATACCCACCTCATTTACTGCTGAACCCTGAGGCTAAGGGAAAGAATAGAAACAACCTGATTTTTTTATGACAATTTCTAATTAAATACGATATGCCCTAACTTTTAAGACACGGACACTTAGGCAGTTAGGGTTTTTCAGCACAGCATGATGGTATGAAGGATGAACAAAATGTGAAGTCTTTCATATTTAGTAAAATGGGTTCTCAAAACGGTTTTAAAAATCCAGCTTTCTGAGAAAGCCCAATGTCAGTGAGATGACAAAGAATAAAAGTTAGATTCTGTCTGTAGTGACGTTTCATTTGTATTTTAATAAATAAGGCTTGCCTGAAGATCATTGTAAAAGAGCCACACTGGTCAGTCTTACAGACCAGGCAGTGTTAACACACACCTTTAATCCCAGTAGCCACACTAGTTTGCCACAGAAAACAGGCAGTAGAGGAGGATGCTTTTAAGCCCAGAACTAGAGAGGAATATAAGACATAAATAACAGGTTTCAGACACAGTCTCATTCTTAGGATTCCTGAAAGCAGGATCACCATTTTGGACTAAGGAAGAGTTAAGAGTCAGTGGCTGGCTGTTTTGCTTTTCTGACCTTCAGGTTGAACCCCAATATCGATCTCTAAATTTTTTTATTAGTCGTGCTACTTCTGACACTAATCAGAGTGTGAGGAGATGACTTGGGGTAAAGTGCTTGCCATCCAAGCATAAGGCCCAGAACTCCCATACCCAGAACCCATGTAGAGTTAATACAGTAACACTGTATTACCAGCATATCTTACAAAGATGGAAGGCAGAGACAGGAGAATTCCTGGAAAATTACTGACCAGCCAGTCTGGCATACACAGAGCAAACAAAGATTACCTGGTCTCAAACAAGGTGAAATCTGTTTCCTTACTCGAAAGACAACTCTTCTTATGCCTACATATAATGCTCAAGACTTAAGCTGTTCCTTATGTTTGACTAATTCTATTCCAATAATGGAAGCAAAACTACCTACCTCCAAGAAGCCAGCACTCTCAAGTATCACTTCAAAGTGTCATCTACAATATAATATTGGTAAATACAGACTGAGATTGAGGAGACTACTAATTATTTCACCCACAGATACATACACCTCTACTACACAGTCTAGCTTACCAGTCACATCACATTAGTTATACAATGATTTGACTATACCTTGTGAACTTTTTCCCTAGGCTATCAAATGCTTTAGATACTAATTTTCTCATCCAAAGTACAATCTTTTTTCTTCAAAAAGATTATCCTTATCCTCCTTATTGTTGTAATCCCTCTTCTAGCCTTTATTTTTTTATTCAAACATTTTCCATAATTCAATCATTTTTTTATGTCATGACACCCACTCTAAAGTTCAAAACTTTATACAATGAAAGAAATCATTGCAGTTTTAAACAACTACATTCTGGCTTATGTGTTACAGACAACTACATTCTGGCATGTGTTACAGATTTATCTCCTACTTATTTCTATAAAATACTGTTAAAACTAGCCATATTTTCTTCACTGTGCTACTCAATTCTGTTAAGCCTTCTCTACCAACCCCAACCTAAGTAAATCCTTCTACCCTCCCTTCATCTTTTGCCCCATCTGCTTGCAATTTAATCGTAAATAATGTCTTCCGTCTATATAAACTCTCCAAACCAACACTTATGCACCTATAATAAAAACTGTCATGCTAACATTTCTCTCATATACAGACTACAGTATTTATAAACATGTGACAAGAGGGCAGAAGGGGATATCTGAACAAAGTATACTAGCAAGGGAGAGAAATAGGAGAGAGAAGGGGAGGCAGTAACAACAATGAATAATGTACTTACTACTATGCAATATAGTTAAGATTTAATAATGGAAATTAAATAGACTCAAAAGAATTCAGTAAATTCATGTTAAACACAAGTATTTTCTAAATTGCTAGTAAAATAGTTCATGGATTTTTCACCAGCTCTATTGACTAAAATGATTATACATACATGATGGTAGTACACACATCTATGTGAATTATTTGTATATATTTTGTTTAACAAGGGTCCCATAACACAGTCCAAACTGGCTTCAAATTCATGGCAAAAACCTTAGCCTCTTGAATGCTGCAGTTATACACCACCAGACACAACACAAGGTGAAAGTTATGTCATCTGAGTGTCTAAACCCCCAGAATTGGGAGGCTGAGGTAAGCCCTTTTTCCAAAATTCAACGCTAATAAAAATTTCACTGTCAATATACAAGTAGATATCATCTCAGAAAAATAGAAAAATAAATTTCTATAAACACACATGCCATGACAGGTGCTGCATACATATCCAGCAAATGGTCTTACACATAAAAGTAAATTTTTCTTGTTCTAAAAAGATACTATTTACTTTGAGATCTTCTACACTACCTATGTAATTCAAACACCTAGGCTACTTGGTACATTAACGTACTACTACTTAAATTGCTATGTCTAGTTTATGGTAGGCAGTCCAGATAAAGAAACCTAGTACCACACTTAAGTGATGCTAGTAAGCTATAAGCTACATTGCTTCACAGATCACTCACTCTGCCCTCTAAATTCATTCCTCTATATTCATTCTCAGACTTCATGAACAAAGTTTCTTTGTGCAATGGAAGGTAGTTCGGGCAGAAACTCACAACCAAGTGTAGGGATAAATGTCAATTGAGTACTCAGTTACAACTAAGACAGAAAGTCAGGGAGGGCCAGAACAAAGTGTCTTCTAAGACTTGACAAGATCATTGCACCGATAAATACACAAGCTAGTCAGCACTTTAACACGAAGAAGCAAGAAGTTCACTAGCCCCAATTCCTAACTGAGTACATATGGTCACTTAATTGCTTCTGGTATAAAGGGAATCAAGTTTTATTTAAGGGTATGGCCCCTGGTAAGTTGACCATACAAAAAAGCATATGGGCAGCACAAACTGGACTCAATGGTTTATTTTTTAAAGGATGACCTGCCTTTAATTCAAATACTCAGAGGCAGATAGATCTATGAATTCCAAGGCCAGTCAGACTACTCAGTAAGACTTTGTCCTTTAAAAGAAAAGAAAATAACGACATTGTAGAGAATAGAGAGGTGGGAATGGAACTGGAAGGAGTTAGGGGAGGAATGTAAATATGATCAAAATTCATTGTGTGAATTTTTTTTAAACAGACTATATATACATTGGCTTTCAAGACAGGGTTTCTCGGGGGCTGGAGAGATGGCTCAGCAGTTAAGAGCATTGCCTGATCTTCCAAAGGTCCTGAGTTCAATTCCCAGCAACCACATGGTGGCTCACAACCATCTGTAATGAGGTCTAGTGCCCTCTTCTGGCCTTCAGGCATACACACAGGCAGAATATTGTATACTTAATAAATATATTTAAAAAAAAAAAAAAAAAAAAGACAGGGTTTCTCTGTGTAGCCCTGTCTGTCATAGAACTCAGAAACACTCCTGTCTTTTCCTACCAAATGTTTGGATTAAAGGTATATGCCAAAGTGCCCAATAAAATTAATTTTAAAAGAATCCCGAAGTTGTTTTAACTTCATGACTTTTCTTTCGTTCTCAACAATAAACTCAGTTTTACAGATAACCTACAAGAAAATGCAAATTTATAATCTGTAATAGTTTGATTTTTTTGTTTTGTTTTTTTAGTGTCTTTTATATTTTTGTTTTGTTTTTTTTTTAAGAGACGTGGTCTCACTACAGAGCTCTGTAGCCTCTCCTCCCAAGCACTATGATTAAAAGTGTGCGCCCCCATGTCTGACTTAAAGTTTTTATCCTAAAGAAACAAACCAATATAAAAAATTTAATATCCAAACATCTTAACCTAGAATGTTTCTCAAAATACAACATAAAACAAAAAAGTGCCTCAATTTTTATCTATGACACACTAAGAATTTTTCCCAATGTTTGGTTCTGTATAACTAGAATGATACTTCAATTACATAAATATTAACATTGGTCAGAGTTATAACTCAAATAGAACCTCAAAATATACCCACATTAGGATAATTTCTAAAGTATGTTCTACTGAAAAATTATTTAGGAAAAGCATGCTCGTTTCCACAAACACAAAGTAGCAGAAAACATTTAAGTCAATTTCGGTTTGGTTTTGTTTTTTATGGTGTTCTGAGACAGGGTTTCTCTGTGTAACAGTCCTGGCTGTCCTGGAACTTGTTGCTTGGCCTCAAACTTACTGAGATCCGTCTTCCTCTGCAACCCAAGTATTGGGATTAAAGGCGTGCACCACCTGGCCAATTTTGTATTTTCATGTTTCAATCACTTCATTCCCTCCAAAATCTAGTTATTTTCATCTTAAAGTAAATCTCATAAAATTCCATGCACAATAAAGAATTCCTTTTTAAGGGGCTAGGGAAATGGCTCCAGTTAAGAATAGCTGCTCTTGGGCTGGAGAGATGGCTCAGTGGTTAAGAGCATTGCCTGCTCTTCCAAAGGTCCTGAGTTCAATTCCCAGCAACCACATGGTGGCTCACAACCATCTGTAATGAGGTCTGGTGCCCTCTTCTGGCCTGCAGACATACACACAGGCAGAATATTGTATACATAATAAAAAAATATTTAAAAAAAAAAAAAAAAAGAATAGCTGCTCTTTCAGGACTACAGGTTTAATTCCCAGCATACATAATCCAGCTAATCTTCTGACCTTCAAGAGCACTGCATGCATATGTTGCACAGAAATACATGCAGACAAAAATATCCTAAGAAATTTTAAGTTTTTAACGGGGCTGGAAGAATAGATGGGTTAAGAGTACTAGTACTAGCTATTCTGCCAGAAAACCCATATTCAATTCCCAGCACCCACAGGGTGACTCACAACCATCTGTAGCTCCAGTTCTTGGGGATCTGATACCTACACTTCTTTCCTCCACCACACCAGGAACATAAATGGTGCACATGCATACATAACACTTATTTATACACAGAGCTAACTTCAAAAAAGAAAACCCACGCCTTTATTCCCAGCACTTGGGAGGCAGAGGCAGGAGGACCTCTGTGAGTTCAAGGCCAGCCTGGTCTACCAGGCTAGTTCTAGGACAGGCAGCCAAAGCCACAGAGAAACCATCTCAAAAAAAAAAAAAAAGGAAAAACCTTGGTGGTACATGTCCTTCATCCCAGTAGTCAGGAGGCAGACGCAGGTGGAGGATCTCTGACTTTGAGGCCAGACTGGTCTACAGAATGAGTTCCAGGACAGGATCCAAAGCCACACAGAAACCCTGTCTCAAAAAACAAAAATCTTAAATATAAAGGAAGATACATCCAAGTGATTCCAATGGATCTAATTGCCATTAAGAATATCTTTTTAAAAGGCACCAAATTGCAAAGTCTATTTATGCACAATTAAAACATTGTGACCCTATATAAGAACCTGTACCATAGGCAGGAAAAAAAAAAATGGAAAGGTTAAAGATGAGAGTTTACAGACCAATCAAAAAGGCTACATGGTCATCTATGTCAAGTTTCTGTATTAGAGTTAAAATATACTATTATTAATACATGATATATATTCAAACAGTAACAATACAAATTTGGATTTTATTTATTAAACCATGGGAGTTTTCTAAAACATCTTAGTCTATTTACTGGTACTCAAAAATCATGTTAATAATGAAATATATGTTGTCACTATTTAAAGCTTCTGGAGCTCATCTACAAATGAGAATCTGATAGGAAAAATGTAGACTACAGGAACAGAAAGCTGATCTGGCAGTTTAGAGCATTGCTGCTTTTGCAGATGACCAAGGTTCGATTGCCAGCAAACACATGGTACTTCACAACTATCTGTAGCTCTAGTTTCACAAGATCAGATGCCCTCTTCCAACCACCTCGGGCACCAGGCAAACACACAATCCACATATATACATGTAAGCAAAATATTCAGACATATAAAGTGATCTTTTAAAAAAATTTCCACATTAATGCCAACTTAATCCTTTCTTCCCCACCTCCCACCCTCCAAGAAGTTGAGTCTGGTATCAACAGCAAAAATTCTCTATTAGTTTTAATTTAGTAAAATGGTTGTCTTCATCATTCACGTTACTACTCCAACTTTAAAAGGCTTTTGGATTTTGTTTTTCAAGGGCTTAGGGAAATGGCTCAGTCATTAAGAGCACCAATATGCTCTTCCAGATGACCCAAGGTTCGATTCCCAGCACCCACCTGGCAGCTCTCAGTAGTCTGTTAACTCCAGTTTCAGGGATCCAACACCCTCTTCTGGACTCGACAGGCACCAGGCACACAAAGTGGTACAGATTTACATGCAGGAAAAACACCCATACATGTAAAAAAAAACACTTTTTAAGCTACTTTATTGCTACTGAGCAAAAATGGTATATTTTATATCCCAAGCAAATGATTTTTTAATGTGTCATGTACACATGTATACTGTGGAAATCGAGCTAGGTGTCTTCTTTTATCAAATCTCATCTTATCTTTAAGACTGGGTCTCTCAGTGAATCTGGATAGAGTTTACAGGTAAGAACAGCAAATGAGTTAAAAGGATTCTTTGTTCCCATCCCCCAGTACTTGGATTACACAAGTTTATCACCAAGCCTTCTTTTACATGAGTGCTGAGGATCTCAACTTATATCTCAAGATGGCATAGCAGGCATTAGGTCACTGAGTCATCTCCCTAACCTCGAGATGATTTCTAAGGCACTTCTTTCTACAGCCTTTACTTCACCTCAACTAACTTTTGATACCTCAAAGGTTACCAGACTACAGAGAATGGCTTCCTTCTAAAAGAAAAGCATTCTTTGTTTTTCAAGACAAGGTTTCACTGTTGCTTTGGAGTCTTTCCTGGACCTAGCTCTTATAGACCAAGACGACCTCAAACTCAGAGATCCGCCTGCCTCTGCCTCCCGAGTGCTAGGATTAAATTGTGCACCACCACCACCAGGCTAAAAGAAGCATTCTTTTAAGAACAAAGTTGGCTATTACTTAAAAAAGAAAAAAAAAACTAAATTTCCTGAATTCTCTTTAAAGAAATCCAGAAACATACTTTTCTAATGTTATGACTACATATTCAATTCTACTCATCAGTAGAGATTCAAGCAACAGAGAAAACTGCAAAATACACTCTTTTCTTAAAATGATGGTAACCATACCAAATCTGAAAGTCAGAAAGATACAGTATACAGAAGTTTTTGATTTTCAAGCCAGTCGTGGTGCTTAAGAGGTTAAGATTCAGAAGAATCCCAAATACAAGTTTTCCATGGCTACACGCAAGTTGGAAGCCATGCTTTGGCTACAAGACACTTTAAAAGAAGGTGATCAATTTTAGAGCATTTCAGAATATTTGGTTATATATGCTACGTTATTACGCCAGCAAATTAAAGACCACGCAGTAAGTGCAGTAGTGGCATAACCAACCACTAGCTTGGATAAGACCACCTTTTTTGTTGTTGTTTTTCGAGACAGGGTTTCTCTGTAGCTTTGGCGCCTGTCCTGGAACTAGCTCCTGTAGACCAGGCTGGCCTTGAACTCACAAAGATCCTCCTAAGACCACCTTCTTAAAGAGAATACAGAGCCAATACTGTAAAAAGTCTATGGCTGGAAGTCACAGGCAGGCGAAAGAGGTCAGCCATGTGCTGTTTTGTTAATTAGACATTTAGTTAAACTGTCTTCTAAACATTTATGGATTCCTTTTTTAAAAAAATAAATTTTTGACTATGTTGGCTGCAGGTATCCAAGGAGGCCAGAAGATGGTGCTGGATATCCTGAAGCTAGAGTTACAAGACTATAAGCCACCCCATGTGAGTACTAGAAACTAAACTGGGGTCCTCCACAAGAATATGTGTTCTTCATTGCTGAGCCCTCTCTCCAGGGCCCCTAAACATTTAAATTTATATTCATGCTCTCAGCCTTGGGCATAGAAACACTTATTGCAAAGGATGATGCAGAGACTCATAATTAGTCAAAGTACTGAGAATAAGGGACTATTGATTGCTTGGTCTAAATAAGTCAATTATATTTTTCCCTCCAAGGCTCAGGGAGCAGCACGGAATTGGGAGTAGAAAGACTGTCAGAGTTAGAAAATGGGGAGGAGTACTATAAAGAATGAACTTCTGGATATGACATATCTTCGCAATCACAGATACAGAGGAGTTGAGCTACTTTTAACTCAAGGATTAGAGAGGGTCTCAGGAGGTCCCACCCTTCCGTGTGGAGCAGTTGGGACGTTCATAGCAATGGTGGGGGACATTAATTTCTTCAGTGGTGTAACCACTACAAAACTGTCCAGGAAAACAGCCTCCTGCTCATTCTCAGACTAGTTGGGAAAAACAGGTTGTCAGCAAGAGGGGTAAGGGTGGGCTAGAGAGATGGCTCAGAGGTTAAGAGCACTGACTGCTCTTCCAGAGGTCCTGAGTTCAATTCCCAGCAACCACATGGTGGCTCACAGTCATCTATAATGAGTTCTGGTGCCCTCTTCTGGCATGCAGGCATACATGGAAGGAATGTTCTATACATAATAAATAAATCTTTGGAAAAAAAAAAAAAGAAAGTAATGGCCGAGGACGTAAATATGTTATCTTATATACAGGCATGAAATTGTCAAAACTAAAAGATAACAGTAAATAACCCAAATTTTAAAAAAAGTACATGGTGGTGCATGCCTTTAATCACAGCACTACAGAGGCAAAAGCAGGCAGATATCTGAATTCCAGAGCTGTAGTGAGACCCAGTCTCAAAAATAAATGAATGAAAAAAATAAAATAAATGAATGAACGAACAAATACAGCCTCAGAAATCTGAGGACTTCTAATTCAAATATCCTGCTTATCCTCTTTAAGAATTTTCAGGGTGGGACTGGAGAGATGGCTCAGGTTAAGACTACTGGCTGTTCTTCCAAAGGTCCTAAGTTCAGTTTCCAGCAACCATATGGTTGCTCACAACTATCAGTTAGGAGATCTGGTGCCCTCTTCTGGCCTGCAGTCATACATACAGACAGAACCCCATATACATAAAAAATAGGTAAGTCTTTAAAAAAAAAGTATTCAGGAGAAATTAGCCTGAAGGTTTTAAATATGTTTAGATTCCACAAAATTTAACAAGTATCTAACATAGTGAGTTGTTTACAAAAATTATAGGCAAGTGGAAAAGGAAGATTTCTGGAAGTTTGAAACCAGCATGGTTACAATTTCAAGTTATAAGTAAGCTCAAAAGCTGGGCAATGGTGGCGCGCATGCCTTTAATCCCAGCACTCGGGAGGCAGAGGCAGGCGGATCTCTGTGAGTTCGAGACCAGCCTGGTCTACAGAGCTAGTTCCAGGACAGGCTCCAAAGCCACAGAGAAACCCTGTCTCGAAAAACCAAAAAAAAAAGTTGTAAGTAAGCTAACACTACAAAGTAGAAAAGAAATAACACATTCCTTATGCTTTAACCCCTGGCTCTTATAAAAAAAATTTATAATTTAGAAATTAAAATATAATTACATCATTTCCTACTTCCCTTCATCCCTGCAACTCCTCAGATACATATACTCCCTTGCTCTCAAGTTAATGACCCTAATTATCGTGGTGGTATATGGGGTGGGGGATGGGGGATGAGCACATGCACATGTGCGCACACTATTGGGTTTCTCACCACCCTACCAGGCTGGCCTCAGTCATGGTAATCCTTGTGTCTCAGGTGCATTCAGGTATGAGCTTTCTCAACCTTTTTGATTCGTATAATTTAATAAAAGTAATATGTTTTAGAAGCCATTAATTCTTAACATTTTTAGAATTAGAAGAAAAAATTGGTGTTTTTTGGTTGTTGTTGTTGTTTGTTCTTTGTTTTTTTTCCAAGACAGGGTTTCTCTATAGCTCCGGGAGCCAGTCCTGAAACTTGCTCTATAGACCAGGCTGAAATCAAACTCACAGCGATTTGTTTGCCTCTGCCTCCCAAGTGCTGTGATTATCCAATGTTGTTAAATCAAATGTTCCCGCTCACAATAAAATCCTTTATGTTGCTATCATCCTGATGTCTCTGAGTATTTATTGGTTGGTTGGTTGGTTGAGACAGGAGTCTCAGTGCAGCCCTGGCTGTCCTGGAACTCATTCTGTAGACCAGGCTGACCTTGAACTCAGAGATCCCTTCCCTCCTGAGGGCCGGGATTAAAGGCAAGCACCACCACCACCCAGTTGAGTATTTTTTGTTTGTCTGTTTTTTCGAGACAGGGTTTCTCTGTGGTCTTGGAGCCTGTCCCGGAACTAGCTCTTGTAGACCAGGCTGGTCTCGAACTCACAGAGATCTGCCTGCCTCTGCCTCCCGAGTGCTGGTATTAAAGGCGTGCGCCACCACCGCCCATGTGTGGATGTTTGGCCTTATGTATGTTTTGTATAGCAAATGCAGGCTTGGTGCCACCAGAAAAGGGCAACAGATCCAAGAACTAGAGTTACAAATGGTTTTGAGTTGCTCTCTGGGTGCTCAGAGTTGAACCTGGGGTCTCTGGAAGAGTAGCCAGTGCTTCTAACAGCTGAGCCATTTCTTCAGTTCTCTTTTGTGAATTTGTGAAGGGAAAAATATCCAGGTGTGAGAAAAAACCTTTGGGAGCCACATCATAAACCTTTTCACAGTCCCTTAAAGATATATCCAAAGACAGATCTTTCGATAATCAACTAGGAATTCTATATGACCATCTTGAGTCTTATCCACTATCCCTGCTATACAATATTAGAGGAAAAGTAATAGGCACATTGCCTCATCAGCACTTCAAAAACTGCCTGATAAGGCACATAAGAAAAACCTGACATTAAAGATAGAAATTGTAAAGACTAAAGGGGGGGGGGGGGAGGCGCAACTTACCAGTTTAACAGCTTCTTGTGCTGCTTCTTTTGTACAAAAAGTGACAAACGCATAACCTCTGTTGAGACCAGTGAGTGGATCCATCATTAAACGAAGATCCCATATAGGCCCAGCTTTCTCAAATAATGGAACAAGTTCATCCTCAAATAGATCTCTGGGGATCTTCCCCACGAATATCTGTAAATTAATACGAATTTACAATCAAGGAGAATTCTTTAGGAAATTAGATGCCTCTAACTTTTACTACAAATGGTACAAGTTTTTAAGTTTCTTTACCTCAGTGCCAACAGAAGGCTGCTGACCTGAATAAACGGAATCTGGAGGTGGTCCCCCATACTTCCTCTGTCCGGTAGTCACATCAAGTGTGTAGCCTGTTCTTTCCAAGAGTGCCTTGAAAAGTTCAAATATTATTAATGCTTCATTCACATGTTCACACACATACAGTTAGGTCAATCCTGTTCAAATCTGTTCAAATCTTAGCAACATTCCTCTATATAATATGTATGGTCTGTGTTAGAACTCTCCTTTCTATGTATACTTATCAAAATTTCAGGACTTTGTAATATTAGTTTTTAGTGTCCAATTATTTACTGAGCAATAAAAAAACTAAAATCTATCAAGAACTTAAAATATATCCACGCTTAACAAAAATTTAATTGAAAAAAACTATGACAATTTGATTACTTCCCAACTCTGCATTTCTTAACCAATAAATTCTTGTACCCAAACCCCAGACACACGGTGCCATTTATGGGCATTTTGTGACCCCTAAAGATACCACTCCACTCCAATAAACCAGGCCCATACAGTTGGAAGTTATGTGAAAAGCTTCTTTATTATCTGGTGCTGAAGTACTATATACCACACAGCATGGCTCATTCAGAAAAAAAAAAAAAAAAGCCAAAATGACTTTGAAAATTGCATGAAACTTCTACATTTAGTTCCCTCAACTGTTAAAACATAATTAAGAGCTTCTCTTCATCCTTTATTTTAAGTAAAAGTAACAAAAGGACATATATAATCCATTAAGTAATAAAACCTCAAAAGTTCTATTCTCCATTATATCAACTACAAAACAAGTTTTCTAAGTAATGAAACTACTGAGTTAACTAGCTGACAATTCAAAATAAAAAGACGTGACAAAACTTATCAAAATCTCATTGAATGACTAGACACTGAGTCACCTCAGTCCCCCAAGATTTCATCCTTTCCACTCAAATAGCATCACAAATGAAACTGTGGGTACTATAGCTCAGTGGTAGGTGTTTGCTTAACATAACCTGTCCAGAAACAAAGTAAAAAAAAAAATTCACTGATTTATGAAAATATATCAATTTAAAAAGTATTCACAAACTTTTTAACCAAGTTTCTTAAACAGCTTTATGTTCTAAGCTTTTTCATTACACTCAAATTTTACTCCTTTAAAGGTTTGACACTATGATTAACAACCAAATAGGCTACCATTCCTTTTGCTCATAGAAAATCTTTATGCTACAAAAGATTTTTTTAAGCGTAATATTCGTATGTCCCAAATAACACTGTCAACCTAGGTAAAAACTAATTTATCACCCTCCATCAAACATTCTTATAAAAATGCCATAATATGGGGACTGGAGAGATGGCTCAGAGGTTAAGAGCACTGGCTGCTTCTCCAGATGTCCTGAGTTCAATTCCCAGCAACCACATGGTGGCTCACATCATCTATAATTTGATCAAGTTCCCTCTTCTGGCATGCAGACAGAATAATGTATACATGATAATTTAAAAAAAATGGCCAAATTTAAGTCCCATTAAAGTTTATTCAACCCTCCTGCTTCCAGACTTTCAAAAAATTTTAGTAATTCCTCAATCAATGGAATAATTGCAATGTAAACAACTAAACCCACTTTTAACAAAAAATCTAAATTATAATCCAAACTCAATGCACTCACTAGACATGTGAAAACTCATGATTTCTGATAACTTCATATTCCAATTGTGTTCATGATTCAGGCTTCCTTTTCCAATACAGGTAAAATATCACATTTATGCCCTTCTTAGTAACTGGTTTTCTTAAACCATAACCTTTGCCTCAAGAAAAGTGGAACAATATTAAAGAACACCAACTTAAAACTAACAAACCATATTCAACTATACTCACCAATACAAACATTAAAAATCTAGCTAAATGAGGCCATTTAATCTCCTTTATGACCTTAAAAATCAACCAACCAGAATCAAAAAAAAACAAAAAACATAAACAAAAAAAAAACCCAAACTTTCACCCCTAACCTAATGTCTTTGCTTACCACACTGAACAGCACTATTGTCAAAAGTTGGTTTTAGAATATCAGCCAGGCAGTGGTGGCGCACATCTTTAACCCCAGCATTCAGGAGGCAGAAGAGGTAATCTCTGAGTTTGAGTCCAGCCTGGTCTACAAGAACTAGCTCCAGGCTCCAAAGCTACAGAGAAACACTTTTTTTTTGGGGGGGGGGGGGGGGGGAGAACGACAACACTATCCTTGGGCCTGGAGAGATGGCTCAATGGTTAAGAGCACTCACTGGCTGCTCTCCCAGAGGACCCAGGTTCAATTCCCAGCACTCACTTGGCAGCTAACAACTGTCTAACTCCAGTTCCAGGGAACCTGACACCTTCATACCAAAAGCACATAAAATAAATCAATAAAAAAAAAAAGAGAGAGAAATAACTATCCTTACTAACCCAATTTAAGAAGCAATATTAAAATTCCAAATTTATCAGGACCCAAGCCTCCCAAGAAAAACAATCATCCATCTGCCCCCAGTTTTATTTGTCAATAACCTGTTAAGCATGAATTTAGACTTAACCATGAATCTTTCTCTTTTTAATTTAGATAGTACAATTTGGAACATAAGTGGCCAGACAAAATAAAAACAAATTATTTTGAAAACCAAAATAAAAGACTTTGGTAAGTTACTTTTCAAAATCTAGTCACTAGAAAACAATAACCTTAGAAATATACTCATGCCACACCCCAGGAATAGTTACCAAAGCTAGAAAAATAAAAAAATAAATAAAATAAAAAAAAAAAGCTTAAGCTACAGAAAGTTTTTAAAAACATACCTTAATCTTTGCCTCATCTGGTCCTTTACTAGAGTCTGCTACTTTGGTCCCTTGTTTCTCTCTCTGCCTGTAAGTCTTCATGACTCCACATAAAAAGGCACTTTTGTTCTGTAAAGAAATTTTCCATTCATAAACATTACTATTATGTCTGTATCTAATTAAATTTAAATGAGCAGATCAAAAGTACTTTTTTATTCTTTCTACACTGACATTAAATTAACATTACCTGAACATGAGAGAGATCACTGTCTTTAAATTGCTGAAGTACTGCCAATGCGCCGTCTTCATTGAACTCTTTTAAAGCTTCGATAGCTCTTTCATCTAAATCACTATGTGCAACTAGCCCTGGAGAAGAGAAAATTTAGTTAGTTATCACCTTTTGAATTTTTCAAGTTATTTCTTCAGGAAGTCCTGTATTGGCCAATACAGGTACACATGTGACAACGATTCTATTCCCCTACATAATGAAGAACAAACATACTCTAGCCATTCTGAACTAAGTCCTCTCAACCACAAAAAAGGAGTCAACATATTTTACGTCCCGTTTTGTGTCCAAGTAGTCCTGAACACTGCAGTATTTCTACAGTAAATATATAGGCCTACAAATCCTAAGTCAACCAACAAAACACCAAGCATAACAACTGAACATCTACTCAATGTCAAGTGCCACTAGAAAAAGGAACCACCACTCCAAAAGACAAGAGAACTAGCCTACAGTTACCAAGTTATTAAACAAGAATCCTGCTTTAAAAATACCCCAAAAAGTCACATGGGCTGCTCTCAACATTTAGCAGCTGTTGCTACTATCATATACTTAACCATCAGGCCAGACAGCCTTTCCCTGGGGAGGTCTTTTCCCCCACTTCATCCCTCCCTTTACACTTTAAACTCTAGATCAAACCTAAATTAACCAACTATCAGAACAAGGCAAAGCTCCAGTTCCCACATTTATTGGAAACCACAAAAAGTTGCTATTTTAGCTCAAAGCCAGAAATCCAATAGAAAAATTTCATAATGTAATTTTGCAAGTGTTAGTTCTTACCTGCAACGTAAATTTCATCTAGTTTTTCAGCAACTTTCTGTGGTAAACCAGCATCAAGCAATGTCTGAAAATTTTCTGAATGGATAACTGCAGAAGTAGTATCCATGGGCTCTTCAGTACCATTTCCATTAACATGTTCTGTAGCCATGTTTCCAGAGATCTGTTCAAACGCAATAAGCAAAATTAAACTAGGATCTTCAAAAAGAATATAGGACAATGACAGTCCCAATCTTTACTTTCTCTACCAATAACTACAACCAGCCAGACAGCGCCTCCCTTGAAAGAAACCTTAAAGTCACCGACCGTCACCTGACAAGCCAGATTTGGAGCCCGGGTTACAGAAGGACCGATTCACTACATTCTTCCTGAGCACCACCCCTGACTTCACCTGCGAACACTCGCTAGGAAGAACCTTATTACAAATGAAGCCCAATCAGCACAGGGACCAGCCCAGCCTGCCACAGGCAGCAGTTCCACAACGGAGAATAAGGTGTGTGCGAAGAAAGCAACGCTGGGCTTGTCTCTCTCCAAGGTAAACCAGAAAGTGCGCTTTTCCCGCCTGCCGCTTATAGATCAGTAACAACAGCCAGCGAAGAACAAAGCGCTCACACAAGCCACCTTCCCACCACCCAATTCCTCCACCCTTCACCCCCACACCCCAAAGCCCGCCCCCGACTCCGCACCCGGAGCGGCAGCCTCACCACTGCGGCCGCCAGGAGCCCATTCAAAACACGTGCTCTGCGCCTTCAAATGTCCTACAACTTCCTTCAACGAAAACCCACCGAAGCACCGGGCCAAGGCGGTCGTCACCGCCTCCCCACATCACCCCGCAGTCGCGGTCCGAGCCCCCCGAAACGGTGCAGCCGCACAATCTCGCCCCTCAACACCGAGGCCGCGGCGGCGCCAGACCACGGGCTCTCCCCGCCCCCCAGCGCCGCCGTCTCCGCCGTGACACATGGCTCTCCGCCCCGGGCGCTCCCCAGGCGCCCGCGACCCCCGGCCTCCCG
>NC_022012.1:51678511-51682045 GCF_000317375.1 Microtus ochrogaster | reverse complement strand
CGACAGCACCAAGTCCGCCCGCCGCTCGCGGGTCCGCGCGGGCCACGGGGCTGCCGAGGCGCCTCCTCCCGGAGCGCCGCAGACAAAGCCCAGCCGCGGCAGCACATGGAGAGGAGGAAGTGGCGGCGCGGCCGCGGCCTACTCCCTGGCAGCCCCGGCCAACGTGCTCCTCTCCCCCTTGGAATCCATTTTCCAGAAAAGCCGGTTTCTCCCCGCGCCGCCCTCCCCCAAGCTCCCTCCACAATGTCATGGAGCTCCCCTCCCGGAACCCGGGTGCCGGCGGTCGTTACCTTCCCGCGGGGCTGCGGCCGAGGAATCCTGTCCGACCGGGTCGGCTGGCGGCGAACGCGTGCTCGCTGCTCCCTGTGTCCGGCGCGAGTGGAGCTGTTGTAAAATGGCGGCCGAAGCTCACGCCGCTGGCAGCAAACCCGATCCAGTTCCACTCGCCTCCGAGCGCGCTCCCAGTGCGCGCGCGCGCCCCCGCGTGACCCCCCCTTCCCTCCCCTCCCTGGCGCGTCCGCTTCTCTCACTCTCTCCCTCAGCCCCTGCCCTCCTACAGCTCCTCCTTCTCCCCCTGCCACCTCCGCCGGCCGCCCTGGCCCCTCGGCCTTCGTGCTTCCCTCGCCGCACCTCCTCCCCCAGCGTCCCCACTCCCGTCCGCGGCCGCTCAGACACGAGTGGCCGCCCTTCTCCTCCTCGCTGGCACTCTGGCTCACGCCCTCCCTCGCTAGCTCTCTCGGCCCGTCCCCAGTGCCTGCCGAGTCGCTCTTTCTCTCTCCCGCGCTGACGTGACGACGCAGCCGACGCCTCGGGACGCGCGCCCGCGGGCCCCGCCTCTCGCCCCGCCCCTAGCTCCTGGTGGGGTGGGGGGGACGAGACCCCGCCCTTCCGCCGCGGCGGCGGTGAGGGGCCAAGTGAATGAGAGACCCGCCCTCTGTGCGGACACTCCCTCGCGCTCCGCGGGCGGGGCGGCCTGCTCGGCGTGTCCCACTCGTTCTTTGTCAGGAGACGGGCATCTCCCCAGCCCGCCCTCCCCGCCCCCCACCGCCCCAGCACCGGCCCCGGGCTCCGAGGGTACCCGGCACCAGTCGCCTGCTCCGCCGGGGCCGCCCGCCGCACCGCGCCCTGGGCGCTCGGGAAGCTGCAGGCGCACGTGTCCCCCGGGGCGGGGCGAGGCGAGGCAGACAATGGGGCTGCGGGGGAGGGGAGCCGCGCGGGGGGGCGGGGATGGCAGAGTTCGGGGCGACCGGGTGGCGGGGCTGGAGTTCGGGAGTCACCCCGGGGAGTCCCGGGTTCCACCGCTGGACAATAGGGCATCCCGCGGCCCGGCGCGCGCCGGGCTCCGCTTCCACGAATCCCCTGGGCGAAGGGAGGGGCCCCGCGCCGCGCCGCGGGTTCGCGAGGAAATCCCAGCGCCTCCCGCCCGGGGATGACACGGAGGCCAGATTTGGAAGCTTAACCGGTCCGGTGGTGTTGGGTTGTGCAATATTCCGTTTCTGTCCCTGGCCTTTTAAGCAGTTGAGTGCTCCTCCTGGCACACTTTGAACAACTTGAAGCAGCACAAATCTTCGTGACTAGGACAACTGTGAGGAAAATGTCTGTGTTTCTTTTCAAACATCTCGGCAACTAGATGTTATGTGAAGTGACATTTCCTTTGTAACCGTTTACTAGGTACAAGAAAGACAAGACAAAGGCGTTTGTGTCTCAGACGATATGGATACTAATTTTATCCAGACCAACTGTAATGAAAAATAACACTTTATGCAAAAAACAAATAAAAGCTTATTTTTAGAAAGCTATTGGTTCCTCCCAAATGAGCTTTATGCTAAGATAACAAGCCAGGAGTCCAAAGAAAGTTAGACAAACACTTCTCAAAGTGCCTAGGTACAAAATGGAGCTTTTTTCCGTTGGCAGGTGGACAAAATGGGAAAAACTTTTGAAGTACTATCTAACCAAAACCTGCTTAATAAGGCTCTGATTATCGTTGCCTACATCTCTTACTATCAAACATATTCCTGTTATGGCATTTGATTAGTTTAGCAAGACATTTTAGTTCATACCCCTAAGGTCTGGATAATGGTACCAATGAAAAACAACCAAAATGTTAATAGAGGTAATAAAAAGCCTATGGATTAAAGAAGGTGGACAAAATTTGAAACCTACGCTTTTATTTAAGGATTCCTGAATACAAGAGCCTGCTTAAAAAGTGCCGCTCCCTAGGGCTATGTCAAGAACTCTCCGATGGAAACCTCTCAATCTCTGACCTAAATTCCTTTCGTGTCTCAGACTTTACTTTTCCTTGCACATCTGTAAAGATCTATTTTAATTATCTGTATGCATGTGTCAGCATATAAGTGTGCACTTGTGAGTGCAAGTGTTTATGGAGGCATTGGATCCCAATGGAACTAGAGTTACAAGCAGTCATGAACTTCTGGGCTTAGGTACTAGGAGCTAAAAACTTGGGTCCTCTACAAGAGCAGCAGTAAGCACTGGAATGGTCTGTCCCGTCCCTTTAAGAGATAAGACCCGCCCACTCCCCCACCCCACCCATCACCTGAGGCAGGCAGATCTTCCTTGGTGCTTGCAGCTGGAGTCTCTTTCCATCTCCCTTCTCCGCTCCCCCCTTCTCTCTCCTCTTCCTCCAATGCCCCCTTTTCCCTTACCCCTCCAGAACCCACTAAATAAGTACCCACTTCCTCTGCATGGCGTGCCTACCTGTCTCGGTCTCTCACCCACCATCAGCATGGCCTGCTGCACACCGCCGCCACTCAGGGATATCGCAGGGTTTTTATTTAAACCATAACAAGCACCCTTAACTACTGAGCCATCTCTCCAGCTGCCATACCTTTTTCATTTTTAAGGCTCTCTGATACTCTGATGTTTCAAAAGATAGTGAACATCAGCTCCTTCCTTCAATCATTTCAATAATCCCAGGAGAAGAGACTAAATATGAAGTTCAAGGCCAGCCTGGCACTTTAAGATGCTGTCTGAAAAACAAAACAGTAACATCCCCAGAATTACCATTGCCAGGCCAGTCATCCATTAGCATCCAGCAGAATGAGTTGGAAAAGAAGTCGTGTAGGACACCAGATTCTCCTGCTGAGACATCAGTTAGTCAAATCTCAATTATCTCTTCTCCCAAAGTTCCATATCTGTCTTGCAACAGTGCATAACCAGCACCCTTTACCATGTGTTCTAAAAATAGATCATGGATGGCACACACCTTTAATTCCAGCGCTTGGGAGGCAGAGAAGGGCAGATCTCTGTGAGTTCAAGGTAAGCCTCAGGTACAGAACGAGTTCCAGGACTGACTCCATAGCTGCTGGGAAACACTGTCGTGAAAAACCAAAAAAGAAAAAAAAAAGAGAGAGAGAAAGTGTTTGTGGATGTGTGGGGGGGAATTGTTCTGATTTATCCACTCTTTTTTTTTTTTTGGAGGGGGGTTTCAGGACAGGGTTTCTCTGTGGTTTTCGAGCCTGTCCTGGAACTAGCTCTTGTAGACCAGGCTGGTCTCGAACTCACAGAGATCCGCCT
>NC_022012.1:51673072-51677291 GCF_000317375.1 Microtus ochrogaster | reverse complement strand
TGGAGAGATGGCTCAGTGGTTAAGAGCACTGACTGCTCTTCCAGAGGTCCTGAGTTCAATTCCCAGCAACCACATGGTGGCTCACAACCATCTGTGATGAGATCTGGCACCCTCTTCTGATGTGGGCATACATGGAGGCAGAATGTTGTATACAGTGTGAAGGAAAGAAGACAATCTTGTGCGGTCAGTTCTCTGCTTGAATCTTTACCTGGGTCCCAGGAATCAAACTCAAGTTGCCAGGCTTTTATGGCAAGTCTGTTTACCCGCTGAGCAGACGTACAGGCTCAGAATTGCTGTACACCCTGTAATCATTGCCCTGTTGAAACTGAGGTAAGAGGATCAAATGTTCAAAGCCAGGGCTGTTGAGATGGCTAAGCAGACAACTTAAATTCAGTCCCCGGAATCTAAATATGAAACAAGAGCACTAACTCCCCAAAATTACCCTCTAACCTCAACACGAGCACCAATACACATACAACCACAGGTGTAAACAGATACAAAGGAAGATAGAAAAAGACGGGTTTTAAAGAAAGAGGCTAGGTCAGCAAGATGCTTTAGTAGAGAAAGCTCTTGTCTCAGAAGCCTGCTGATGATGGGAGGAGGAGAGCTGGCTCCGTGAGTAGGAGCATTGGCTACTTTTTGAGAGAACCTGGGTTCAATTCCCAGCATTCACATGGCAGCTCACAAATGTCTGCATCTAAGCCGGGCGATGGTGGCGCACGCCTTTAATCCCAGCACTCGGGAGGCAGAGGCAGGCGGATCTCTGTGAGTTCGAGACCAGCCTGGTCTACAGAGCTAGTTCCAGGACAGGCTCCAAAGCCACAGAGAAACCCTGTCTCGAAAAACCAAAAAAAAAAAAAAAAAAAAAAAAAAAAAAAAATGTCTGCATCTCCAGTTCCACGGGACCCAATATGCTTCTCTGACCTCCACAGGCACTGTAGTGGTATATGGACGTACATGCAGGGAAAAGATCCACATAAAAATAATTTAAAATTGAAAAAAAATCTTGCAATCTGACTTGGTAAAGAGTATTTACTGCTCCTGCAGAGGACCTCGGTTTGGGTCACAAGCATCCACATTGCAGCTTACAAATTTCAGTTCCAGAGGATCTGATACTCCTATGGTCACCAGACACAAAAGTGGAACACATACATGTTTGCAGGCAAAATCACTCATACCCATAAAAATAAATTAATTACTAAAAATCAGAACAAAACACTAAAGGGCTAGGCAGATGTCTATGTCAGGAAATTGCTTGCTGTGCAGGTATGATGATCTGAGTTCACAGCTCAGCACACATGTAAAGAGAAAGTCAGAGTGGCACACTTCTGTTATGTCAGCACTAGGGAGGCCGTAATAAAAGGGCCTCAAAGCTCTTCCAGCCCAGCCTGACCAGCTCCTAGTGAGCAACCCTGTTTAAAAACAAGGTGCACAGTCCTGAAAAGCAATGCCTAAGCTTACTAGACTCCACAAATACAGATATATATGCACACACACACACACACACACACACACACACACCTGCTTACACGTGCATAGGTGCACACACACACACATGCACGCACGGGGGTGCACACACTGATGATCTTTGGTTTTGGAGTTTTGGATATCATTCCCAGCTTGCAAATGGTAAAATCAACACTCATATTCACTGTCCATAACACATCTTTTTTTTTCAGACAAGGTCTTTCTCTATGTAGCGTTGGCTGGCCTGGAACTCACTAGATCGATTAGGCTGGCCTAGAACTCACTGCCTCTGCTTCCCAAGTGCTGCTGTTATAGGCATGCTCTACCACACCTGGCTGATAATTTGATTTTATTATTTACAGATATATATATATATTACAAATAATATTTGTAAAATATTATAAAACTAAGTTAATTGTTGGCCAACCAAGTGCTGTGATACATACTTATAATCCCACACTAAGGAGACTGAGGCAGGAGGATCACTGTCTCAGAAACACAAAAATTAAAATCTGAAGAGACCTGTTTCCTCCCACTTTATAATCCTCTCTAGTTCTGGGATTAAAGGCATGCACCACTGGGATTAAAGGCAAGCACCACTCGGTTTCTATGGCAACTAGTGTGGCTTCTGAGATTAAAGGTGTGTGTTATCACTGCCAGGTCTGTTTTTTTATTTTATTTTATTTTTATTTATTTATTACTTATACAGTGTTCTGTCTGTCTGTCTATATGCTTGCTGTCCAGAAGAGGGCACCAGATCTCACTACAGATGGCAGTGAGCCACCATATGGTTGCTGGGAATTGAACTCAGGACCTCTGGAAGAGCAGTCAGTGCTCTTAACCTCTAAGCCATCTCTCCAGCCCACCACTGCCAGGTCTGTAAGGCTGACCAGTGTGGCTGTTTACTCTCCTGATCCCCAGGCAAGCTTTATTTATTAAAATACAATTGAAATGCCACTACAATGTCCCCAATTTATGGTGTGGTTAGGGAGACCTAGGAGGTGTGGTCTTACCATCGGAAGTATGTCACTAAAGACAGGTTTTGAGAGTTTAAAATGTCAAGCAATGTTGAGTTTGCATTCTCTGCTTCTTGCTTGCAGCTCTCAGTTGTTAATGCTGTCTGCTGCCATGATCTCTTGATGTAATGGACTCTTATCTCTTAGGAACCATAAGTCCAAACAAACTCTTCCTTCTATAAATTGCTTTGCTCGTGGTGTTTTAGCACAATAGTAAATTAACTAATATAAAGACTAAGAGATAACAAAGTCAAACAATAGGGAGATACTATGTTTATATTAGGATGGCCAAAGTCCAGAACACTAACATATTAGGTGTCGGAAAAGATGTGAAAATCAGGAACTGCCATTGCTCCTGGTGATGCAAAATGGTACAGGCCCTTTATATTATGGTTTGAGCAGCTTATTGCAGTTAGACAGAACCTTGTCCTTCAATCTATGAGTTGAAGTCTTTGGTATTTTCACTCAAAGGATTTTGAAACATATATCTACCAAAGAACCTGCCTGTGGATCTTCATGGTAGCCTGTCTGCAGTTTCCCCAAACTAGAATAAACTAGAACTATCCTAGGTGATGACCTTTCATAGATGAACAAATAAACAAACTGTGAAATGTATATTTTAGTTTATTATTTAGTGCTATTAAAAAAAATTAGCTAGAAAGCTGGGTAAGGTGCCTGTAATTTCAGCACTGGGAGGTTGGAGGTAACCTGGGTTACATAGTGAGTTACATTATGAAAGCCTATCTCAAACAAAAATGCTGTAAAGCAACAAGAAGACATAGAGAAATTCCAAGTGCGTGTTACTTAATGAAAAGAAAAGCTAATTAGAAAAGTTTCTATACTGTGTGCTTCCCAACTGTGTGATGTTCTGAAACTAGAGATGGGTGGAAGAACAGCTCAGCAGTTGATAGCACTTGTCACACCCCGATGATAGTGGCACACACCTTTAATCCTAGCACTTGGGAGGCAGGGACAGGTGAATCTTTGTGAGTTCGAGGCCAAGGTCAAACCAGTCTACAGAGTGAGTTCTAGGACTAGGACAGGCTTCAAAACTACAGAGAAACCCTGTCTTGAAAAAGCAAAAACAAAAAACAAAACAAAACAAAAAACACACACCCACACACTTGTTGCTTTTGCAGAGGATTCAAACTATTTCTAGCACCCCCTTGGTGGCTCATGACCATCTGTAACTCCAGTTCCAGGGTGTCCAATGTTCCCTTATAGCCTCTGTGGGCACTAGTCACATACATTGTGCACATATGGACATGCAGGCAAAATACTCATGTACATAAATATATATATATATATTTCTATAGAATATATTTTAATTAAAAAGTGACCAGGCTCCAAAGCCACAGAGAAACCCTGTCTCGAAAAACCAAAAAAAAAAAAAAAAAAAAAGTGACTGGAAGCTCAGCATGGGAGAAGGAAGGAGAAATGAGATCTGAATGAGTTCCGCCAGGAATTTTACGGTTCTATGCTCACTAGTTATATGCCAACTAGCCATAAGCTAAAGTCATCTCAGAGGAGGGAGCCTCAACTGAGGAATTCTCTCCAAATGATCTGCTTGTAGGCAGGCCTGGAGGGGCATTTTCTTTTTTTTTTCCTTTTTTTAATTTTTTTTTTAAACTTTATTTACTCTTTTTCTTTTTTCCCCAAAGATTTATCCAATTATTAAGTATACAACATTCCTTCCAAGCCGGGCGGTGGGGGCGCACGCCTTTAATCCCAGCACT
>NC_022012.1:51671529-51672677 GCF_000317375.1 Microtus ochrogaster | reverse complement strand
GCTAGCTCTTGTAGACCAGGCTGGTCTCAAACTCACAGAGATCTGCCTGCCTCTGCCTCCCGAGTGCTGGGATTAAAGGCGTGTGCCACCACCACCCAGCTTTTATTTTTATTTTGTGTGCATTGGTATTTTGCCTGCATCTATGTGTGAATATGCCAGATCCCCTGGATTTACAGACAGTTGTGAGCTGCCATGTGGGTACTGGGAATTGAACTCAGGTCCTCTGGGAGAGCAGTCAGTGCTCTTAACCACTGAAACATCCTTCCAGCCCCTTTTTGGTTTTTTTGAGACAGGGTTTCTCTGTAGCTTTTTTGTCTGTCCTGGAACTAGCTCTTTAGACCAGACTGGCCTCAAACTCACAGAGATCCACCTGCCTCTGCCTCCTGGATGCTGGGATTAAAGGTGTGTGCCACCACCACACCCAACAAGGGGCATTTTCTTAATTAGTGATTGATGGACTGGACAAGGGGCCATCCCATTGTGGACTGTGCCACCCCTAGGCTGGTGGTCCTGAGCACTGAGCAAACCTTGAGGAGCAAGCCAGTAAGAAGCACTCCTCTCTGGTCTCTACATCAGTTCCTGCGTCCTTGTTCCTGCCCTGTTAAGAGTTCCTGCCCAGACTGCCTTTGGTGATGAAATAAACCCTTTCCTCCTGGATTTGTCTTAGGTCATGGTGTTTCATTACAGCAATAATAACCCTAACTAAAACAAGTGATAAAATTGTGCAGTACAGATGGATGTCATTATATATTTTACCTAAACATAGCAGTGTATAACACAGCCAGAATGAACTCTAATGTGAACTATAGACTTTAGTAAAATGTATCAGTATCAGTTTGCCAATTGTAACAAATGTGCCAACTAATATACTATGTTGATAATAGAAGAAAGGTTTGGTGAGGTGGTAAGTAGAAAGCCACACGTTTGTTTTTGTAAAGCTAAAAGGACTCTTGTTCTACTTCGTTTCTCTGTTGCTGCTATAAGACATCAAAACAGAAAACAAGCCGGGCGGTGGTGGCACACGCCTTTAATCCCAGCACTTGGGAGGCAGAGGCAGGCGGATCTCTGTGAGTTCGAGACCAGCCTGGTCTAGAGAGCTAGTTCCAGGACAAGCTCCAAAGCCACAGAGAAACCCTGTCTTGAAAAAC
>NC_022012.1:51670513-51671034 GCF_000317375.1 Microtus ochrogaster | reverse complement strand
ACGCCCGGCTAGAACTCTATTTTAATTATATTTTTTTCTTTTTAAAAATTTAAATTACACTTATTTGTATGTGGGTGGGTGCATACACACCACTGGGCATGTGTGGAAGTTAGAAGACAATGTTGGGGAGTCAATTCCCTCCTTCTGGAGATATAACTTAGATCATGAAGTCTATTGGCCAGTGTCTTTCCCCACTGAGCCATCTAACCAGCTGGCATGGTTATAGCTTTTTTTTTAATCTCTCTATATAAAATCCATAGCTCAGTCTCATTCTAGCTCCTTGGTTCTAACGTTGGTAATGGAAAAGTCGATTTAAATTATAAGCAATCCTGCTCACAGACAGCGATTACAGGTATGCTCCGCTACACTGGGTTCAAAGTACAAGTTTAAGATAAAATTATATTGATTATAATAATGCGTACCTGTAAGTTCAACACTCAAAGAGGCTAAGACAAGTTTGAAAGTTGAAGGCCCTTCTTTATTATATGAGGAGTTCGAGACTAGCAAGAACTAAATAGAGC
>NC_022012.1:51667192-51667958 GCF_000317375.1 Microtus ochrogaster | reverse complement strand
TGCTGGGAATTGAACTCAGGTCCTCTGGAAGAGCAGTCAGTGCTCTTAACTTCTGAGCCATCTCTCCAGCCCACTTTTTTCTTGTGTGTTTTTTGTTTTGTTTTGTTTTTTATTGTCCATATTCTCTGGAAAGAGATTCCTACATTTTACAGACAACAAGAAGTCAACTAAGACACTGGATGGTATCTTGAGCATAGGAAACATCAAAGTCTGTCCCAACAGTGACACACTTCCTCCAGCAAGATCATACCCACTCCAACAAAGTCACACCTCCTAATAGTGGCACTACCTATGAGCTTATGGAGGCCAATTACATTCAAACTACCACACAACCCCAATTAAATGTTTTTTTTTATAAGACTTGCCATGGTTGGGGGTGGAGAGATGGCTTAGCGGTTAAGAGCACCAGCTACCCTTCCAGAGGACATGGGTTCAATTCCCAGCACCCACATAGCAGCTCACAACTGTCTGTAACTTCAATTATAGCAGATCTAGCTCTCTCACAAGGATATACCTGTAGGCAAAACACCAATGCACATAAAATAATAATAAATTACTTTTTTAAAAAAAAGAATTGCTACAAATGGATGGAAATAGAAAACACTATCCTGAGTGAGGTAAGCCAGACCCAAAAAGAGGAACATGGGATGTACTTACTCATATTTGGTTTTTAGCCATAAATAAAGGACAGTGAGCTTATAATTCACAATCCTAGAGAAGCTAAATAAGAAAGTGAATCCAAAGACAAACATATAGGCATCCTCCT
>NC_022012.1:51665267-51666073 GCF_000317375.1 Microtus ochrogaster | reverse complement strand
TGGAAAGTTCCTAATCACTAGGGCCTCCTACCAATCAGACCCCACCAACAGCCCCCCAAACTAATCTCTCCTCCACCAAACAGCCCCAGATTAATCCTGCCTCCCTGGAATTCCACTAACTTTACTTAAAAGAAGTTTGTGACCATCTTTTAGGGTCGTCATTTGCCACCCCAACATGTTGGCAGTTTTTTTTTAATTTTTATTTAGTATACAGTATTCTGTCTGCTTGTATGCCTGCAGGCCAGAAGAGGGCACCAGACATCATTACAGATGGTTGTGAGCCACCATGTGGTTACTGGGAATTGAACTCGAGACCTCTGGAAGAGCAGGCAATGCTCTTAACCACTGAGTCATCTCTCCAGCCCAGTTTTTAAATATTAATAAAGTGCTCTTGTTTACTGCATATATGACTGTTGGTCTTTTCTTGGGGGATTCTCTTGGACCCTAACAAGTATTAGTAATAGAAATCTAACTATAGACAATCTGCAAGATCATTTGCTGTTGTTTTTCTGCCTGAGTCAGAAAGCAGCTACTTTAACTTTCATCCCTACTTAATAAAGGACCTCTCAGGGGATGGAGAGATGGCTCAGAGGTTAAGAGTACTGGCTGCTTGCTGGGCGGTGGTGGCACACACCTTTAATCTCTGAGTTTGAGGTCAGCCTGGATTACAAGGGCTAGTTCCAGGACAGGCTCCAAAGATACAGAGAAACCCTGTCATGAAAAAAAAAAAAGTTAAGATTCCATTGGATTTGAGAACAAAGAGGTTATCTATTTAGAGCGACGAGAGTAACTGAGTGGAGCTGGGT
>NC_022012.1:51657982-51664552 GCF_000317375.1 Microtus ochrogaster | reverse complement strand
CAAAAAAACAAAAAACAAAAAAAAAAAACAAAGCAAAGACAAGTGCACACAGCTCTTTCAAGACATGGAGTTCTGGGGCCAGAGAGCTGGCTCAGTAGTGAAGAGCTCTTCCTGATCTTACAGAGGACCCTAGTTTGTTTCCCAGCACCCTCATGAAGGCTCACAACCAGCCATAGCACCAATTCCAGAGGCTCCAATAATCCCTTCTCCTGGCTTCTGCAGGCACCAGGTACATACACGCTGCTATTGCATAATAGCTTCCTTCAAGATTGTAAGAGTTGCTCCTGCAATGAAGCTCCTCCTTAAGCAAGAAGATGAATACTCCAGATAGCTCCAGGAAGTCCCTGAAATTAATCAGATTCACAAAGGCCTCTCTTTGTGAATAAGTGCTCAGAGTCCCTCTCAGAAGAGTAAAGCTAAGCTGCCAAGAAGACTTGCTGACGTGCGGGGCTACTGTTGTTCTTAAAAAATAATAAAAAAGGCGGGGGGTATGTGTTCTTCTTGAACACGGGGCACGGGACAGACACGCACGGCGGAACAAACACAGACACGACACGGCGGCTCCCACGTGGGTTCGCTTTAATGGGGGAGGGAAACACAAAAGGGCGAAGGGTGTGGGACACACAAGGAAGAGGCAGGACGAGGGGGGAGGCCTCGTGTGGCCCCTGCCTTTTAACGGGGGGCCCAAGGCAATCTGGGAAGAATATCTCACACCTGCGCGCAGGTGTGCGCACAGGCCACCATAGTCCAGGGGGAGTCTGGGAGTTGTAGTTTTCCAAAAGAACAACAGCTACAGAGAAGATTCTGAGACCAGACCAACAGCCTGGAAGAGGTTTAAGGCAGTCTCTTTGAAAGGACACCCTCCACACCCTTGAGCTGCCTGTAGGCTCTGCATTATGCTCCAAGTTTCCCAGCTCTGATGGGTCTTGGTGCTGTAACTGTCTCTGAGTCATTTCTGCTCCTGTAAGTAACCCCAATAAAGGTCATTGGTTCGCCAAGTTGAACTTTTGGTGGTATCCATACTTTGATCTGTCATAGGGTCTCTACCTGGAGTGAGTAGATGTGTGTGTTATGGCACAAGGCGGGACCTTTGGTGGGTCCCACAGCAGGTGAAAGAGAAATATGCCATGCAGACAGAGTTGGAGTGCGGAGTTTATTGAGATAAAGGAAATGGGAAAGGCAAAGAGGGAAAGAGAGTGTGTGAGAGAGAGAGACCCGGCTTTCCTTTTCAGAAGAACAGTGGGAGGAGCAGGAGCAGGCAGGGCTTGTCTCTTAAAAGGACAGGGTACTGTCTACCATGCATGCAGGGCTTGACATGCTGTGCCAGTTTCTCAAAAGGCAGGGACAAGGTGTGCCTCAATGCTAACAGTATCTCCCCAGGAAAAGTTTTGTAACATACCAACAGATGTACATACCAACATGCAGGCAAAACACTAGTATGTATTAACTTAAATCTTTTAAAGGGAGGTGGGGGAGAGACAGACAGACAGACAGACAGACAGAAGTCAGTGGTTAAGAGCATTTGTTACTTTTCCAGAGGACCCAAGTTTGGTTGCTAGCACTGATGTCCGGCAGCTTACCATCTCCTGTAACTCCAGCTCCATGGAATCTGACACTCTCTGGCACAAATGGGTCCATATCAATACACGAACAAACTTTAAGGACAGTAGTTATAAGAAAAAAAAATGAATGAGCAATTACCTGCGAACCAGAATGAAATCCAAATCATGGAATATTTCAGGGCTTATATAAAGTGATAAAGTTGAGAAGAGCTGGAAGAGGGGGAGAAATTGAAGACAGAGGCAAAAGAAGGTATTATCCATTGTCTGTGTAATAGCCAGGTTTGTACAAACGAGTGACACTCCACAAACCAGAACAGGGACCTTGGTCTTGCTCTGCTTTTGTGCATTCTTTTCATAGGAATACCACATTAAATACCTTAAGCTGAATGCCTCAAAATAACTTAAATGTATTGTCTCGTAGTTTTGAAGGTAGGATGTCAAGAGTCAAGGTTGGGAGATTCCTGTTTCCTTGGGAACCGTCTTGGACTCTTTGTTCCTGAAGGCATTTGGGCAATCTTTGGCATTCCTTAGCTGGTGGCTATATAACTTCAGACTTTCATTGTCACATGGTTTTCTTTGTTTTTTGCCTATAAACATAATAGTCATGTTGGACTAGGAACTTGCATTACTCTAGTATGACCTCATCTTGACTAATTTTACTTGCAACATTCCTATTTCCAAATGAAGACACATCCTGTGATACGGGAAGTCAAGATTTGAACGTCATTTTGGAGGGAGGCATAATTCAGCCCCTAGTAAACAGAGTAAATCCTGAACTATCACTGAACGAGAGGATGGATGTGCTACAAAGCACTCGGGGAAGACTTTACATTAGAGGTAGGACACCATTCCATTTGCTATACCTCACAGCTTTAATGTCCCCTGAACCTCATACATCAGAGGTTCCGACTTCCCATATAGTGGTGTTGTTGAGAGATGGTGGAAACTTTAGAGTGTGAGATGTATTTGAAGGAAATAATGTCATTGAGGTCATACATTGGAGGAGACATTGGGTCCTTCTCCTTTCCTTCCTCCTACTTCCTGGCCTCCATGCTATGAGCAGTTATCTGTGTCCTATACTGCCTTAAAAGTACAACCTTACCACAAAGTTCTGAAACAATTAGTTAAAGAAATCTTTCTGCCTTTTAAGCTGATCAGGAAGTTAAGAAGACTGAGAACAAGTTTGTGGAAGGTATTTGAAAAAATTTGGAGTTGCCGGCTAAGAAAATCTTGGAATACTGCTAGCAGAACTTGATGGGTAATTTTGTTGTGAGTTCAGAAGACCAGAGTGCTAACAGAAAGGCAGACAGAAAAGAGTGTGCTCACAGGGTTCTGGATGGAAACAAAGACTCCACTGGAAATCACCTTGGCAAATCACTTGTTGACACTTCCTTCACGCCCTGAGACTTCGTGGGAGGCTGAGCTTACTTGTGACAGGCTAATTAGACTGACAGGAAATTTCAAGGTAGCCCACACTTGTTCTTTGGCATGGCTATTGCTGGATGCTTATAGCTGTGCTTAGAAGGATAATTGTGAAATCAAGCCAGAGTAGAAAGATTAGAAAAACTTGTAGATTCACCAAGAATGGAATGCATTTAAAATTGAAAACAAGCTGGGCGTGGTGGTGCATTCCTTTAATTCCAGAGGCAGAGTCAGGCTGATATCTATGAGTTTGAGACTAATCTGATCTATGCAGAGAACTCAAGAGTAGCCAGCGTGAAGTAGTGAGACTCTTTTTTTAAAAGATAATAATAAAGTGGAAAACAAGGAGAGTATGGTGGTTAAAGCTGTTGGTACCACTAACAGAAGCAAAACATTTTACACTGGAGAGACTTTAAAAGAACATTTCAGAACTCAACAAAGCTACATCCACCTAGACACAAAGGTGTAAAGTCTTTGAGAAGTACACTCTAGGGCTTCATATTCTTACTAAGTCATTTGGGGAATTGTTTCCCTATATACTATAAGCTGGTTAGTTTTTTGTTTGTTTGTTTTGATTTTTCTGGCACTGGGTTTCTCTATCTAACAGTTCTGGCTTTCCTGGAACTCTGTAGACCAGGCTAGCCTCGAACTTAAGACCACACCTCTGCCTCCCAAGTGCCGGGATTAAAGGCATGCACCATCGCGACCCAGCTTGTTCATTTTTTAGATCAGACTACCCTGGAGTTCACAGAGATCTTCCTGCTGGGGAGTCTCTGGGGAGAGTTTGAACTTGCACTTTTTTGTTTTTTGAGACAGGGTTTCTCTGTGTAACCCTGCCTGTCCTGGAACTCACTGTGTAAACCAGGTTGGCTTTTAACTCAGATCTACCTGCCTCAGCCTCCTTAGTGCTGGAATTAAAGGCACGTAACACCACCACCCATCTGAACTTAAGAGTGAAGGAATTTCAAATTTAATTTGAATTTGAAATACACCAAATAGTTATATATGTTAGGTGCCATTATGAATTTGTTGTTATCTTTATTTTGGAGCATTTTTAGATATGTTTAAAGGAAATTTTTTTTTTGCATATCAAAAGAAGAACTCATGATGGCTAATCTTGAATGTAAACTTGGAATGAAGAAAAATTCATCAGAGATTTGTAAATTATAATTCCGGGTGAGGGTCAGGTAACGGTGCTTGCCTTTGATCCCAGTACTCAGGAGGCAGAGGCAGGCAGATCTCTGTGAGTTCGAGGCTAGCCTAGTCTACAGAGTGAGTTCCAGGACAATCAGGGCTGCACAGAGAAACTGTCTCAAAAAACAAACAATAATAATAATAATTCTGGATGAGTCTATGAGAGAATTTTCATAGATGATTGGCATTTGAGACAGAAATTAACTGGGAGACACAAATGTTGAATGTAGGTGTTTGTGCCATGAGGCTAGTGGCCCAGATGGAACAAAATCAAAAGAAATAGAAAACCTAATAGTATAGTCTTTTCTCATCACCTCTGTGAGCCTAAACACATCAGGAACAGTCACAGCAATGGTTTCCTTGCTAGTACAATTTTCTGTGTAGGTCACTGTTTTCTTACTATGACAAAATACTTGATAGGAGCAACAAGAAAAGGAGGGAGGATTTATTTTGACTTGTGGTTACAGAGACTTCAGTCCATGGTCTTTTTTTCATGGCTTTTAGGCCCATGTTTGGTCGGGGAGGACATCATGAGGGGGACCATGTGGTAGAGCTAAATAACTCACCTCATAGTAAAGAGGAGGAAGGGATACTTGTGAGTGAGACCTTATTAGCAAGATTCTCCCTTCTTGTTCTTTTGTTCTTTCAGTTTCCTAGCTGATTGAATGGTGCTTCTTGTTTGTGGAAGAGAGGCTAAGGCATCCATGGCTTCTAGAAAAGCTACTGCTAGCGTGATTTCAGAGGGACAGAGTTCAGCCCTGAACATAACCAAGTTGTCCATGAGATGCTGACTTTAGAGGCATGGAGGATGTAAGACTGACAGGGTCGTGGATCCTTCCTCTGAGGTTTTAGAAAGCCATTGAGGCCAGGCAACACATATGAAGGCCCAGAGGGAGCAGGAGACCGTGAGAGGCCATCTGTGAAGCTGGGCAAGTCAAGCCTGAGTTTTAGTGGAGACTGCAAAATGTTGGAGATGCCAGAGCCATGGTATATCTGCCAAGGAGAGGTGAAGACAGGGAGTCTTCTCATGTAACCCATGTAAACCCTCTTTGAGTTTACGTGGGTTATAGTTAAGAAATTACCTGGAACATTAAGAATATAGTTAAGAATTACCCCAGGCTATGGGGGTGCATGCCAATCTCTGAGTTCAAGGCCAGCCTGGTCTACAGAGTGAGTTCCAGGACAGCCAGGGAAACACAGAGATACCCTGTGAAATTACCTGGGCCTGAGTGAGAAGGAAACACGGGACATGAAACAAACCTGCTTAGGAATTTATTAGAGGGGATGCATACAGGCCTGGGAATCCGTGTGCTGAGAGAGAGGCAGAGAGAGAGGGGGGAGGGAGAGAGAGAGAGAGAGAGAGAGAGAGAGAGAGAGAGAGAGAGAGAAGAGGGGAAGGGGAGAAGTGGGGAGAGGCAGAAGCTGCCTCTTTGAGAGAGAAACAGAAAAGGAAAAGACTACAAACAGAAAAGATCTGCTACAAGCAGAAAGGAAGATCTGTCTGCCTAGGCAGATAGGGAGAGTGGGTGTGGCTTGTCTCTTAAAGAGACAGAACAGATCATTACACCCTGTCTCCAAAACAAACAAACAAACAAACAAACAATCAAAAAAGATTATTCTGGGGCTAGAGAGATGACTCAGAGGTTAAGAACACTGATTATTCTTTTAGAGGACCTGGGTTCAATTCCCAGCACCTACATGGCAGCTCACAATTGTCTCTAATTCCAGTTCTAGGGCTCTGACACCCTCACAGACATAAATACAGGCAAAACACCAATACACATAAAATAAAAATAAACAACCCTGGGGGCTGGAGAGATGGCTCAGTGGTTAAGAGCTTTGCCTGCTCTTCCAAAGGTCCTGAGTTCAATTCCCAGCAACCACTTGTGCTCACAACCATCTGTAATAAGATTTGGTGGCCTCTTCTGGCCTACAATGATGCATGCAGGTAGAACACTGAATAAATAAATAATAAATAAATAAATAAACAACCCTTAAAGAAAAAGATTGCCTTGAGTCTCAGAAGAGAGTTTAGATTTAAACAATGTTGTTTCATTTGTTTGTTTATTTGTTTTTAATTGATATTTATTGAGTTGTACATTTTTTTCTCCTCTCCCTGCCTCTCCTCACCCCCTTCAACCCTCCCCCAAGGTCCCCATGCTTCTAATTTACTCAGGAGATCTTGTCTTTTTATATTTTCTACTTCCCATGTAGATTAGATCTATGTGAGTCTCTTTTAGTGTCCGTATTGTTGTCTCAGTTCTCTGGGGTTGTGGTTTGTAGGCTGGTTTTCTTTGCTTTATCTTTAAAAACCACCTATAAGCCGGGCGGTGGTGGCGCACGCCTTTAATCCCAGCACTTGGGAGGCAGAGGCAGGCGGATCTCTGTGAGT
>NC_022012.1:51654182-51657882 GCF_000317375.1 Microtus ochrogaster | reverse complement strand
AAAAACCAAAAAAAAAAAAAAAAACCACCTATAAATGAGTACATGTGATAATTGTCTTTCTGTGTCTGGGTTACCTCACTCAAAATAATATTTTCTAGCTCCATCCATTTTCCTGCAAAATTCAAGGTGTTGTTATTTTTTTCTGCTGTGTAGTACTCCATTGTGTAAATGTACCACATTTTCATTATCCATTCTTCAGTCGAGGGGCATTTAGGTTGTTTCCAGGTTCTGCTATGACAAACAAAGCTGCTATGAACATAGTTGAGCACATGTCCTTGTGGCACGATTGAGCATCCTTTGGATGTATACCCAAACGTGGTATTATTGGGTCTTGAGGAAGGTTGTTTCCTAATTTTCTGAGAAATTGCTACACTGACACGCAAAGGAGTTGTACCAGCTTGCATTCTCACGAGCAAGGCAGAAGTGAAAAATCAACATGTGTTGTGTTGCGATCTTAGATAAAACCTGTCTTGGGGGAAGCTATTAAGACAAAGGACATTCTCAGGGAGGTGAACCATTCCATATTGCAAAGGAAGTCCCTGAAACTGACCAGATACACTCTCTCTTCACTGGCACATGGAAGTTGTAAGGACTGCTGAATGATGTTCTCAGACCACCTGAGCTGCCTGGAGGAAGGAGAGACCAGCTAAGCTGCCTGGAAGAGACATGTTCTGACCTCCTGTGAGTTATGCAGGGTACTCTATGTTTCCAGTTTGCCTGAGATGTCACCCATGCTGGGGTGAGAGTTTGGTGACTCAGTTACCTGAGGAATTTCTGCTCCTGTAAATAACTCCAATACATTCATTACTTCATCAAGTTTGAACTTTGGCGGTATCCTTATTTTAATCTGTCCTCAATTTCTGATCTATGGTGAATAGACACTTGTTTACCTCTTCCCAGGAGTAGTCACTTTGTAAATCCCCTTCGAATGGATCGTGGAAGGTAAAGTAAGTAAAGGTTCTGCCCAGGGTCTTCGTACATGCTTTCAAGTGCACTAAAAGATACTTCCAGACTAGCCATATATATTTCCAGTTGAAAGAATCTAATGAACTTATTCAACTATAGTGTCTCAAATACTATATATTTATTAATTCTATGCATAGAATCATTCAATTTTGTTAACAATTATAGCTAATGTACAGAACACTAAATTAGACATTTTATATGTATTGCTTCACTTAATACATGTGGGATGGTTAATATTGTCAAGTTGAGTTATGGAATCACAGAAGAGGCAAGTCTCTGGGCATGCCTGTTGGGGATTATCTACATTAGGTTAATTAAATTGGGAAAACCTACTCTAAATTTGTGTAGCATCTACCATTCCAAGGGCTGGGATCCAGACGACATAATGGAAATATTTAGTTGAGCACTAGCATTCTTCAAAGTCTTCTTCCTGACTGTAGGCAGACACCAACTAACAAGTTTCCTCAAGCTCCAGCCACCATGGCTTCCATGTCATGAGAGACTGTTCTCTGGAACTGTGTGTCAAAGGAAACCTTCCTTTTCTTACATTGCTTTTGTCAGATACTTGGTCACAAGAGAAGTAACTAACACAGCATGGATAAGAATCTAGTGCCTTTAGGCTGGAGAGATGGCTCAGCTGCTGAGGGCACTGACTGCTCTTCCAAAGGTCCTTAGTTCAATTCCCAGCAACCACATGGTGGCTCACAACCGTCTGTAATGAGATCTGGTTTCCTCTTCTGGCCGGCAGGCATACATGCAGGCAGAACACTATATACTATATAATAAATAAATAAACCTTAAAAAATGTCTAGTGCCTCAACCGGGCAGTGGTGGCCCCACACACCCTTTAAACCCAGCACTCGGGAGGCAGAGACAGGTGGATCTCTATGAGTTTAAGGCCAGCTCTGGTCCACAGAGCAGGGGGGCGGGGATCTTGTGCCTCTACTCTGAGCTGTATATTCTAAAATGAATCATCAAATACATGAACGAGAACAAAGGCCGCTGGGAGCAGGAAATGCTGTCATCCTAGTATTTTGGACGCAATAGAATGAAATGGTGAGGAAACAAAGTATCTTTGTAGGTTTTTGTGGTTTTGTTTTGGTTTTAGTTTTTCAAGATGGGGTTTTTCTGTATAGCTCTGGCTGTCCTGGAAATCACTCTGTAGACGAGGGTGGCCTTGATCTCACAGTAACACAGTGATCTACCTGCCTCTGCATCCTGTGTGGTGGGATGAAAGGTGTGTGCTAGCACCACTGCCTGTGTGGGAGGGTAGGTTTTTTTTTTTTTTAGTTGTTGTTGATTTTTTTTAAACTTGTGATACATATGTTAACTAAAACATTTACTTTCCCATCGTTTGTATTTTTATCATATTCCTGTGTGTTCTCTAAATTAGCAGTTATATCCAGACGCTTTATTAAATTCATATTCAATCTTTGCTCCTTCCAAGCAAGAGTTCTTCGTGGGCAAAAGAGTTATCTTGTTGTCAGGAACATGTACTGTCTGCTTGCTCTTCCTGTTTGATGTCTTCAGATCAGTTCCTACATAGGTTAATAGACCTTGAAAAGTGGTGATATTAAGCTGGGTGATGGTGTCACACTTTCAATTCCAGCATTTTGGAGGAAGATGCAGGCAGATCTCTGAGTTTGAGGCCAGTCTACTCTACAGAGCTATTTCTGGGACAGCCAAGGCTACACAAAACAAAACAAAACAACAAAAAAAAGCAAAACAAAATAAAACAAAAAGTGGTGGTAGTAGGGCAGCTAAGGAGATATTTTTAAAGAGTGGCTAAAAGCACTGACTGTTCTTCCAGAGGACCAGGACTCAGTTTCACCAACAGCAACATGGTGGTTCACAACTCTCTATAATTTTAGTACCATTATCTTCTAGTCTCTGTGGGCGCCAGGCATTCATAGGGTGCACATGCATACATGCAAGCAAAAAACCCCACCCATATACAGGAAAGAGGAGGAGGAGAAAAGTGATGATATTATGATTATGTCAGTATATTTTAATTATTTACTGGAACAAATCAATAAAAAGAAACCTATTCTCACCTTTTATCTGGTTATTCATGGGCATACTTAGTGCTTCAAAGGCCTTTTCTTCACAGTTGTGCTATGAATAAGCCGGTTTACCAGGATTGTATTTTAAACCAAATTGGAGCATTATATTTAGTTTTCTCATCATCATGATAAAATACCTAGGAAAAAAATTTAGAGGAGGGATGATTGGCACTTACTCATAGCCTGAGGTTTCTGTCCATCATGACCAAAGGGATACGGTAGAGCCAAGTTCCTCATTTTAGCAGTCACAAAGCACAGGCAGAACACCTTTGCTCACTCATGGGCTATCTTTTACTCCTCTCAGAAACCCAATTTTGATTGGATGCTCACATTTAGAATGGCTCTTCCCTCTGACTCTCTAAAAGGCCCTCATAGATACACCCAGAGGCATTCCATGCTGATTTCCTAGACAGTTATTTTTTTATATATTGAAAATAATTTTTTTCAGCCAGGCATGGCTCACGTCTTTAATCCCAGTAGAGGCTGGCAGGTCTCTGTGAGTTCAAGGCCTGCCAGCCTGGTCTACAAAGTGAATTCCAGGAGAGCATGGCTGTTACATAGCGAAACCTGGTCTCAAAAAGCAAAAACGGATGCCGGGCGATGGTGGCGCACGCCTTTAATCCCAGCACTCGGGAGGCAGAGGCAGGCGGATCTCTGTGAGTTCGAGACCA
>NC_022012.1:51651493-51653882 GCF_000317375.1 Microtus ochrogaster | reverse complement strand
AAAAAAAAAGCAAAAACTGGGCTGGACAGATGACTCAGAGGTTAAGAGCACAGGCTGTTCTTCCGGAGGTCCCGAGTTCAATTCCCAG
Organism: Microtus ochrogaster; assembly: GCF_000317375.1. Taxonomy (NCBI): domain Eukaryota; kingdom Metazoa; phylum Chordata; class Mammalia; order Rodentia; family Cricetidae; genus Microtus; species Microtus ochrogaster. The sequence goes on along the minus strand of NC_022012.1, from coordinate 51,653,794 downwards.
CAACTACATGGTGGTTTACAACCATCTATAGTGAGATCTGAAGCCTTCCTCTGGCCTGCAGGCATACATGCAGACCAGAACACTGCATATATAATAAATGAATAAATCTTAAAAAAGAAAGAAAAGAAAAGAAACATTTTGACAGGCAGTGGTAGTGCACATTTTTTTAATTCCAGCACTTAGAAGGCAGAGACAGGCAGATCTCTGTGAGTTCGAGGCCAACTTGGTCTACAGAGCAAGTTCCAGGACAGGCTTCAAAGCTACAGAGAAACCCTGTTTTCAAAAACCAAACAAAAAAAGAAAAAAAAAAAACAAACCAAAAACAGATTGGCTAACCCAATCATCATCAGAGAGGTTTCCTCTGGCAGCTGATGGGAGCAGATAATAGAGACCTACAGCCAAACATTAGGTGGAGCTTAGGGAACCCTGCAGAAGAAGGGGAGGAAGGATCCAGAGGGCTCAAGGGATTTTTCTCATGAAGTGTGCCTTAAGTCAAATCTAGAGGCTCATGTACTTCCCATCATGTGACTTAGTCTCTCTTCAAGAGTCTCAAAGCCACAATAGTTTCAATACCATTAGAAAGTTCAAATCCAGTGAGGCTTGGTGGCCCACCCATGTCTTTAATTCCAACACTGGGAAGTAGAGACAGATGGATCTTTCCTGAATTTAAGGCTAGCCTGGTCTACGAAGTGAGTTCCAGGACAGCCAGCTGTTACATGAAGAAAGCTTGTCTTGGGGGAAAAAAAAAACAACCAAGTTTAAATCCAGCATCTCCTCTGAGACTCAAGGCAGATACTTGCTGTGAGCTCTCACGAAATTAAAAAAGAAGTTACATGCCCCTAAAATATAATGACACAGAGTAAATATCTTGTCCCAAAAGAGAGGAGCAGAGGCATAGAAACCAGGACTGGAACCCAGAAAGACAAACAGTAAACCCTACGGCTCCATGCAGAACATCTAGGGCACATGGTGTGATATGCATCCCAAAGGGTTTAGAAAGTGCTGCCCTGTATGTTCTTGCTATTTTCAGGCCACTCTTGGGCTGGTACTGCTCGGTGCCTGCATCCTAGGCAGACATTCCATGTTCTTGGCATCTGTAACTCGGTACCTACTCCAGCGTTAGCTTTATCCTCAGAGCTTCACGTATCGTCCTTCCACGGGAAGCCTACAGGCATCTTTACTATAAAGTGCATCATCTGGCTTCTTGGGTCTTCCTAGAAAATCTAAGAGGGGGACTGGAGAGATGGCTCAGTGGTTAAGAGCATTGCCTGCTCTTCCAAAGTTCATGAGTTCAACTCCCGGCCACCACATGGTGGCTCACAACCATCTGTAACGAGGTCTGCTGTCCTCTTCTGGTCTGCAAACACACACAGATTGAATATTGTATACATAATAAATATTAAAAAAAAGAAAATCTAAGAGGAAGCCTCCATGATGCTATAACTTTGTTTCATTCATTCATTTTGAGGAGGACCAAGGTTCACGTAGCCAGTGTTAGTCTCAAAGTTGCTGTGTAGCTGACTTTCTGTTCTTCATCCTTCTGCCTCCGTATCCCTAAGTGATGGTATTACACATGTATGCCACTATGTCGGGCTGACCCTTCAACTCTTCTGTGTGCTTGCAATGCCAAGGTCAGCTGACCTTTAGAGCAGTAGACTGCCACCCTTGGATAACAGCTGCAGTGGCCTTTGCCTTGACTAGATGGCTAAAAATGAAGAAATACTTTCCTAGGAGGCCCTGTGCAATTAGGAGCTAACGGCAGCCAATAATAGCCATGTGAAGGTCAGAATTCTGGAAGTTATCTCATTTTCTTTACTAAATCTGTCACACACAACCAACCACAAAATCTTAGGTCAAGAGCACACACAAAATGTTACATTGTGACAAAAAAACAGACAAACAAAAAACCCTTGTCCACATTTTTCCCAATAGAGTCCTCTTTCTCATTTGAAACCTCTTGAGCAGTCTTTTCTGTACAATTTTTTTTCTTTTTTTCGAGACAGGGTTTCTCTCTGTGGATTTGGAGCCTGTCCTGGAATTCCCTCTTTAGTCCAGGCTGGCCTCGAACTCAGAGATCTGCCTGCCTTTGCCTCCCTAGTGCTGGGATTAAAGGGCATTTCTTTTAGGGCATGATAATGTGAACTTGGCAGGGAATAGACATCAATCGTCCCCAACAGCTTCCAAATTTTATTTCTTTAATGTTTTCTTCAGAAAATTTATTTTTTTTAAAATGTTGGTTTTTTTTATTTTTTTAAATTCTTTTTTTTATTGAGAAAAGGAAAAAAAACAAGTTTCCACCTC
>NC_022012.1:51650616-51651393 GCF_000317375.1 Microtus ochrogaster | reverse complement strand
TCCTCCCACCCTCTTCAGAAAATTTAAATCATACCTAAATGTATGTTCACTTTAAATGTATATGCTGAATTTCATTCAACTAGAAAAATATTCCACAGACATCATTATCCTGTCCATTGACTTTCTAGAGTACACAGCTGTGGCATAGTCTCTCTTTTCAAGGAACTTAAGCTTCAGGGCTAGGAAAGATAAGCCAGGAATCCAAGATGACAGGCTGTAAGGTCTGTGTAGCATGATTAGCGAGGGTCTCATTTTATTTAGCTTTCAGCCCCACCTTCCTATGCACACCTAATGTTCACTCTTACTTGGGCTAGCTTTCCAGCAGAATCCTTACTGCCAATCCTAGATCCACTAGCCTGGATCTTAAGGCCAATAATTTTTAACACTTTTCCTGTGTCCTCAGTAACCTTGACAGCCCTAGCTCTGATCCTCCGGGGTGATTTATTCCTAAATTTGATTAAACTGGTATCTGTTTTCTGCTCCCCAGCCGATAAGCACAGTAGGAGAATAATGAAGAAATATGCAGTTAACCTCATTCAAATCAGGAGTTTCCAGCCTCCACTGACATCTTAACGCTGTAGGACAACCTATAACTTGTTCAAGGTCAACTCCGTTTCCCAAACTCCACAAAGTCTGATGAAAACCCTTACTATGCTCATTAAATTCCTCATCTCGTTCTTTCCTGAAGGTTACTTTGTGACGTTGCAAATCTCTCATCAAATAGTCACTCCTTCCACTTTCTTCCCCTGCAGCGCTCTGTATAAAATTTCAAGGCAG
>NC_022012.1:51649052-51649520 GCF_000317375.1 Microtus ochrogaster | reverse complement strand
TGCCTCCCGAGTGCTGGGATTAAAGGCGTGCGCCACCACCGCCTCGCAGAAATAACATAATTTTGTACCTTTTTTCTGTTTTTGTTTTTCAAGATAGGGTTTCTCTGTAGAACAGCTCAGACCATCCAGGAACTCACTCTGTAGACCAGGCTGGCCTCAAACTCACAGAGATTCTTCTGCTTCTGCCTCCCAAGTGCTGGGATTAAAGGTGTGCACCACCACCACCCAGCAAATCCTGTAGCTCTAAATAGTCCCTCTGTATACCAATGACTCCAAATTTTATTTTTACATCTTAGGTCTCGCCACAGAAATCTAGAGAGAGACTGCCTATTCAAATCTTGATTTGCATATTACATGCCATCCTTTACTCAAAATAATGCCCTTGCACTTTTGTTTGTTTTTTTTTAATAATTTATTTTTTTAGCTTATTTATTTATTTATTTATTTATTTATTTATTTATTTATTTA
>NC_022012.1:51644967-51648165 GCF_000317375.1 Microtus ochrogaster | reverse complement strand
GGCCAGAAGAGGGCACCAGATCTCATTGCAGATGGTTGTGAGCCACCATGTGGTTGCTGGGAATTGAACTCAGGACCTTTGGAAGAGCAGGCAGTGCTCTTAACCACTGAGCCAACTCTCCAGCCCACAGTGTGACATTTCGATGAATGTATACAATGTGTAAAAATTAGATCAGAATACTAGCTAGTTTTATGTCAGTTTGACCCAAACTAGAGTCATTTTGGGAGAGGGAATGTCAAAATGAGAACATTCCCACACCAGTTTGGCCTGTGGGCAAGCCTATGGTGCATATTCTTGACTGATGATTGACGTAGGAGGGCTCAACTCACTCTAGGTGGTGCCACCTTGGTCAAGTAGCTCTGGGTGCTATAAAAAAGCAAACTGACAACTTCAATGCAATGCACATCAAAATCCGAGCAAAATTCTTCCAAGACCTTGAAAGAATGGTACTTAACTTCATATGGGAAAGCAAAAAACCCAGGATAGCCAAAACAATCCTGAACAATAAAAGAACTTCTAGTGGCATCACAACCCCTGACTTCAAACTCTACTACAGAGCTACAGTACTGAAAACAGCCTGGTATTGGCATAAGAACAGACAGGAGGACCAACGGAACCGAATAGAAGACCCAGATACCAACCCACACATCTTCGAACACCTGATTTTTGACAAGAAAGCAAAAAATATCAAATGGAAAAAAGAAAGCATATTTAACAAGTGGTGCTGGCATAATTGGATATCAACACGTAGAAGAATGAAAATAGACCCATATCTATCACCATGCACAAAACTCAAGTCCAAATGGATCAAAGACCTCAACATAACGCCAGCCATACTGAACCTTGTAGAAGAGAAAGTGGGAAGTACACTTGAATGCATTGGCACAGGAGACCCCTTCCAGCAGCACAGACACTGAAAGAAACAATTAATAAATGGGACCTCCTGAAACTGAAAAGCTTCTGTAAACAAAGGACACGGTCAACAAGACAAAACGACAGCCTACAGAATGGGAAAAGATTTTCACTAACCCCACATCAGACAGAGGTCTGATCTCCAAAATATACAAAGAACTCAAGAAACTGGTCACCAAAAGATCATATAATCCAATAAAAAAATGGAGTACAGACCTAAACAGAGAACTCTTAACAGAGGAATCTAAAATGGCTGAAAGACACTTAAGAAAATGTTCAACATCCTTCGTCATCAGAGAAATGCAAACCAAAACAACTCTGAGATTCCATCTTACACCTGTAAGAATGGCCAAGATCAAAAACACTAATGACAACCTATGCTGGAGAGGTTGTGGGGAAAAAGGGAACACTTCTGCATTGTTGGTGGGAATGCAAGCTGGTACAACCCCTTTGGATATCAGTGTGGCAATTTCTCAAAAAATTAGGAAACAACCTTTCTCAAGATCCAGTAATATCCCTTTTGGGTATATATCCAAGGGATGCTTAATAGTGACGCAAGGGCATGTGCTCAATTATGTTCATAGCAGCTTTTTCTTTTTGTCATAGGCAGAACCTGGAAACAACCTAAATGCCCCTCAATGGAAGAATGGATAATGAAAATTTACACAGTGGAGTACTACACAGCAGAAAAAAATAACAACACCTTGAATTTTGCAGGAAAATGGATGGAGCTAGAAAACATTATTTTGAGTGAGGTAACCCAGACACAGAAAGACAATTATCACATGTACTCGCAAGATAAAGCAAAGAAAACCAGCCTACAAACCACAATCCCAGAGAACTTAGACAACAATGAGGACACTAAGAGAGACTCACATAGATCTAATCTACATGGGAAGTAGAAAGTATAAAAAGACAAGATCTCCTGAGTAAATTGGGAGCATGGGGACCTTGTGGGAGGGTTGAAAGGGGAAGGGGAGAGGCAGGAATGTAGAGCTCAATAAATATCAATTAAAAAAAGCAAACTGAGCAAGGTATGGGAAGCAAGCCAGTAACCACTTCTCCATGGCCCCTGCTTCCTGCCTCCAGATTCTTACCCTGCCTTGAGTTCTTGCCCTGATTACCTTCTGTTCAGCTGGACTCTCCAGCTCACCCTGCACGATCTGGAAAGCCTGAATCCTATCTCTTTATCTTCAACTGAATCTCTGAACAAAGAAAAGGCACTAAAAGCCCAATTCCACCTTCTTAGTGACTGTCCTCCCCTGTTGCTGCCAGCAGACCAAATCCCCATCCAGCCACTCAGCTTTTGACAATACTTGGGCACAAACCCAGCTTTTGGCGGACACAACGTCATCACCCCATGTGTACAACCTATGAAGTCTCCCTGCTTTAGTTCGGGGTGCAACTTCTTTGGGCTTAATCTCTGGAACTAGAGAACTTGCCTGGAAGTTGAATTGCTCAAATAAACCTGTTGTTACAGTTTTTCAATTCAGCTTGATCTGGCTTACTTCATAGGCAGAGAAACGTATGAGGGTGGGGGCAGAAAGCCTATTACCTTAGATGACAGACTATGCTATGGAGCTGTAAGAAGACAGAAACCCTCATCCCGGAGTTGCTTTTCACTGTGGTGTTTATCACAGCAATAGAAACCCTAACAAAGACAATCAGAGTGATTAGTGTAACTGTCACCTCGGAAAATCATTTCTTTGTGCTGGGAGCATGCTCAATCTATTTCTCTTCTGAAGCAGTTAATTTCTGCCAAGTATGGTTATCCCACCGTGGCACACAGAACATTAGACGCTATTCCTGCCACTCACTACACCGCTTAACCTGTATCCTTTCGCTCTTTCTCCCTTTGCTGTCCTCTTTGGGCTTTAGGAACTATGAGGTCTCAGGCAGTCCATACATCTGGAAACGGGATGAAGCTGGAGTGCGGAAGGATTTCTGGCACTTAGATAAAAGTCTGCATTCCACAGGAACTTGTGAAACAGGGAAAAGGAGTCATTTCTCTTACCTCTGGCAGGACTATGGCTTTTCATTGCCATGTACCTATGTTATAGCATTACAAATCCCATGTTGGCCCTAGGCTCCTATGCTTCGTTTTCACAAGTACCTGTTACACCATTCAAAGACCCTACACTATCATCCTGGGCCTTTTCACCTCCCCACGCTTCCCTCCTCTCAGATACCCATTTTTTGTTGTATATAAAGGCAACCTCCATCTCTTGCTATCATTCTCTCCCGTTCTCTCTCATTCTCTCTCTCTCTCTCTCTCTCTCTCTCTCT
>NC_022012.1:51642331-51643892 GCF_000317375.1 Microtus ochrogaster | reverse complement strand
AAGAGCTAGTTCCAGGACAGGCTCCAAAACCACAGAGAAACCCTGTCACAAAAAAAAAAAAAAAAAAAAAAAAATTTTTTAAAAAAAAAAAAAAAAAAAAAAAAAAAAAATTGCTTTCATACAAGACGTAAACATCACAAATTCTTCATATGCACCCACCCTTTTGCCCCCCTTCCCTCTTTCACTCTCCCTCATTAGCCAATCTCATTGTTTTTTCATTTTTGTACTTTGAGACAAGGTGTCATACAGCACAAACTGGCCCTAAATTTGCAAAATTTATTTTTATTGTTCATGCGTGCATGATGAATACTTGAGTAGGGCGTGAATATAAAGGCTAGAGGACAATTTTCTTTTTTTCTTTTTTTGGTTTTTTGAGACAGGGTTTCTCTGTGGCTTTGGAACCTGTCCTGGAACTAGCTTTGTAGACCAGGCTGGTCTTGAACTCACAGAGATCCGCCTGCCTCTGCCTCCCAAGTGCTGGGATTAAAGGTGTGCGCCACCATCGCCCGGCTAGAGGAGAATTTTCCTGGGTTGTTCTTTCTGTGGCATCTGAGGCTCAAACTCAGGTGGTCACATTTGTGTGGTAAGTGCCTTTATTATTTTCCATTTCAAGAAATTAGATCACGCTGCGTGGTGGTGATACACACGTTTAATACCAGCACTCTAGAGGCAGAGACAGGAGGATCTTTGTGAGTTCGAGGCCAGCGTGTTCTACAGAGTTAGTTCCAGGACAGCCAGGGCTATACAGAGAAACTCTGTCTTGAAAAAACAAAACACACACACACACACAAAAAAAAGAAAGAAAAAAGAAATTAGATCATGTGGGGGTTTGCTACTGAGTTGTTAAGTTGCTTATGTACTCTGTATATTATCAGATGTACAATTAGCAAATATATTTTCCAATTATAAGGGTTTTTCCCCTCCCTTTTTGTGATATTGAGGATTCAAGCTAGGACTTTACACATACTGAATGGACTCATTACCTCTTAGCTCTATCCTCAGCCCTCCTCACTCTTTCTCTTTCCCCTTCTATCCTTTTTTTTTTCTCTTTTTTCTTTTCTTTTTGGTTTTTTGAGACAGGGTTTCTCCGTAGCTTTTGGAACCTGCCCTGGGACTCACTCTGTAGACCAGGTTGGCCTCGAACTCATAGAGATTTGCCTGCCTCTGCCTCCCCAGTGCTAGGATTAAAGGCATGCGCCACCACCGCCTGGCACATATTTGTAAATTTTACACTTAAGCCTTTGATTAATTTTGCATTATTCAACCTGAGAGACAGGGATCTTTTTTCTGTCATCACTTCATACATGGTAGGCACATACTCCACCACTGAGTTAAATGTCAAGTCCTTGTGTCTCATTTACATGGGGAACCTAAAAAGCTTAAATATAGGCATCCTCCTGAATATTAACCTTCATCAGGTGATAAAAGGAGACAGAGACAAAGTCCCACATTGGAGCACCAGACAGAAGTCTCAAGGTCCAAATCAGGAGCAGAAGGAGAGAGAGCACGAGCAAGGAACTCAGGACCGCGAGGGGTACACCCACACACTGAGACAATGGGG
>NC_022012.1:51631482-51641761 GCF_000317375.1 Microtus ochrogaster | reverse complement strand
GACAGAATATTGTATACATAATAAATAAATAGTATTTAAAAAAAAACTGAAAGAAAAACCAGGAAAGGGCTCTAATGCCCACTGGGCAACTGAAGAAAAAAAGCCACAAAAACAGCCAGAAGCTCAAATATATACTACAAGCAGCAAACTTTTTTTAAGGCGTTAGTTCAGAGGACACGTGACCAAGTGCTGTGCAGATTAAGTTTCTGGCAATAGAACTAATTTTAGAAAGCACAAATGGTAGATTTGTACTTACTATATTTTAAGATTATCTGGAAGCCTGACACGAGGCAGGGGCAACTGAATTCCAATTGGGCTAGAGTTACTGAAGCCAAATATGTAAATTCTGCTCTCAACCTGCAAAACCAGTCTGAAACAAATACGTTTCATATTCCATAGTGAGGTCCCATTAAGGTTTTTAAAGACTTGAGTCTTTAGTGAACTCTTAGGTAGTTCGTTAACAAACTAACAACTCTAGGTTCCTGATAATGACTAGTATTAGCTTTTTATTAACAAAAAGAATTACCCAGTTAATACCTGTAAATTAGAAAGCTAGTCTTTGATGCTTGTGAGAAAAAGCCATCCAGTGTATATTAAAAGGTTTGAATTAACAAGCTTAATGAAAACTAATTTTAACTATAAAATTAGCACTTTCAGATAGAGTTCCACTAAAATGATGTCTTTTTGGACTTTCTTGTTCCAGTATAAATCCCTCAGTCAATGAGGATGGAGATGGCTCAGTGATTGAAAGTACTTGTGTTTCAGAGTACCCACGCTCAGTTCCTAGCATCCACACAGCAAGCTCTATGTCCCAGCTGTAGACCTGCACTCTCTTCTAGCCTAAAAGGGCAATTGCATCCATGTGCACATACTACCCCACGCCATAGACACACACATCCCTCCAGTCAATGATGGATACATATGTCGACCATGTCTTCTTACTGAAAATGTCAAGATAAAACCTTTTTATAACTTGAACCCCACTGCTCAAAAGTTCTGGTAATGTGCTGAGCACTCGGCCTTATTTTTTATTCCATTTTTATGACAACACCCCCAATTTATTACAAGTAGGTTCTAAACTATACTATATACATGCAGTGTTCCTTAGGCCTAACTGTATTTTCCCTATACTTGAACTGGTTTTGACTCAATCTCTTTCTATCCTTTAGTAGAAAAAAAAAATCTCTTGCTGTGAATGGTGGTACATGCTTGTTATATTCCTACCCTTGAGAGCAGGAAAATTGTCTTAAATTCAAGGCCAGATTGGTCTGAGTGAGTTCCAAGTCAGCCAGGCCTACATATTGACACCCTCTTCCAAACTAATCAATAAAAGAAATGTTTTTGTTTGTTTTCTATTTCTATTAAGGTTGCTTTTGTCTTTTTTCATTCCTTTTTAAGACAGAGTTTTTTTGTGTAGCCGTTGTTGTCCTGTAGACAAGGCTGGTTTTAAATTCAGGGATCCACTGCCTCTATTGGGATTAAAAGCTGTGTGGAATCACCACTTCCTGGCTTGCTTTTGATTTTTCTTTATATTTTGTACCACCGTTGGTAAATGGAATAGAGAAATTTTATCTTTGGGCTCCTTGGCAAACTAGTACTAGCATGTACAATAATTTGGATAAACTGAATATGATATAGTAAAAGACCCATTAGAAGGCAAGGAAACAAACAGAAGAAACTACAAAAAAAGGTCAGAGGGCTTCAAAACAAATCATTTCACAACCCTGCCTTGTTTTTTAACTGTTTGCCAGCTTGGATAAAAGGGCAAGGAGTTCCCCACCCACTCCCTGAGAGGGTTTCTCTGGATAGCCCTGGCTATCATGGAGCTCTGTAGACAGGATGGCCTTCTTACTGAGATCCACATGACTCTACTGGGATTAAAAAACACATGGGACACATTTTTATTGATTTACTCCTTGCTCTGGACCTGAGACCTATCAATTAATGAAACATTGATTTTAAGACCTCAAGAGACAAACAAATTTATTCAATTTATTCAAGCAAAAAGGGGGCAGGAACCAGGGAACCAACAAAAACTCAGATATTGTTCCCTCATTTCACATTCACTGTTATCCATGAATTATTTGCCTTTTCTTTTTTAAATTTTATCAGGGTTTCTCTACAGCGTTGGGGCCTGTCCCAGAACTCTGTAAACCAGCTTGGCATCAAATCCAGAAATCTGCTGAGGACTGGGATTAAAGGCATACACCATCACTAGTGGGCAAGACTCATTTGTAAAGTCTTTGGGGTCTGAGTTAGCCTAAAACTGGATTCAAATGACTTCTGGGATATACTCCCATTTTGTACTTTACACAGAAACTCAGTAACTTACTCCTGAATAGAAAATTAATCAAGAATGGAGTCAATAGGAAAATTAAAAATTTGAAAAAATGTAGATAACTTATAAAGCAAATACAGTACTAGAGAGGGAAGAAACATGTACAAGTCCCTGGGTTCAAGTCCCAGGAGCAAAACAAACCCAATAGCCAGGAATCTTGAACTATATTATATGCCCCTTAGTCCCAGCATTTGGGAGGCAGAGGCAGGCAGTGGGCAGCCTGGTTTTAAGAGTTCCATCAATTGCCAGGACCGTCTCAAATCCAAAATGCCAGGTAGTGGTGGCATACATCTTTAGTTCCAGCAGAGGCAGGTGATGTGAGAAACCCTGTTTTGAAAAACTAAAAAACCCACCCAAACCCAATAATAGAGTTTTAATGTCCTAAATATTAAATCAAGAGTTTTAATGTCCTAAATATTAAAAGAAAAATAAGCCAGTTAGTGGAGGATACATTCAGCAGAAAAGACAATTCAAAGACCAAGAAACAAAGAATGGGCATTCATAGCCAACTCCTTTTCCAAAGGCAGCAAAGTTAAGTCCAATGGTACCAGAAGGAATTGGATGTTAATAGGCAAGACTAGCCGGGCGGTGGTGGCGCACGCCTTTATTCCCAGCACTCGGGAGGCAGAGGCAGGCGGATCTCTGTGAGTTCGAGGCCAGCCTGGTCTACAAGAGCTAGTTCCAGGACAGGCACCAAAGCTACAGAGAAACTGTCTCAAAAAACAAACAAAAAAAACCAGTATCTTAAGATCTCCCCCCCACACACAGTAAAAAATTATTTTTGGGCTGGAGAGATGGCTCAGAGGTTAAGAGCATTGCCTGCTCTTCCAAAGGTCCTGAGTTCAATTCCCAGCAACCACATGGTGGCTCACAACCATCTGTAATGAGGTCTGCTCTGCTGCCCTCTTCTGGCACTCAGACAGGCAGAATATTGTATACATAATAAATAACTAAATTAAAAAAAACAAAAAAAAAAAATAGGCAAGACTACTAGATTCTGTTCTCATAAAAATTTTATAAGTGGGGGGCTGGAGAGATAGCTCAGTGGTTAAGAGCATTGCCTGCTCTTCCAAAGGTCCTGAGTTCAATTCCCAGCAACCACATGGTGGCTCACAACCATCTGTAATGGGGTCTGGTGCCCTCTTCTGGCCATACACACAGACAGAATATTGCATACAAAATAAATAAATATTTAAAAAAAATTTTATAAGTGATAATTAAGCATTTTTATCTTAAACTATAAACTGGCTGCTGAAGCACTTTGGCTCAGACTCCACAAAGCACATGACAGCATTAAACTAAAACTGGACACAATGACACTAGTCTGCAAAGGCTAGATCTGAGTCAACTGTCTACTTTATTAGGAGTGGGAGACCCTGCCTCAAAAATTCCCTGGCAACTACAAATGGATAGCAAGATAGGCCATTCCCTTTAACCAAAGCACCAGAGGCAGGCAGAACAGCTTTAAGCCCAGCCTGGTCTACAGAGAAACCCTGTTCACAAAGACCACCCCCCTCCACAATAGTGCTATTTGGATATCACACCCAAAGACAGCCCACAATCCCTGGCATCTCATTTGCCATGCAGCAACGTTATATGTTGACCCACACCACTGACGCAAATAACTGAAGAAATAGTTGTTGCCACTGAACATTTATTGTAGCATTTAGTTAAGCCCCACTGGGTAAGGAAATATGACATATAACAAATCTTACAGGCCACATCATATGCTGTCCTGTTTACACTGAATTTTGTTCACTATAGACAGTGTCATAATCCCAGCAAAGATTCTCATGAAACCACTGAAAATTTTCACCCAGCTTTAATTCCATCCATTTTAAACCCAACAGGACCAACGACTAAACACTCCCATCCACTGATTGCACACAACTTTCTGTAAGCATGATCCCACATTCTAATCAATAAAAACTAGTATAGCAGATGGCTCCGCAGGTAATCAGTCCTTGTTTAGGAGGTAAGATAGAGAAGTGAGGACAGCCAGAGCTGTGCAAAGACCTCAACTCTAAACACGCTAGTCAAACACTGCACATCTTCTTGTCTGCCTTTTCACCACCTCCAATTCTCTCATTCAGCCAGCAAAGGCTTGTGTCTCTGGCCCTAGAAAAAGAAACACAGCGATTACAATACTACCAACACTAAAAAAACAAAAAAAACCTGAAGGTCCTTTTAGAACGGTCTATCTCAGAAGCCAGATCCGTAATTTTGATTTTTCAACAGCAATTTCAGATTCGGGATAGGATCATCATAGATTAGACCAAAAACATGTTCAGAAAACAAAGGAAAAATCCCTCCACTCACACTCGATCCTCCGAGGAGCGCTAGGTACTTTGCAAGCAGCTGGCATCTCTGTGCTTTCACTGCTGGCAGAAAAAAAGCACGACATACTTATTATCTACAAAGGCCCATACAATTAAAACACTCCACTTGTGCACATTTGTTTCTTCCTCCGGGTAACCATCTTTGATATGTAACCCACGACTGTTTAAAGTCAATCGTCTTATGGTGCCTTATAGCCACCCCAAATCATTAAAAATCCATTAATAGGAAGCTACTTATATGTAAATGTTTCTTATTTATGCTTACAAAAATTAAGATCTAGGCTTCATACACACCTTTTCAATGAGTCAGGTCTTAAACAAATTATTTTTTGTTACTAATTCTCTTGGATGATTCGGGCCTTTCTCCATCTAATTAAAAAATAAAAAAAGCAAGATTTTAAGCACCGCACAATCGGTCTATCCGTTCAATAAGAATCCCAAGCTGCATCACCCTTACCTGGGCATCTCCTTGCAACCGCTCTGAAGACCCGGAAAAAGATGGCGTCATCCCTCCTGTGAAAGGATTGCTTTTTTAATCAGTCGACTCTTGGGCAACACCAATACATTCCGAACAGCTCCTAACTCCTGGACCCTTCCTCCGCACGTCAGTGTTGTGTCAGAACCCACCAGTGCTGGGGCTGTGGAACCAGACCCCAGAGACCAGCCATGCCGCCCGGTTGCAACCTCCTTGGGCCTACACTCCAATCCTGCAGTCTCTCGCTGCAGATGCGCATTTCCCAGAGCAAGCCTTCAACGACACGGTAACCTCAAGCCCCCGAGGCTGTCCCACAAAACAGCAGCCTCCAACTTAACCCCGCGCCACGTTATTTCGCCCATGCGTCCACACCGCGAAATCACCTACAGACAAGAGCAGACTCTCAGCTCGCCGACGTAAAAGGACCTGCCGCTCCGCCTGCAGCTCCCTTTATAGCCTCCGTGGCGTGAGCCCGGGGCTGCCCCTCCCTCTCGCACCGATTGGACTCGGTGCAGTGTAGGGGCGTGGTCTTTCCCTGAGGCACCGCGTGGGAGCGCGCGCCGCCGCTCTTTTCTTCCGGGCCTTTCTGGGGCGTGGTGCGCGCCGGCCGCCGGCCCGCGTGCGCGTCCATGTCTGTGCGCGCGCTCCCGCCGGCACCCTGCCACCCGTCTCTTCCGAGTCTGCCGGGCCGCTCGGCTCTACGTGGCGTGGGAGTGGCGCCAGAATTCAAACGAACAGCCGCCTGCTTCGAGCCAAGTCGGCTAGGACGGTCGGCGGCTGGGAGCGGCTTTGCGATCGCCGCGCCGGCGGCCTTTGCGCGCGGCTGGCGGAGCAGCGTGGCTGGCCTGGTGACCCGGTGCTGCGCTTGGTCCCCAGCGGCGCAGCGGAATGGACCGTGGCGGACACAACCACGCGGGTGAAAACCCGAAAGCCTTGCGCTTATCTTTCGTGCACCCTGCGGAACCCGCAGGTCTGCAGAAGGCCACGCCGTCGCGTGCGTGCCGCCCAGTGCCAGCTTAGCCACCCTGCCCGGTTCAGCCCCTCCCCCTCCCGGTTACAAGGCACTAGTGACAGTTATTCTGTGACAATCCTGAGAAGTTTAACACTCCATTTCACAAAGGAGGAAGCAGGTCAAAAACCGCCGGTTGGCCTAAGGTCACACAGCTGTCCTTCGCGATTTTTAAGTTTCTTGCTATTAAATTATAAATGTAAAAATAAGAGGGACTAGTTCATAGACTTGAAACTCAAAAATAATGCTCCAGTAATTGGTATGTATGGGTGAATGTGTGGATGCACAAACTACACTTGATTTTTCAGCATTTGGAAACTCGGCTCTTTATTTGCATTTTGCACTGATAAAATGACGTGTGCATTTGTCCTCAGCTTCCGTTACAGTGTGTGAGGAGCTCCTCTGTTTTTGGGCATTGCTCTTTTATTTTGCTAAGAGCAGAGCCTATGGCGAAGTAAGTGTAAGCAATTGTTAAATGAGTGAAGGTGTATGTGTGGTGTCTCTCAGAAAACTCAAATGATTGAACTCCAGCAAAAGGTAATAGCAAAGATGAAATTTCTCCTAGGTGTTTTTTTCTTTTTCACAACGTTGCCTAATGTACAGTGTAAACTCATGCATTCTTCACATTGCTTTTAAAACACCGTCAGGTGGCTGGAGAGATGACTCAGCGGTTAAGAACACTGGCTGCTGTTCCAGGGGTCCTGAGTTCAGTTCCCAGCAGCCACATGGTAGCTCACAACCATCTGTAATGTGATCTGGCGCCCTCTTCTGCTCCTAGGCATGCATGCAGACAGAACACTATACAGAATACAGAATAATCTGTATATGTAGCCAGCATGATATTCAGTGTTCAGTAGGATGTATCAGTGTATTTTAAGCAGTTTCCAGTTTTTCACTATTGACAACAGCACACAATAATAATAAAATTAAAATTCACCCGGGCGATGGTGGCTCACGCCTTTAATCCCAGCACTCGGGAGGCAGAGGCAGGCAGATCTCTGTGAGTTCGAGACCAGCCTGGTCTACAAGAGCTAGTTCCAGGACAGGAACCAAAAAAGCTATGGAGAAACCCTGTCTTAAAAAATCAAAAAAAAAAAGTAAGCAAATAATAAATAAATATTGATTCAGTTAAAAAATAGAAGGAAATCTAGAAAGATGAACCGAGGGAAACCGTTGTCCTCATACTTAAAATAGCAATGGTAGTAATTTGCTCCCAAGTATTTGAAGTGATTTCATAATAACTGAATGATGGTAAGTGTTGAAGAGTTCATTATGCTAAAAAGCTCATTTCCTGTAGTAAACTTTCAGATAAGATCTTTGTTGTGATAATCCTTTCAATAAATATTCATTAAGTTCTGGTGTGTGCAGTGTGCTTCAAACCTGATATGAAAGCCCTAAAGTCAGGCTGGAGAAATGGCACTTTGGGTAACAGCTACTACCCAAATTCCATTCCAGCAGCCATATCAGATTCTAACTCCAGTGGATCAAACATCCTCTTGTGGCCTTTGAGGGCACTGGCACACTCAGCATATACAGCAATCAAAATTAAAAATGTAAAGAGAAAACACCAAAGTCTTTGACCTTCCCAAAGGAACGGTTTAGTAGAAGTTCCCATTCAACTTTGAACAAATAGCATTTAAGGGTTAGTGCAACCAGGGCTGCTGAGATGGCTTAGTGCATAAAAACCTTGCCAGGAAAGCCTGGTGATTTCAGTTCGATCCCTGAAACCCCTGGAGACAATGGAAGATGAGAACAAACTCCAAAAAGTTGTCCTCTGACCACCATCCATGCCCTGTGGTGTGTATGCCCACCCACATATGCGCACATGCTATAGTGACGATATGAATAAATAATGTCATTATTTAGATAAAAGATTGTGTGGAACATCACAATAATGTTAGCCATTGAAATAAGGTAGGAAATAGATTCACATAGTAAAGTCCTTGTGTTAGCTTCAAGTTAAGTGCCTTGTCTCTGGGCTTCATTTCCAGCCTGTGTCTTTAAATATATGTGCTCAGGTATGCGTGTGTAGGTGGAAGCCTTAGGTGTTAACTTCATGAACACCATCCATTTCCTTCTGGGTGGGGTCTTGGGCTGGAGAGGTGGCTCAACGCTTAAGAGCACTGGCTGTTCTTTTAAAGGTCCTGAGTTCAATTCCAAAAAAACGGTGTTGTGGTTTGTAATGAGATTTGGTGCCCTCTTCTGGCCTGCAGGCATACGTGCAGGTAGAATACTGTACATATAATAAATAAATATATATATATTTTTAAATAGGGGTCTCTTATTTGGCTGGAGCTCACAATAAGTCTAGATTAGCTGAGATATGAGCCCTGGGCGTCCTCCTGTTTCCACCACTCAGTGCTGAAATTATGAGCATGTGCTACAACTAGCATCATTTTTATGTGGTTCTGGAAATCAAATTCAGGTCTTAGGCTTACAAAGCAAATGTTCTACCTATTGAACTATCTCTGCAGCTTTGCTATTAGGTTCTCAAAATCATTAGATGGATGTAATCTTCAAAACGATTTTAGTATGTTTTTGTTTGTTTGTCTGGTTTTTCAAGGCAGGTTTTTTTTCTGTGTAACGGGCCTGTCTGTTCTGGAACTCGATTTGTAGACCAGGCTGGCCATGAACTCACAGAGATCCAAGTGCTGAGATTAAAGGTGTGCACTGCCATCGCCCACCTCTAGTGTGTATTTTTAACCTTATATGCTAACTTTTTTTTTTTTTTTTTTTTTTTGGTTTTTCGAGACAGGGTTTCTCTGTGGCTTTGGAGCCTGTCCTGGAACTAGCTCTGTAGACCAGGCTGGTCTCGAACTCACAGAGATCCGCCTACCTCTGCCTCCCGAGTGCTGGGATTAAAGGCGTGCGCCACCATCGCCCGGCGAGACAGAAATCTTTAATAAATAAATTAATTAATTAAAAAAATAAAATAAAATAAAATTTTAGATGTAACATTTTACTATCTTTGTCCAATGGGTCATCAGAATTGTAAAACTGAACTCGAAGAGAAAAGTTGGGATCACAGAAAGGCTAGCGGACAAATGCCGATTAGGGTCTCTGGCTAAGGACTAATACAATAGCAGTGGCCTGGGATTAGCACCACAGTGTGTGCAGACATCTTACAGTAGCCAGCCTGGGAAAACATAGCACCTAAAAGAAGACTGTCATGTAATAATGGATAAATGGCACTATTGCAGCTTTCAGTTAAATCAGGAAAAAATATGTACACCAAGCTATGTATGATAAGCACAATTCATTTATTTCAAAGCAGAAAAAATAATCTTAAAATTTCAAAACCCTTTTTCTCTTTTCAGTGTAATGCTCCTCTCCACCTCTGGTCCGAACTACCCAGCAAGCGCCAGGTTTTATGGCAAGACCGACACCTGGCAATCTTATGAAAATGAAAAACAAACAAACCGAAAAACCAATCAAGTCAGTGAACTCAAGGCAAGAGTCTCATAATGTGGAAACATTAAACATTTGATGCATGAGTCTGAAGTTCAGAGGCGAGGTTAGGGCTTGAGTGTTGCTGGCATGAGAAAGTAATTTAAAGCACGACAGGAGTGAGATCATCGGGGAAAGAATATAAATAGAGAACACGAGAAAGCCCAGTCCGGGGGCTCTGGAACACTGGAAACTTGAGAGTTCCAGCAGAGGATGAAGAGCTAGCCAAGCAGACCCCTGGGGGGCGGGGGGGGGGAACTGGACAATGTGATTTTCCAGAACTGAAATGAAGAGTTTCGGTGAGATCTAGGTCAACTAGATTGAATGCTTCTAAAATGTTAAGTTTGAGGATAGAAACAGTCATTGGGGTTGGCAACAGGAAGACCCCTGGTGACGTCCCAGGGTCTCAGTCGCACAGCAGGCCGGGGTGAGATGAAGGTGAGAAGGCAGATGTGGATTAGCAGGCAGAGAGGAATGGAAGGCAAAAGGACTGCTTTTATAAGTGGGTGACGCTAGACATGGACGTTATGTGGCCTTATGACGCCAGGAAGCGTTAAGATTTCAGAAACCAAATGTGAGTGAGTACATCCCATGTTCCTCTTTTTGGGTCTGGCTTACCTCACTCAGGATAGTGTTTTCTATTTCCATCCATTTGTACGCAAACTTCAAGA
>NC_022012.1:51629745-51630747 GCF_000317375.1 Microtus ochrogaster | reverse complement strand
GGACTTGATCGGGGGAGGGGGAGGGAAATGGGAGGCGGTGGCGGGGAGGAGGCAGAAATCCTCAATAAATAAATAAATTAAAAAAAAAAAGATTTCAGGAGACACATCTTTGAAACAGCAAGAACTCCTTCCCAGAATAGAAGTGAAGTCTTTGATCGGAACAAGAACACTTCATCTGTTAAAACAGAACAGAAAGCAGGCGTTTGGCAGAGACAGTCATGTGCAGCCTGTCCACCATCCCATGGCTATGTAAGAGTGTGCTTTGGCCGAGCATAGAACATTTTCTTTTCTGCATGGAGTCATGAAGTCCTCACAGCCTGTGCTGGGAATATCACTGTTTGGAAATAACTTTCCCTGCTCCACGGTTTATGTGCACTTCTCTAGTCTGCTTCAAGAATGCATATCCTCCAGAGACTCACAGTTAAACATTGGGTGGAGCTCCAGGAACCCCAAGGAAGAGGAGGAGGAAGAACTAAGAACCAGAGGGGTCAAGGACACCAGGAGAACACTGCCCACAGAATCAACTAAGCAGGGCTCCTAGGGGCTCAGAGAGACCAAAGCAGCAATCACAAAGCCTGTGTGGGTCTATGCTAGGTCCTCTGCATATATGGTATGTATTCTGTAGCTTGGGTTAGGAGTTCTTGTGGAATTCCTAACAGTGGAGTGGGAGTGTCTCTGACTCTTTTGTCTGCTCTTGGAACCTTTTTCATCCTATTGGATTGCTCCATCCAGCTTTGATATGAGGGTTTGTGTATAGTCTTCCAGTAACTTCTGCTGTGTTTGGTTGATATCCCTTGGAGGCTTGCTTTTTTTTTTTCTGAACAGAGGAGGAGTGGATCTGGGGCAGAGGGCAGGTGTGTGTGTGTGTGTGTGTGTGTGTGTGTGTGTGTAACTGGGAGGACTAGAGTGTTGAAATAAGAGCGGTGGGCTGCTTCCCCAGCACCCGGCCGCCCACATGGCTAGCTTAGCTTATGCCCCGAAATAATTACACGGAAACTGTAT
>NC_022012.1:51622003-51624290 GCF_000317375.1 Microtus ochrogaster | reverse complement strand
CGGGCGGTGGTGGCGCACGCCTTTAATCCCAGCACTCGGGAGGCAGAGGCAGGAGGATCTCTGTGAGTTCGAGGCCAGCCTGGTCTAGAAGAGCTAGTTCCAGGATAGGAACCAAAAAGATACAGAGAAACCCTATCTTGAAAAAAAAAAAAAAAGGATGTGCATCCTTCAGCACTTGGTCAATCTCACTGCTGTATCTGTCCCTGGTCAGGAGAAACGAGCTCATTTAGCCATGACCCAAGAGCATAGACTATCACTCTGAGGCTGCTATATGGTAACACCTGCTGGCCATGAGGGGACGATACTCGTTGTTAACTAATCTTTATCTCCCTCATGTGGGGAAAGCAATGTTTCATGTGAGCCATCACTTTCTTGGTGACTTTGACATCTATCTATAATTCTTAGAATGGATCACATACTTGGCCTATTACTCCTGGTATTACTTGATGAACAGTTGGGCACAGAAACAGAATTGCCACAGCACAGAGGACACACAGGTCTCATCTGTCTAGCAATTTCAGGCTGGTACCAGTTCCCCGAGGAGGTGTTAGGCTGACCATGGTGCTATCTTCCATCTGGTTGCTTAGGGGAAATGGGATATAGACCACCTCTCTGTCAATAAGGATAGACTAGCACAAGGGATGAGAATGAAAATACAAGAGGTGGCCTGGGTCTGTTGGTGCATGTCTTTAATCTCAGCTCTTGGGAAGCAGAGGCAAGTAGATTTCTGAGAGTTTAAAGCCAGCCTGGTCTATATAGAGAGTTTCAGGCCAGCCAGGTCTGTATAGTGAGGAAAATCTGTCTCAAAATCAAAACAAACAAACACCCCATATACAGTTATGATAAATGTAGCCGGGCTCTCAACCCTGGTAAGATTCAGGGATCCATTTAACAAATGCATTTTTTGGGGGAAGAAATGTAGGCCAGTAGTCAGAGGAATATTGATAAAAATGAAACAAAAATCATTGTCATTGGAAATATCTATAAATAAAAAAGAAGATCCCTGGTTACTGAGCCAGTTTGCATAGTGCAGACAGCATGTATTTTATCTGGGTATTCTTTTGACTCCATTATTCAATATTACCCAAAACATGACCACCTTTGTAAGTGCCAAAGTCATAAAACATGGAACTAAACAGGCTCTGCTAATGGAGACTGCAAATCAGGGCCAAGTGGGATACACTTGGGATGCTAGGACCAGAGAATTGCAAGTGCTGGGCATGGTGGCACACAGCTTTAATTCCAGCACTCAGAAGGCAGAGATAGGAGGATCTTTGTGAGAATTACAGCCTAGCCTGGTCTACATATCAAGTTCTAGGACAGCCAGGCTGCATAGAGAGACCCTGATATGGGAGCCCCCTCTGTATGCTGTGATTACCATTAATGAATAAAGAAACTGCTTTGGACTTATAGCAGGGCAGAATTTAGGTAGGTGGGGAAAACTAAACTGAATGCTGGGAGAAAGATGGGCAGAGTCAGAGAGAAGCCATGTAGCCCTGCTGGAGACGGATGCCAGAACTTTAGCTGGTAAGCCACAGTCACGTGGCAGTATACAGATTAATAGAAATGGGTTAAATTAATATGTAAGAGTTAGCCAATAAAAAACTAGAGCTAATAGGCCAAGCACAGTGATTTAAGTAATATGGTTTCTGTGTGATTATTTCAGTTCTGGGCAGCCGCGACGAACAAGCAGTCCCCTTCAACAAGACCCTGTCTCAAAAACAAAACAAAAAAATTAAATGAACAAACAACAACAACAACAAAAGGAAGATTGTGATGGACAGTGGTGGCGCACGCCTTTAATCTCAGCACTTGGGAGGCAGAGACTGGTGGATCTCTATGAGTTCGAGGCCAGCCTGTTCTATAGAGTGAGTTCCAAGACAGTCTCCAAAGCTACAGAGAAACCTGTCTCAAAAACAAAGCAAAAAAGAAAGAAAGAAAGAAAGAAAGAAAGAAAGGATTGCATGTTAGCTTAGTGTACATAATGAGGGTCTATTAGGGTTTAGATATGCAATGCCTGTCTATGGTCTCATGTGTTCTGGCCTCAGCACTGGCCTCTCAGTAGCTGTTGGTGCTATTGAGAGGAGGAAGCACTAACCTCACCAATGGATTATCCCACTCAGAGCTGAATGGACTTTAAGGAGGAGAAAACTGGTTTTAGAAAGGAGGCCTCTAAGCCGGGCGGTGGTGGCGCACGCCTTTAATCCCAGCACTCAGGAGGCAGAGGCAGGCGGATCTCTGTGAGTTCGAGACCAGCCTGGTCTTACAGAGCTAGTGCCAGGACAGG
>NC_022012.1:51619737-51621903 GCF_000317375.1 Microtus ochrogaster | reverse complement strand
CCACAGAGAAACCCTGTCTCGAAAAACCAAAAAAAAAAAAAAAAAAAAGAAAGGAGGCCTCTGGCAGTGTACCTTTGAAGGATAAATATAGCCTATCCCTGCAAACATTTTCTGTCTCTCTTTGCTTCCTGGCTGCCCAGAGGTGAGAAGCCTTTTTTACCACATGCTCCACTATTTAGATACTGTTCAGTTTAGGACCAAGGCAATTAATCCAAGTGACCATGGACCAGCTCATCTTTAACTATGAGCCCAAATAGATCTTTTCTCCTGTTAAGTTGGCTTTCTTGGTTATATTGTTACCACAGCAACTTTTACTCCAATAAATTTGAGCTGATAACCAGAGACTACTACATTAATACATCTGTGCATAATACATTAATAAATTGGGCGGTGGTGGCGCACACCTTTAATCCCAGCACTCAGGAGGCAGAGACAGGCGGATCTCCATGAGTTCGAGGTCGGCCTGGTCCACAAAGTGAGCTCTAGGACAGCCAGGGCCATACAGAACAACCCTGTCTCAAAAAACAACCCCTCCCCAAATTAATACATAAATGACCTGAGATGGCCACTAGATATATAACCTTCAGATGGAAACTTTGCTTGTTATTGGGCATTTATGGAAATATAGCACTCAACCATTGCAACTTTAAATATTTACATGACCTGGAATCCATAGCTGCCAATTAGCATATGAGCACTCATTCATCCTATTACTAAAGCAATCTTAGCAAAAACCCCTCACTAAATAAAATTCTACTTTCAAGACAAAGCCCAGCTGGGACCCCAAGAAGTTCACCAATTCCATTAACAAATAGTTGTCTTGCTGAAGGGACTAAGAACCTATAAGGGAGACTAATTTTCCTTTAGCTAAATGGAAGTCACTATTCAAAGAAGTTTTAGCCGATGATATGGCTTGGTTCACAGATAGATCTTCAAATCTCAAGGGTAGTGGAGTTTAAAGACCTATCTTTCCTAAGTGAGCTGGGTAGTTTTATATCAACTTGATCCAAGCCATAGTCATCTGGGAGAAGGGAACCCTAACTGAAAAAATGCATCCACAATATTGGCTTGTAGGCAATTGTGTAAGACATTTTCTTTTCTTTTTTTAAAGGTTCATTTACTTATTATGTGATGTAGGAGGTTCTTCTGTCTATGTGTTGCTTTCATTGGTTAATAAAGGAACTGCTTTGGGCCTATAGCAGAGCTATAGGGGTATAGAGCTAGGCGGGGAAAACTAAACAGAATGCTGGAAAGAACAGGTGGAGGGAGAAGCCGTGGATCCTCCACCTGAGACAGATGCTGTTTAGAATCTTTGCTGGTAAGCCACTGTCACGTGGTGATATACAAATTAATAGAAGTGGGTTAAATTAATATAAGAGTTATCCAATAAGAAGCTAGAGCTAATGGGCCAAGCAGTGTTTTAATTAATACAATTTCTGTGTGATTATTTCGGTTCTGGGCGGCGGGGACGAACAAGAGGGCCCTCCTCTTACAATTATGTATACAGTGTTATGTCTGCATATATGCGTGCAGGCCAGAAGAGGGCGCCAGATCTCATTGCAGATGGTTGAATTGAACTGAATTGACTGTAATTGAACCCAGGACCTCTGGAAGAACAGCCAACGCTCTTAACTGCTGAGCCATCTCTCTAGCCCCATAATACATTTCGTAATTAGTGATTGATGAGGAGGGTCCAGCTCATCGTGGGTGGAGCCGCTCCTGGGTTCTAAAAGAAAGCAGGCTGAATGGGTCATAAAGAGCAGGTCAGTCAGCAGCACCTCTCCACATTCTGTCCTGTTTGAGTTCCTGCCCTGATTTCCACCAGTGATGTGGAGTTGTCGGCCAAATGCACCCTCTCCTCGCCAAGTTGCTTCTGTCACAGTGTCATCACAGCAGCACCAACCCTAAGACACTAAGCACAGCCAGCTTCTGACTGAAACCAGTCTAGTACATTCTGCCTCAAGGGCCAAACGCTATATAACAATGATATGTATATAGGCTAGTTTTATCTATCTATCTATCTATCTATCTATCTATCTATCTATCTATCTATCTATCTATCTATTCTTCAATTTTTTTTTTTTTTTTTTGGTTTTTCGAGACAGGGTTTCTCTGTGGTTTTGGAGCCTGTCCTGGAACTAGCTCTTGTAGACCAGGCTGGCCTCG
>NC_022012.1:51618870-51619637 GCF_000317375.1 Microtus ochrogaster | reverse complement strand
GGAACTAGCTCTTGTAGACCAGGCTGGCCTCGAATTCACAGAGATCCGCCTGCCTCTGCCTCCCGAGTGCTGGGATTAAAGGCGTGTGCCACCACCACCCGGCTATAGGCTAGTTTTAACAGCGACTCACTGGTAGATATTTTGTAGATACGAACCTCACATATGAGCTAATCATGTGGTTGATGATCAAAATGAATAAATAGACCATGAACCAAAACCTGTGGTAGCACCTTGAAAACTGAAAATATATCCATTTGTCCATCATGCTGCAGCCCAGGACAAAGGACCATTCAAAAGGAATAATAAAATGAAACTCACAACCTGAGCTAGCCAGTGCTCAGAGGATGGTCACAATTTTTGGTCCAGTTTTTCAAAGCATATGACATAAAAATCCACCCCACGCACAAAAGTGGACAAAATCATGAGGACTTAATGAGATACAACAGTCATATGATTCTTATCAGTAAGTCTCTGGCGTGTGACATAGTAAAAAAAAATTTCCAGGTGTAATAACTGGGACATAGGCTTTATGTGAATGTGGCAATGAACCCAGGAGCCTGACTGATAAGTTATAGCCAAAGATTTCAGTGGTGCTTCTCAGACAAGCACATGCGTTCCAGATATGGAACTGTCATTCCAGGGCACCATGTTTATATGGATGGAGCCTCTAGGATTGCATCAAAAATTCTGTCTCGCATTCAAATACCTAGAAGAATTCCATTCAAGACTTGCATGCTCTTCACAGGTTACATAGCTATAGGCATGGT
>NC_022012.1:51610987-51618165 GCF_000317375.1 Microtus ochrogaster | reverse complement strand
GAGCCTGTCCTGGCACTAGCTCTGTAAGACCAGGCTGGTCTCGAACTCACAGAGATCCGCCTGCCTCTGCCTCCCAAGTGCTGGGATTAAAGGCATGCGCCCCCATTTTGAGACAGCGTTTCTCTGTGCAGCCCCCTGGATGTTCTGGAACTTAGTCTGTAGACCAGATTGGCCTTAAGCTCAGAGATCTGCCTGAGTCTGACCTGCAAGTGCTGGGATTAAAGCTGTGTCCCACCACTGCCAACCCCACTTCCATTTACAACCCATAGACTCACCTGCTCTAGCTGATCAATCCCTCACTGAAACTCTCTTCCTCGGTCATTCTAGGCAAGCTCCCAATTAAAGCTAACCATCACACTATCTAAAATCTGAGTCAGAGGAAATGGAACAGCTTACTTCACCAAGATGGTCTCTAATGATACTTCAGAGGTGCCCACTGAGATTCCCTTCTGCACACTGAGCAGAGCAATCTCAGCTGAGTTCTCAGTAAGTAAAAGAATTGGAATCCAGCAAAATTTGGTCATACTGAAAAAGTACTATGCCAGCTAAGCATGGGAGCATATAGTTGTAATTCCCAGCACCTTGAAGGTAGAGGCAGAACATCAGCAATTCAAGACAAGTCTTAGGTATGTAGTGAGTTGAAGGCTTCAGCTGTGTGTTTCAAATGAACAACAAACAACAACAACAACAAAACCATCTCAAGCGAAACTAAATAGGCTATAGCTGGTCGAGTGCTTATTCAGCATGCATGAAGCCCTGGGTTTGATCCCCAGCACTGCATACAATCTGGCATGGTGGTGAAACCCTGAAATCCCAATACTCAGGAGGAAGAAGGTTCTGAATTTCACGTCAGGCTTGCCTATCTATCCAAACCCGTATGGGTGTTTTGACTGCATGTATGCATGCACCATGGCATGCCTGATGCTTTCAGAGACCAGCAGAGGGCGTCAGATTCCCTGGAACTGGAGGAACACAGGGTTGCGAGCCACTGTGCAGGTGCTGAGAATTGAACCCGTGTTCTCTGCAAGAGCAGCCAGCGCTCTTACCCACTGAGCCAGCCCCGCAGCTCTCACCACATGTAAGACGCTCCGAGGAACATCGGCATCAGATTGGCTTCCATCGGGCTTCCCTGGACCGCTAAAGAATCACAGCGTTCTTTACCTTTGTTGTTCTTGACCTTTTCAGTGCAGAGTCTGCATTTGCTCAAGATTTCCCAACTCTTATCTTTATGGTTAATATGTTTTGAAATCTTTATATCTTATTAGTATGGTTTCCCTTTAGCTCCAGCCTTTGTTGCTCAGTAAGGAAACTTCTGAAAGGTAGTCCCTTACAAAAACCAGATCTCTGTCTCCCAGGCCACAGAAACCCATTGTTTTGTCTTCCAGGATTGCTGTGGTGGACCGTCTGTCACTAGAAATGCCAACGTCTGTCTTTCTGCTGGACCATCCTGGTGTGTGTTGCATTATGGGTCTGTGAGTTCCTGTAGCTCTGGTCATTGCGTCTGTCCGTATTCCAGACAGCAGGAGCATGGTGAAGCTGAAGCAGACATAAAAGGTCAATACTTCTCTTTTAAGAGTTTTTCCCTGAAATCCTGCTCCAAAAGCTGTACTTAAATAACTCTAGCCGTAATTTAACCAAGCAAATGCTCATGCTAAGATTCAAGGGAAGGAGAAAATGTCTTTAGTTGGGCACTTTGATACCCCACCTTTTCTGAGGGCAGGGAGTATCTAACCCATCCTTGGACAATGAATTAGTTTGCTTTCTATTGCTGTGAACTCAAGGATTTTTAGTCCACCGTGAAGGGAAGATAGGACAGGAGCTCAAGCAGAACCTGGAGGCAGGAGCTGACACAGACAGAGACTGCTGAAAAATAGCTGCCAGGCCAACATGCCTAAGGCCCACAGTGGGCTGGGACCTTCTACATTAATCAGCAATCAAGAAAAGCAAACAGGCTTGCCTATGGGGCCTGAGGGAAGTATTTTCTCAATCAAGGCTTTTCTTCCCAGATGACTTTAGGTTGTGTCAAGTTGATAAAACAAAATAAAACACTAACCAGGACAAACAACTTCTGGGGAACTGCAGAGCCCCGGGATCTGTCTGGAAGGCTTGGCTGGGTGAATGGTTTGGCTGCAGGGTTCCCCTGGGGCTGGGGAAGTAACCACCCTTAAGGGTAGCTAGCTGGTGTCCAAAAAGGTGGTGGAGCTTAACAGCATCCCATGGCTAGCCAAGCGACTCTCCTGCTGGTCACACTCTGTCAAACAGCCTCGCCTCACTGTAAGACCAGGTGTGGCTGATCAAACTGTGTTTGTTCTTCCTCTGTAGCCCTAACGGTGCATGTGCTGCTCCTTAAGGTCTCAGTCTTCAGTGGTCAGAGAGATCATTGATGTTTTGGTGCCCTCTCATCCAGTCCTGTCAGAATTCTTCACGCAGGGCCCAGGGAGGGTTAAAGTCTGGTGGGTGAGCCCGGTGCCTGCAAGGCTGCCAAATAGGGGCTCACCAGGTAGGACCCTCTCGCATTGGCCTTGTATCTGCTGGGGCAAAGGTGCTGAAGACGGAGGGTCCACATCTCATTGACTGCTGGCGTCTCTGGGTTTTCATGCTGCCAGTGGTCTGTGGGTGATGGTGTTCTCTGCTACCAGGCCTTGTCTCCATGGCTCCTTCCTGTAAAAAAACTTTGCAAGCATGATGTTATTCAAGCCTCTTCACAGCCTTGTGAAGTTGCTCTGATTAAACCATTTATGGATCACAAATTGAGACTTCGAAAGTGAAACCACAAACACAAGTGACTCCTGCTCAGTCATTGATGGCTCAAGAGGCCTCTCTGCACCTCTTTCCCACCAGGTCTGAGTGCCTGACAGGGGCCCCAGGTGCATCCAAGGCTGTAATCTGCATCCCAAGCTATGAGACCTCAACATCCTGCAGTGACCTTTTTGACCGTCTGTGTCAGGGCACAGAACTCTAGCAACCTGAACTGGTCATGGCATCCTATAAACAGCAATTCCAACAGGGGCTCATTTTTTTTTTCCCAAGACAATCATTCCATCCTGGACCAGGTTTGGAAAAAAAATTATTTTGCCAAGGCAGCTGATTTTAAAAATCGAGGGATGAAATGGGTCAAAACAAAAGAAATCATGACTGAAAGCCAAGACAGACATCTGGAAAAGAAGACTATGGCCTGGTGGGATGGAGCCCAGAAGGAAGAACGGACAATGAGTGGGAAGGACCACGGTGAACTACAACTAAACCTTTGCAGCCCCAGGAGAAGGGTAGAGACCTGGCGAAAGCGAGCGCAAGTCTGAATAATCTTCTTTTGATCATGTGTTATTAGGGAGTCATAACTGGAAGATTATTTTATTTATTTAAGTCTTATTTTTTTTCAAACAGCTCCTTTTATTCTTTAGTACATTTTAAATTCAAATGTAATTAAATCATTTTCTGCCTTCCCTTTCTTCACTCCAGCCCCACTGACATTCCTGCTCTACAAACTCTCCCCTGAGAGGCATCTTACTCTGAAAATAATAGCCTCTTTTTCTTTGCTTATTATTGTCACGCACATATTTACATAGATGCACAATATGTAAATGCGGTCTACCACTTTTGTTGTGTGTGCATGGTTTCAGGGCTGACCACATTGTGTTAGATAACCAGGCAGGGCTTCACTCCATTGGCAGACTAATCTCCCTCTCTCAGCACTTGTCAGTGTTTGTTTGCCTAGGGGTGGGACCCTGTGAGATAGATTTCCTTTCTTTGGTATGAATATGTCTATCGTGTTCATTGCTCTATTGCTGGGAAGACACACCAGGACCGAGGCAACTGTTATCAAAAAAAAAAATATATATATATAAAGGCATTTAATTGGGGGCTTTGTATACAGTTACAGAGAGGTAATTCGCTGTCATGGCAGCATGTGCAGTGTTAGGGCAATAGTTGAGAGCTTTACATCCTGATTCACAGGCAGCAAGTAGAGAGGGCCTGGCATGCACTTTTGAAATGTCAAAGCCTACCCTTAGCGACACACATCCTCCGGCAAAGCCACATCTCCTAGTCTTTCCCTCACAGCTCATCAACTGGGGGACTAAGCTTGCAAGTATATGAGCCTATGGGAATCAATCTCATTCAAACCACTACAATGTCTATTGATATCGTCATTGTTCAGGTCTTGTTTATGCAGCCATTTCTAGGAGAGGCAGTCTTATAGCAGACTTTCTGACACACTGACTGACTCCTAGAATCTGAAAGACAATTTTAGCTGGGTATGGCAGTACATATCCGCAAACCCCACACTAGGAAAGCTGAAGCAGGAGGACTACCTTCAAGGCCACCTGGGCTGCACAGTGAAGTTCGCCTCAAAAAACAAACAATTTGGAAAAAAAAAGTTATTTAAATTAAAAAAAAAAACGGGGAGGGGAAACTGGTTGGTATGTAAAATAAATGAAAAAAAATATTTAAATAATTAAAAAAAACCCAAAATAATCTTAATCTTACTTTTATTCACATGCACCTGAAGAAAAATTTTAAAAAAGATTAGTGCTTTTACAACATAGACGCTTTCTGTTGAGTAGCTATGTGGATCTTGCTTTTGCAATATTGTGACCTCCTAGGATTTGGTTTCTGACATCAAACTGTAGCAATCAAACTGTAGCAATGGGTGATTTATAGTCCTGAAGCTACTCGGTCAAGCTGAACTAAGCTGCAAAGACTGAATTTCTCTCTTTCAACATAAAATGGTGGAATTTCCACTATTTCAAAATCCTGTTTTAGTTATCGCCCTAGCGTGGCCTTTAAACTAACTTTATTCTTTCCCTCATTAGTTTTCTAATTTCCCTCCTGGTTTTCTCTTGCCTACTTACTAGGTCATCTTTTATTTTCTCTTTTTCTTCTCTCCTTTCTACCTCTTTTTTTTTTTTTTTCTGAGCAGAGCGAATGTAGGCTTATTAAGTAAAAGTGAGGAATGACTCCTGAGTGTAGGAAGGGTCCCAAAGGAAGAAATCCATCTTGTCTTCATGTGACAGTTTCCAATCGATGTTCCTGACAAACTTTTATGTTTTAGGCAATCTCCAAAACATTTGCACTATCAGCAACGCGTGGTGGCTCACACTTGTAAATTCAGTACTGAGGTGGGGGTTGGGGGAGTGGATAGGACCCGCTGAGAACTAGTTCAAGGGCAGCTACAAGGTGAATTACAGGTCAACTTGGAATATTTAGCAAGATCTTGTCTCAAAAACTAACCTACCAACTAACCAACAAAATGCAAAAATCCAAACAACAACAAAAGACCCAAAACAAAACCAAAAAATCCAAAGACCTGCCCCAAACGACAAAAACTCTGCAGTATCTAGTGATTTACTTCATGTGTTATCTTAGCAAGATCTTGGCTTTACTTGAGAACAGTGTTGGCAAGCTCTAATACTAAGAAGGATAAAGTGCTCTCACTTGTGACAATACTCAATTTATGACCAGAGCAGGGCAGAGGTACTAGGCAGCCTGAGGCATAGGCTCAGGAGCTCACACAACAACAAGCTTTATTTGTCCAATCTTAATCTTGTTGCATGGGTAGTGGAGACTATCTCCAGGTTTTATGATTTTTGGTTTTGGATCCCTCTTTGCTATTATTTTAAATTGTGCTTTTGGTTGACATACAAAAATGTGTTTCATTAGCCGGGCGGTGGTGGCGCACGCCTTTAATCCCTGCACTCGGGAGGCAGAGGCAGGCGGATCTCTGTGAGTTCGAGACCAGCCTGGTCTACAAGAGCTAGTCCCAGGACAGGTTCCAAAGCCACAGAGAAACCCTGTCTCGAAAAACCAAAAAAAAAAAAAAAAAAAAAGTGTTTCATAGTCATTATTCCCACGCCTACATGTTGTTACCCCCTGTTCTTACTTGCAGCCCCATTGTCCCTCTTCATGCTCCCTCTCTTCTCTCGTTGGCCTTTCCCTCTCTCATCTAGTCCACCATTCTGGGGTTAGGGACATGGCTCAGCAGGGAAAAGTGCTGGTCAGGCTGACGTCCTGACTTCTAGCTCTAGAACACTTTTAAACAGTGCTATGAATCGATAATCCCCTGTCTTTCTGCTGAGATCGGTAAGTGGAGAAAGAGAAAGGCTAGCTAGCCTAGAGCTAGCCTGTATCAGACGCAAGACACCCTACTTTAAAAAGGTGGAAGGCAAGAATCAAATCTGAAAGCTGCCTTCTGGTCTCCACACATGTGCCACGGAGCAAGTACATCTGCACACGCACAATAAGTATAAATAAAGTCCCCCACTCAACTTTCTTGTCATACATATTCCATATAGCCTCCCTTGTTCCCCTCTCCCCCGTTTCTTTAGACTTCTATCAGAGTTGACTTTCTATTTTCAGATTTTACATATATACATAAAATTGTAAAGAATCCTTTTAAAGATGTATTTCATTTTTATTTTATGTGAATGAGTGTTTTGCCTGCATGATCTTTGCACCACATATATGCCTGGTGCCTGTGGAGGTCAGAAGAGGGTGTTGGATCTCCTTGAACTGGGATTACAGGTGGCTATGAGCCACACTGCAGGTGATGGGAATTGAATCCGAATCCTTTGAAAGAGGAGTCAGTATTCTCAATTGCTGACCCATCTGTTTGGCCCCAGAAATTTTCAATGTGTCTTCTGGCAGCAGCGCTGTGCACTCATACCACATGGTGCTTATGTTCATACAATACTTGATTTAAAAGAGGTACATTTGGGCACCAGGTCAACAAGGGGTAGACGTGTGATGGCAAATCTGTCCTGTCATTGTCAATGGGTTTTGAGTCTTCTAGACATGTCTGTGAGGATTTCACACCGAGGGTTGATGACACATCCTGAATGCAGGCGGCAATACTTTATGGTCTGATGGTCCAGACTGAGTAAGATGGGATAAAAAGAAAATCAGAAGAGCATTGACTTTTCCTCTTTTCTATGCTTCCTGGTCTGCCCAGATGTTAGTAAGCAGCTGTTTGCTCTTATTGGTATGTTCAAAATTTCCCTTGTCTCCATGTTTTCCCTATCACGAACGGTCTGTATCCTTAAAATTATCAGTCAAAGTAAACCACCTTCCCCTTAAAAACTGGGAGGGAAAACAGGAGGTCAGAAGAAAAGAAAAAGACTGTCCAGGGGCTGGAGAGATGGCTCAGTGGTTAAGAGCACTGCCTGCTCTTCCAAAGGTCCTGA
>NC_022012.1:51606451-51610887 GCF_000317375.1 Microtus ochrogaster | reverse complement strand
CAGAATACTGAGAATACTGTATACATAATAAATAAATAAAATCTTAAAAAAAAAAGAAAAAGACTGTCCAATAACAAACAAAAGAAAAAATAACCTGAGATAAATGTATGAAGGGGAAAAAACATGGAAGTTTAAAAAAGCTAATAAAGTAAAAATACCATTAAGTTTACAGTAAAACAGTGAATAAAGGGAATATACAAGGTGGGGAAAAAGAAAAAAACAGAAAAAAAATGAAATGTGAAACTATTTTCTTTCTGGGAGCTGGGGAGAGTGGGCTAAATCTGTTTACTTTGATCTCTGTGGGTCTAAGCCTGTACAGGACAAGCATGTGATAGCTGCCTGAACTGCCTTCCCTTCATAATTCTCCTTTTTTGAATACCAGGGTTCTCTGCTGAATGCTCTTAGGTTTACAGCTATGAGCCTAACAGATTCTTCCACCCTTTAGAGTTGCCACAGTTCCTACCCTCAGGGTAGCTAACAGTGTGCTTGCGAAGTTGAGAGGTATCTCCTGAATGCACAGGGAGTGAGGAAGGCAACCCCACCACTGAGATCTTACCAGGTGCACCTCTCTTGATGCTTTTGGAACCCACTAAGCATCAGTCACCTTGTTGAAGCATTGACTAGCTTCCTTCGGCTCTTAGGTATTCTGGAGCTTCAGAATCGCTGGACTCCTTTACAGCGAACCTCAGGCAGAATGCTGGCTCCAACAATTAATCCACCCACTGACCTCATTCTTTGGAGTTATTCTGTTGATGAGGTCAGTTCCTGGCCATTGAGGGTAGGTCTGGCTTTCCTGATTGGCTTTGCTGCCAGAGCGGGGCCTCCTGCTGCATGCAGTTTGTTCTTGGCAATGTCTAGCTTTCCTGCTCTTCATGCATGTCTCCCAGGATGTCTCTCATCCAGGGGGCTGTGGCAGTTTAATTTAGGTGTCCTGACTGCTGATTATTCTCTTTTCAGGCCTTCAAGTAAGTCAGTTTTAAACAATAAAGTCCTTGTGAGGATGGCACCTGGTCACTGTTCTCTATATTATATAGAGTGACTGAGAAGCCTCTTTACTAATGAGCCAGCTTGTTGAAGGCATTACTCATTCACCAAAACCTAAAAACTGGATCTAAACTTGTGAAGGGTTTTCCTGAAAGTGATACTTCTAGTCTTTTACTGGGACCATCTAGTCTACCTTCTCATCCTAGGAACTGCATGGCTGGAGCTGAAAGCTTGACCTTCTTCTTTTTGCCTTGATCCTCTATTTCCAAACTTTTCAGCAGTTCAGTCACTCCTTTTGTGAATTTCTGAAGCACTTCCTCTCTCTTTTTGGGAGTCGAGTTAGTTTTTCTAATACTAACACTTTTCCCTAGGTCACACAGAGGCAGCTTCTACTCTGCCATTTGACCAGAAGCCTTTCCCTCCATTTCTGAGATAAGATCCTACAATGTAGCCCAGGCTGATCTTAAAGTCCTCATTGTCCTATGTCTTAGCCGAGGATTAGTGGAGTGTTTCATCACATCTGTTGTTTTTGTTTTATTTCCTTTTTTGTTTTATTTTGATATATTGGCTCTTAACTCCTCACAAACAAATGTCACACTGCTTTATTCATGGTAGGTAATAATAAATAAATATCTAATGTTGATAGTGATATGCGCTGTCTTATATGAAGAGATCAAAACCTTTTAACATAATTATCTAACATTAATATTGTGTAATCAGTAATACACAAGATATTTTCATTTTTAAAAAAATGCAAGAAGGAACACAGAAGTAAGAGGTTTATTTACCTAAGAAGTTAGCAGTGGAACAGTTTTCAAGTTCCTCCGGAAGTATTCTCAAAATTGTGTTTTAAAAGGATTTATCATTCATTTATGTAAAGTTGTGAATTCCACAACTTTGCCTTGGTAAATCTATTACACGTCTATGCAGAGGGGTAATACAATGGACAGATAGTTTCCAGGAAAAAAAATGTCACAAAATGAGATTTAAAGATATGTAGTTGAACTTGAACTAGCTGAATTTGAACTTGATAAATGGTAGTTATTAATTTATTTAGAAGTATGACAGATAAAAGTGGAGAAATATTTTATTTGGGATCCTCTGGTTCTCTTTTCCATGCTTGTTAAATACTTTGTTATTATATTAATATAATATTTACAGCTAGGTGGAAAGTGTAGTTGGTGTTACATATATAGAATCCACCATTTTTTTTTTCGAGACAGGGTTTCTCTGTGGTTTTGGAGCCTGTCCTGGAACTAGCTCTTGTAGACCAGGCTGGTCTCAAACTCACAAAGATCCGCCTGCCTCTGCCTCCCAAGTGCTGGGATTAAAGTCGTGTGCCACCACCGCCCGGCATACAAAATGTTGGAACTTATGTAAGAAAATTTCATTGATTAATGATTTGAGGGCAGAAGTGTATTACCTTATATATTTTAGATTTGTGAGATGAGGGTCTCACTGTGTTGCCCAGGCTGGCTTGAAACATACTATATAACATAGGCTAGCCTGTGACTCATGATCCTCCTGCCTCAGCCTCTAGAGTACTGAAATTATATATGACAGCCACCATGCCTAGCTTACATATATACTTTTTATAAAACAAAATGCAGAAGAAAGTATATTCCATATTTGTGTAGAAATTAAGTGGCTATAGTTAATCTGTTACAGTACAAATAGTTACTTAATAGTGGTCTACCTAGCAGCTTTTCTTTCTATTAAAGTTCCCAAGATGGGGCCCATCAAAGTTGGCTCAGTAGGTAAAAGCACTTGCTGTGCAAGCTTGACGACCTGAGTTCAATCACCAGAGCCCCCATAAAGGTGGAAAGGAAGGACTACTCCACAAGGCTGTCCTCTGACTTCCCTACATGAGCCATGACACGTATGTGTCAGTAATATGCATATTGTGCACACACACATTCTCACAATAATAATAAGGTGAAAAAATTAAGTTTCTCAAGGTGTTCTCAAAATTTTGCATCTTGATTGGACACTTTAAAATAGAGAGCCAACATTTCAAGAATCTCAGTCACATCTATGGGAAACAATTCTTTTTTTTTTTTTTTTTTTTTGGTTTTTCGAGACAGGGTTTCTCTGTGGTTTTGGAGCCTGTCCTGGAACTAGCTCTTGTAGACCAGGCTGGTCTCAAACTCACAAAGATCCGCCTGCCTCTGCCTCCCGAGTGCTGGGATTATGGGAAACAATTCTTGTCAGTGGCAATTTCCTTTCTCATTTCCATTCAGAAAATGGCTGCTTGCTGACCTTGGCCTACCTGGCTGGTACAGTCTTCCTACCTGCTCCCTTAACTAATGGACTTATCAATAAGAACTCACGCTTGTTGCAAGATACTTGATGACAACATTGCAAAAATGTGTCACTGTGCCTGGTTTAATAAAAGGCTAAACAGCCAATAGCTAAGCAAGGAGAATAGGTGGGACTTCTGGGCCAGTAGAGGGGCTGGGATGACTCCAGGTGTACAGAGGAGATGCCAGCAGGCACAGAACAAGTCAGAGGTACAGAATGAAAGAATCGTAAAACGGCACATGGTAGAATAGAGATGAAATCTATGGGTTACTTTAAGATATAAGAGCTAGTTAAGAACAAGCCCAAGCTATCGGCGAAGCTTTCATAATTAGTAAGAAGTCTCTGTGTCATTATTTGGGAGCTGGCTGGTGGGGCAGAGAAAGACTTGTTGCACACACTGGAGACTGGAAGAAGAAACATGAGTATATGTTATTGACTTAGTATTCTGTGTCATCTTCAACTGGCCCTCACTGCTCTTCTTCAGCTCTCCCAATCATCTGAGTTAGCATAGAAAATCCCACAATTATTTTGAGACAGTCTCATATGTTCCAAGCTAGCCTTGGGCTGGCTATTCTAGCTGAGACTGACTTTGAACTTTTGATCACTTTATTCCACTGGAAATGCTGGGATTAAAGGTATACATCACCATACCCATGCTGAAAATTGAACCCAGGACTTTGTGAATGTAGGCAAGCATTTTACTAACTGAGATACATTTCATAACTCATTTCATGTAAACCTTTTTGCATGTCTATGTGTGTCATGTGCATGTATGCGTATTGCATGTTTCCATGTGTGTGCATACATGTATGCCTATGCAGGTTCAAGACTGACATTGGGAGTCTCCTTGACTATTCTTTTACCAGTGAACCAGCTGTCTCTGCTTATGAATGATAGAATTATAGGCTGCCACACCCACTCAGCACTATATGAGTTCTGGGAATCTGAACTCCAATCCCATGCTTGCACAGCCAAAGCTTTATCCACTTAGCCATCTTCCAGGCTCCTAAACATGGATTTTAAAAAATACTATTTTATTTGGATTTTAAAAATTAAAATATAGGGCTGGAGAGATGGCTCAGAGGTTAAGAGCATTGCCTGCTCTTCCAAGGTCCTGAGTTCAATTCCCAGCAACCACATGGTGGCTCACA
>NC_022012.1:51599913-51606351 GCF_000317375.1 Microtus ochrogaster | reverse complement strand
CCTGCAGGCATATACACAGACAGAATATTGTATACATAATAAATAAATAAATATTAAAAAATTATAATTATATCATTTCCTACCTTCTCTTCTCCCTCCAACTCCTTCTATCTCCCCTCTTGGTTTCTCTCAAATTCATTACCTCTTTTTATTATTGTTACACACACACACACACACACACACACACACACACACACACTCTAGTGAGTCTGTTTAAAGTTCGTATCTATTTTTTCATGACAGACCTGTTAGATAACCAAGTAAGGGGCTCATTCCTGGAGAAGACTAATTCTTTCTCTCTCTTAGCAGTTGCTAATTGCCTGTAGCCTTTTGTCCAGGGGTGGTTTCTGGAGAGATTTCCTCCTTCCATGTTGCCTGAACATTGGTTGTTGAGTGAGGGGTGGGGCCAGCTCTATTGTGTTGCCCAGGTGAGGTACAGGGGCCACTCTTCTGAGTACTGCAGCTGGCGAGGGGTAAGGACAGACCCTCCATTCTTATGATCCCAGGACCAGCTCCTCCACTGTTTTAGGCATTGGTGGATGGGAGGTGGGGGAGAGGGCAAATCTCCTCTGCCCATGCCAGATGAATAATGAGGGCAGGTCTCCTTTGCTCATAACATTGGGGCTGGGTTCCCCTCACCTCCAACCTCCTGCCTAGGTGAAGGGCAGGGCCTGTTTCCTGAGTTTTGCAACTGGTAAGGGGGACGGTCAGCTCTCTTGTCTGTTGCAGGCAGTAAGAGGCAAGGGATAAAGGGGGACATTTCTCACCCTCCCAC
This sequence comes from Microtus ochrogaster, assembly GCF_000317375.1. Classification (NCBI taxonomy): domain Eukaryota; kingdom Metazoa; phylum Chordata; class Mammalia; order Rodentia; family Cricetidae; genus Microtus; species Microtus ochrogaster. The sequence continues at coordinate 51,605,576 of NC_022012.1, read as the reverse complement.
ATCGACACATGACAGGCAAGTAGTGGGGACAGCTCTCTCATGCTTACACTTCCGGGCTTGCTCATCCACAAGGTTGGCTCTACTGTGTTACCCAGGTGAGGTAAAGGGCCTGCTCTCCCAAGTGTTGCAGCTGGTGGGGTGGGGTGGGGCAGAGGCCATTTTCTGATTAGAATTTGTTACTGCTGTTTCCATACCTGGTCAAGATTGCCTTTTCCTCCCTCTTCTTCCTGGCTTACGTCACCTCCTGTATGTTCTCATCTAACCATTACCTTCTCAATGTGGATTTCTTTGATCAGCTTACTTAAAACTACAGTTCTGATCCAAGAGTTCCCACTCACCTCTCTCGTTTTCTATTTGTGGATTGTTTTTTTAATTCATTTACCTTGAGGCCAGGAACCTATCCTTGTTTTCTTTATGGTCTGGCTAGCAGGAGATGCCTAATAATTGTTATCAAATGATGTCTGGATACATGTATTTTGTAATTTAGTAATTTACAATGTCTCATGGAACACAAAGGATAGTTACATATAAAAATCTGCTGATTAGTGCGATGATTTCTGAGGCTCCTGTATAAGTTTTGAGGGGAAACCAGAAAAGAACAGTTTAAGTGTTCAAAACTTGAAATGTAGCTGGGCGTGGTGGCGCACACCTTTATTCCCAGCACTCGGGACGCAGAGGCTGGCAGATCTCTGTGAGTTCGAGGTCAGTCTACAAATCAAATTCCAGGAGAGCTGGTTCTGCCTCAACAAGATGATGGGACAGACTTAGTTGACTTTCCAGGAGAAGAAGCCTTACCTTCTTCGAGGAGAGGATGGGGATGGGGTGGGGAGAAGATGAGAGGAACGGAGAGGAGGGAGGGGGAACTGGGATTGGTTTGTAAAATAAATAAACAAAAGAAAAAGAAAGAAATTCCAGGAGAGCAAGGGCTGTTACCAGAGAAACCCTGTCTCAAGAAAACCAAAAAGCCAAAACCAAAAAACCAAATGCACCCCCTCAAAAAAAAAAAAAGCCTCAGAATTTGAAAAGCTGTAATTCAGAGAAACATTGGCCATTTACATTCATTTGGACTCATTATAGCCCTCATTCCCCAGTAATAGCTAAAAAGCTATACAAAAAATGAGGTAGGAGATCCCTTACCTTATTGACATGAAGATCAACGCTCACTCCACTCTTGTAGCTCAGACATTTGGGTTTATTTAAAATGGTCGTGGAGTGCCCTCTTTTGGTGAGGACTCTAGAGAGTAATCTTCAAGAATGTTGTATTGAGATCAGCAATCTCATCAGAGCAGTACAGTTGGGGATGTAGGTCTGGGGTAGAGTGCTTGACTTGGATGCATGGCCCTAGGTGCAGTTCCCAGAAGTGGCAGAAAAAAAAGAATATTGTCCTTTTAGGTATCAAAGGTTCATACAGAGCCAGTGAGCTGGTTGGTGAGGGCATCCAAGCTTGCCAACCTTGAGACTGCACTGCTCCAGGTGTGTGCCTCCTCCATAATAAATTTTTAAAAAATCAAATATTTCCACATGTTAATGATAGATGCTACAATATGACTTTTAGTGAGAGTCCAACTTTTAATTCATATGGACCCAAATTAATTTTAGAATCTGGACATAGTCTCTATCTATGCATATTTTAATTTTAGAATCTGGACATAGCCACCATCTATTCATATTTTAATCTCTTTCATATATATATGTATATATATTAGGAACAGCTGAGAAAAAAACTTTCAGTGTTAGTGAATCAAAAAGTTGGTTGGAGAAGAAAATCAAAACATAGCATGTTTAAATGATTTAATCTTAGCATAATATATATATATATGCATACATACAATATGTAATATATCTGAATATTTTGTGAATTTTCAATTTGGTGAATGCTTTTATTAAAATTCTAAGTATGCTGCAGTTAGCTTTTAAATTTAGAGCTCTTCTACGGTTTTTTCCTTCCTTTCCCTCCCTCCCTTCTTCTCTTCCCTCTCTCCTTTCTCAGGGTCTTGTTACGCAGCCCAGGCTGACTTCATGCACACAGTTCTTTTGCCTTAGCTTTCAAATGCTGAGATTACAGCTATACACCAACACACCTGAAAAGTTTTCTATTTTTCACATCTTGTACATGTTCAGTTTCAAAAAAGTTTATTTCCTGCCAGGTATGTTTTCAGAAGGCATTTCAATGTGTCCAGCCCAGTCCTCTTCTACTTAAATGTTAATTATTTTTTCTCTTTTAGTAAAAATTGTTTTAAATATTATTAACTATTTAATTTTTTAGAGTTGTTTTTCAAGACAGGGCTTCTCCGTGTAGCTCTGGCTGTCCTGGAACTCCCTCTTTATACCAGGTTGACCTCAAACTCAGAGATTTGCCTGTGTCTGCCTTCCAAGTGCTGGGCTTAAAGGTGAGCACCACCTGCCTGGCTTTATTTAAAAATGCTTAGATGTGTTTATTCTATTTATTTAAGTTAATATAATTTTAGGTGTGTAAGTGTTTTGCCTGTCTGCATATTTGTGTACTATGTGCAAAAAATATCAAATGGAAAAAAGAAAGCATATTTAACAAGTGGTGCTGGCATAATTGGATATCAACATGTAGAAGAATGAAAATAGATCCATATCTATCACCATGCACAAAACTCAAGTCCAAATGGATCAAAGACCTCAACATAAAGCCAGCTACACTGAACCGTATACAAGAGAAAGTGGGAAGTACACTTGAACGTATTGGTACAAGGAATCACTTCCTAAATATAACCCCAGCAGCACAGATACTGAGAGAAACAATAAATAGGACCTCCTGAAACTGAAAAGCTTCTGTAAAGCAAAGGACATAGTCAACAAGACAAAACGACAGCCTACAGAATGGGAAAAGATCTTCACTAACCCCACATCAGACAGAAGTCTGATCACCAAAATATACAAAGAACTCAAGAAATTGGACACTAAAAGATCACATAATAAAATAAAAAGATCACATAATCAAATAAAAAAAAGAGAACTCTCAACAGAGAAATCTAAAATGGCTGAAAGACACTTAAGGAAATGTTCAACATCCTTAGTCATCAGAGAAATATAAATCAAAACAACTCTGAGATTCCATCTTACACCTGTAAGAATAGAAGGGAGAAGGGGAGGACTGGGGAGAGCTTGGGGGAGTGGGATAATTGAGATGGAGGAAGGGTGGATATGGGAGCAGGGAAGAAGATATCTTAATTAAGGGAGCCATTTTAAGGTTGGCAAGAGACTTGGCTCTAGAGGGGATCCCAGGTGTCCAAGGGGATGTCCCCAGCTAGGTACTTGGGCAGCAGAGGAGAGGGTGCCTGAACTGGCCTTCTCCCATAGCCACACTGATGAATATCTTACATATCACCATAGAACCTTCATCCAGGGATGGATAGAGATAGAGACAGAGACCCACATTGGAGCACTGGACTGAGCTCCCAAGGTCCAGATGAAGAGCAGAAGGAGGGAGATGAGCAAGGAAGTCAGGACTGCGAGGGGTATATCCACTCACTGAGACAGTGGGACTGATCTCTTGAAAGCTCACCAAGGCCAGCTGGACTGGGACTGAACAAGCATGTGATCAAACCGAACTCTCTGAATGTGGCTGACAATGAGGGCAGACTGAGAAGCCAATGATAATGGCTCTGGGTTTTGATTTTACTGCATGTACTGGCTTTTTGGGAGCCTAGTCTGTTTGGATGCACATGTTCTTAGAGCTGGATGGAGGGGACTTCCCACAGGACAGGGCACCCTGACTTCTCTTAGGACTGGAGAGGAAGCGGGAGGGGGAGTGGGAGGAGGGGGAGGGAAATGGAAGGAGGGGAGGAGGTGGAAATTTTTAATAATAAGAATAAAAAAGAATAGCCCAAATCAAATACACTGATGACGACTTATGCTGGAGAGGTTGTGGGGAAAAGGGAACACTTCGGCATTGCTGGTGGGAATGCAAGCTGGTACAACCCCTTTGGACATCAGTGTGGCGATTTCTCAGAAAATTAGGAAACAACCTTCCTCAAGGCCCAGTAATACCACTTTTGGGTATATATCCAAAGGACGCTCAATCGTGCCATAAGGACATGTGCTCAACTATGTTCATAGCAGCTTTGTTTGTCATAGCCAGAACCCGGAAACAACCTAAATGCCCCTCGACTGATGGTAGGTACATTTACACTATGGAGTACTAAACAGCAGAAAAAATAACGACAGCTTAAAATTTGCAGGAAAATGGATGGAGCTAGAAAACATTATTTTGAGTGAGGTAACCCAGACACAGAAAGACAATTATCATGTGTACGCACTCATAGGTGGTTTTTAAACATGAAGCAAAGGAAACCTACAAACCACAATCCCAGAGAACTTAGACAACAATGAGGACACTAAGAGAGACTCACATAGATCTAATCTACATGGGAAGTAGAAAGTATAAAAAGACAAGATCTCCTGAGTAAATTGGGAGCATGAGGACCTTGGGGGAGGATTGGAGTGGGGAGGGGAGAGCCAGGGAGGGGAGCTGAGAAAAATGTAGAGCTCAATAAATATCAATTAAAAAAATTAAAAAAAATCAGAAGGGGGAACCTTTGCTATCCAGTTAAGTGATGATCAACCTCTATTCCACTAAGATTTTGTTTGAGCTATCAGAATATTTTTTTAAATAATTTATTTATTATGTATACAATGTTCTGTCTGCATGTATGCCTGCCCACCAGAAGAGGGCACCAGGTCTCATAGATGGTTGTGAGCCACCATGTTGTTGCTGGGAATTGAACTCAGGACCTCTGGAAGAGCAGCCAGTGCTCTTAACTTCTGAGCCATCTCTCCAGCCCCTATGAGAATAATTTAAGGAAGAACATTTTAGTGTGAATTATTTATACAGGGTGTTAACATTATCAAGTCTTCTGGGACTGTGACCTTCATTTACTTAAAGTACTGGTACAAATTGGTTTAGTAGTGCAGGATGTTTTATGTTTGTGAAATGATTTGATTTCAAACTGTTTCATATGCTACTAAAAACTATGTCCAGACAAATGTATACACCTTAGTCTGTCACAAGAGGGCACTCTTGCCCCATTCTTTAAAGTGAATGTTGCTCTGGGTAGTGAATGGGAAAAAAATGAAAAGGAAAGGAAAGGGCTCTCCTAGGTGTGGTGCAGGAGAAAGTTTATTGTAGATAAAAGGGAGAGCGCAGGTAGAGGCAGGGACAGAGACATCTGGGAGAGTCCAGAGTGGACATGACGAGACTGAGCTGGGCCATGGTGTGTGTGTGTGTGTGTGTGTGTGTGTGTGTGTGTGTGTGTATGTGAGGTTAGGAGAAGGGAAAGAGAAACCAGGTCACAGCAGTCAGGAAGCCAAAGGTACAAAAAAGGGTAAGTAACTTCAATGTCTGGAATACACAGGGAAGATCCTCTGGGGTCTGGATTACACAGGGAAGATCCTCTCGGGGGATGGGCAGCCCAGTCCCTGGACTGGAGGGTAGGGGGTGGAGTATGCCAGTAATACCCTGTGAGAAGTAGGGACCTGAGGGATGTCCACCACCGCCCGGCTATAAAAGGATTTTTAAAGATTATACAAAATACAAATTCTTGCCGGGCGGTGGTGGCGCACGCCTTTAATCCCAGCACTCGGGAGGCAGAGGCAGGCAGATCTCTGTGAGTTCGAGACCAGCCTGATCTACA
>NC_022012.1:51587270-51599433 GCF_000317375.1 Microtus ochrogaster | reverse complement strand
AAAAAAAAAAAAAATATGGCAGTGCTGGTGACAATATCCTAAAAAGAAAGACTTTGTACAGGTAACAGAGGATTGTTGTTGGATAAACAGGCCTAAAGAACCAGTTTCTCTTTACCCAGGAACTTCCCTTAATCCTGTCCTCAAAGATCTACTACCTTTAGCAACAATAACTAATTCCCAGTCAGTCCAACCAGCCAGCATTAGCTCAAAAATCTCACTCTGCTGACTGTCATATTAAATCCACTTGCTTTTCCTCCATTTTTCTCTTCAGTAGCTGTGGCAGTTTGATCCCCAGTAAACTTTTTCTTTTCTACCCGTGGAGTGGTTCAGTTCGGTGGTTTCCCTGCACCTTGCTTACACTCTCTACTTTATTTGAGGCAGGGTCTCTTGCTGAACCTGGCCCATTGTGGATCCCCAGTCTCAATCTCTTGAGTGTTGGGATTAAGGGTGGCTATCATGAGTTGACCGGTAGTGGCGCATGCCTTTAATCCCAGCACCCAGGAGGCAGATGCAGGCGGATCTTTGAGTTTGAGGCCAACAGGTCTACACAGAGTTTCTGGGCAGCCAGGGCTATACAGAGAATGTCTCTAAAAACAAACAAACAAATCCCTCCAAACAAAACAAAATGAAACAAAAAACAGTGGCCATCTACTTGTTTTTATGTAGGTTCTGGGGATCCACACTCTTGTATGGCAAGGACCCATGAACCTTTCTCTCCTCAAGGCCCAGATGGTGACTTTAATAGCTGTTGATGTTATATATCAACAGCTTTTGTCGTTGTTGTTTTTGAGACAGGATTTTACTCTGTAGCCTTAGCTGGCCTGGAGCACGATCACGAGATCATGCTGACCTTGAACTCAAAGAAATCCATCTGCCTCTGCCTTCCAACTACTGGGATTAAAGGCTTGAACCACTATGCCTGGCAGTGTATTATCTATTATTGTTGCTTAACAAATTTCTAAAGTTTAGTGGTGTAAAATCTCAGTAATTTATTTTAATTTCTGGGATCCAGAAATGGAACTTTTTAAGGTGCTTTTGGCTCTAAGTCAAGTTCTTATCCAGGGATCAGTCATCACAAACTCCCTTTGAGTTGTATAATTGGTTTCTAAGATCAATCACTCACAGGGACCGCTCTTCTGCACAGCCCGGCAAGTGGCATTTGGCTTCCTTCAGACCAAACGGTGTAAGAGGAAGAAAAAATGTGCAAATGGAGGCTACAATTTCTTTATAAGATAATCCTCAGGATGATACTTGATTACTTTGTTAAGAATAAGTTATTAAGGGCCTGAATCCCAACTCTTGAGAGTCAGAGACAGGTGGACCCCTATAAGTTTGAGGCATATGTCTTTCACTTTACAGACAGAAATACTTTCATGAGAACTTTATTAAGATTATATAGTGAATGTTTAAATTATGTTGAATAATTCATCTTAATGTGGAATCTATCATCTCAACTCTGAGAAAGGAATGTCTACATTTCTTTAGACTGTGTTTGACTCATTTCATGTTTGTCTGGTTTCTGAGTTCTTTTTTCTTTTTTTCTTCCTCCTCCTCTTCTTTTTTGAGACAGGTTTTCTCTGGTAGTCCTGGTTGTTGTGGAACTTGCTCTGTAGACCAGGATAGACTAGAACTCAGAGATCCACCTACATCCCACCTACATCCCTCCTCCCTTAATGCCTCTGTTGGGTTTAAAGATGTGTCCACCACTCCCAGCTTCAATTTAGTTCACTTTTGAAGATTTTTGAAAATGATTTAAATTTTAGGAAGTGATTTTTTTTTGTTTTTTGAAGTAAGGTTTCTTTGTGTAGCCCAGGCTGTCTTGGAACTCTCTCTGTAGACCAGTCTGACTTTGAACTCAGAGATCTGCCTGCCTCTGTCTTCTGAGTGCTAGGATTAAAGTCATGCACCACTACTGCCTGGCAGGAAGTGAGTTTTCTTTTTTCATTTCAGATTTCAATTATTCCTATACAGGAAATATCTTGACTTTTGTCTCTTGTCTATTTACGTTGTTTCTTGTTATTTCCTTTTATTAAGAGGTCCAAAATAGTGGAAAATTACTGTGTGGTATAAGCAGAACGCTGAATTTGACAGTTGACTGGTGATGTTGGAACTAGTTCACAGGTTTTGGAGATCACTAAGCATTTAGCTTCCTGCGGAGCTCTGGGAAGCCATCATAAGGTTTTGTAACAGGGCCCCAGACGTTAGTAAGCCCTGAGACCGTAGCGCAACTGACTCCATGATGGAAGTACCATTGAGACTGTAGCACAGTTGACTCCATGATGGGGGGGCCATTCAGGCTGTTAAACTCAGCACGTAGACAACACCGCCTGACAAACCTAAAACAAAGGCCTAATTTATCAAAGCCCATAGTTATGGGAAAGTCTCTAAATGTATTAACCTTGGTTTTTGGCTTCTGTAGTTCTTCTGGGTAACTATTCTTGTTAACTGAAGTAGCTCAGGACATGGTTTTTGTGCTTAAATCTCACCCCGAGGAAGACTCGGGGTGTCACTGGGATTCTGAACCCTCAGGGTAGTCGCCAGCCGGATTATAAAGACTTTCTATTGGTTTAAACCTATAGAAAGCAGTCTTCCCTGGTGAATATCCCACAATATCATACCGATTTTCTCAGTGTCTCCCACAGAAATAATTGGTCTGTTTCTATAATGAGTACACTGGAGGTTCCTTCTCAGGTTCTATACGGCTTTGAGACACCTGGGGTTCGAATGAGAGAAAGGTGAAGAAACGTCACATCGTTGTTACAAAGCAGGTACCTATTCAGAAATCCGCTATTCCTGGTAATTACGAGTGTGGATTTGGAGGGAAGTGTCCTTTTCCACTTGCCATAGTTACTCAGAGACTCATGGGTAATGTAGTCCCTCACCTACGAGGCCATCCCTCTGGGGCTCAGGTAAACAGCTAGGTTCTGGCCTTGGTAGGCTCCTCTGTGCCACACTCTCCTGAGAACTTTGGCTTAGAAAGTCGCGGCCTGGCGTTGTGCTGACTCAGTCTCTCGGGCTGCGAGTTTGGTGTCGGCTTCCTGGAGAGGGTGCGAAATAGGAAGGGGAGAGTCGCGATCCTCGGAAGCGGGACCCGAACCCCTTTGCTCGCTGGAAGCAGAAATATAGGTGGATCTTGGTGGGACTGAGACGCAGTGCGAGGGCAGGCCGGAGCGGGTCTGAAAGGAGACTGCGGGACCCACCGTGCCCAGTCGGATCAGACGACCTGGACAGTGCTTTCACGGACTGCCCTAGGAGGTGTCCGGGTCTGTGACCCCAACAGAGGGCCATTACAGAAGCTCTGCCAAGAAGGTGAGAGCCCAAGATGGCGACTTGGGGGTGAGGGCGGTGCGTGTCTTTAGATTGCCAGGCTGGGGGTTGGGGGAGCGGGCTGCGGTGTGAGCTGACATTCCTGTCCTTGCTGCCAGTGATGAATCCTGTTACCTGTGTGGCTCTTTTTTTTTAGGCGGGGTTGGGGGTGGAAAAAGACCATTAATAGGAGACCAGACTACAGAACCGGGAATTTTCACTAGAATGACCCAGAAATCCCAAACAAGCCAAATCAAAAAATATCCAGGTTTAATGGGAGATCTGCGCTCTCGGGTGGCCCCGAGGGGGAAACGGGAGGCCACAGGAACGACCCCCGGGACGTATTCTTCTTTTGGAGGGATCATTTAAGTACCCTGGGGAAGGGGTCAGGACCTGGCCTGCTGGGATTTGAAGTCCAGACCAGGCCTGGGGGCTGGGATAGGTACGAGGGACTGGGACCTGCGCTCCCAACTTAATAGGGCCTGTGACCCAGAGTCGCTAACGGAAAAAGGGTGTTTGTTATCCTAATGAATTGACCCGAAATTCCTGGGTAAATTCTCACGTAGTGACTGTAGATCTTGTTGTGTATTGGCAATTGTATTCGTTAGATTTCCTGTCTCTTCACGAAGTGACTTTTTTTGGGCTTGACAATGGCCAGCTTGGCAGTCTAGGTTTGAGTTCTTAGCGATTCTCAATCAACGGGTCAAACGACCCTTTCACAAGGGTCGCATATTAGACATCCTGCATATCAGATATTTACATTATGATTTATAACAGTAGCATAATTACAGTTATAAAGTAGCAACGACGATAATCTTATGGTTGGAGGTCACCATGACATGAGGAACTGTATTAAAAGGTTGCAGCATTAGGAAGGTTGAGAACCACTGTCTTAGAAGGTTTTGTTTCGTTTTTTTGCAAGTCACCAGAGACAAGAAGGTCTCTCAGAAGATTCAAGTATTGAAATAAGAACATTTTCTTGGGAACAAAGTAGGGGGTTTCAGGTTCTGAAGGAGGGTGTTTCATCAGTAGGAACTCCATCCGGCTAGTGTGGAGGAAAACCTTTAATAAGAGACCAGGAAGTAAGTGCTGGGTCCTGGTAGGGAATTAGCTCTGGGTCCAGGCCTTAGACTGCTGCATCCTAACTCTACAGAACAGCAGGACCTTGTGATATAGCCCCTCTGACTAAAACTTACTTCGATTAACAGGGTCTGTCCATATCTTCATGGCATAATTGAAAGTTACCTGTACACCATGACACATTCACGTTTCAGAACAGAACAGTGGCCCATCTGGACTACCGATTCCTTCCTCGTTACCCTGATGCTCAGCCTACTATGTTGGTGGCCTGAAGAGGGAAGGATTGCTGAGCTGTGAATGAATTTGCGCTTTGGACCAGAATAGGAAGTGTGTTTATTGAGTGTAATGCAACAGAGCTGCAAGCTGGGCAGTGACTGTAGTACCATCTGCGTCATAGGCTGATAAGCTGTGGGTGGGGTTGGAGGCAGGGATATACTTGTTCAGCCAAGGGAGATTCTTTGTGTGCGTGCGATACATGATGTGTGAAGATGAGTCCACATAAGGCAGTGTACATCTCTAGGGAGTTAAGCAAGAGCTACCGTGGATGCAATTCCAGCTGTGTAATGGGCATGCGAACAGTCTCAGTCCTGTGAAGGTTCTCCGATGGGGACCTGCCCCACAGCAGGCAAGATCTACTATTAATGAACTAGTGCATTTGAGCGGAGGCAGCGTGTAGGTGCAACTCGTAGCTTTGCATGGCCTAAGCGACTGCTGATCCCATTGCTTAGAACAATTTCTGGGCAAAGCTACCACCTTCTCAGAAGCTAGCAATATATGGGTGGTAGGGGCTTGATCCTTTTCTACCAGCTTAGTTGAAAAAGATTGGCAAGGGCCTGGGAAATATTTGTTGTATCTGGAAGTTGTGATCTAGTGTGGATGGGTGCCCTGTCGCACCTGGGCTGAATCAGTGGTTGGTTAGTTTACTTTCCCCTTCCTCTTCCCTCAGTGTTTCCATTGTGTGAGCTCTTTCAATTAATCTTGTGTGTCTTAGTATATTGTCTGCATGTATGTCTGTTTACCATGCACTTAATAAAAACTAATGTTTGTGTTTTTTCTAATACTGATTTCTAGTTACCATGTGTACATGTCTTAAATTTGTGTGCTTCTGTTTTTGGTGTTGAAATCTAGTGTCTGAGTATGATCTGCAAATGCTTTACCACAGAACAAGGTGATCAGTTTTCAAACACTTTCCAAATACCTTGTCTTAAGTTTCCTATCCTTATTACCATCAATACATTTTAACCTTAAAGGCTAAAAACAGAAGTGTTTTATTTAATGCTAGCATTCTGTTAACCAAAATTCTTAAGAATGAAAATAATAGAAATCAGTCTCAGTTTTGTAAAATGCAAAATTAGATCTCATGAAACTTATGCATGTAAACCTATACATGTAAATACTACAAAATGCCACACTCACGTGAAAGTGGCAGCCTTTCTGTTTAAAAGCTTAGATGTTGTCTTTGTAGCCAGACATTACTTGTTTGAATCATGTGACTTCAGTATTCTTTCCTTTTCTGTTTTTTTTTTTTTTTTTTTTTTTTTTTGGTTTTTCGAGACAGGGTTTCTCTGTGGCTTTGGAGCCTGTCCTAGAACTAGCTCTGTAGACCAGCCTTTTTTGGTTTTTCGAGACAGGGTTTCTCTGTGTAGTTTTGAAGCCTGTCCTGGAACTCACTCTGTAGACCAGGCTGGCCTCAAACTCACAGAGATCCACCTGCCTCTGCCACCCAAGTGCTGGGATTAAAGACATGTGCCACCTGGCGACTTCACATATTCTTATTGTGATTTTCAAACCTTAGGCATCTGGCTACAGAATACTTTGTATTGTGTTTGCCATGCTTGGAAACTATTTCCTATTATATGTTAAAATAATTGAATTCTAAATCATTAAATGTATAAACCTTTCTTGTATAACACATCAACAAAAATATTGCTTTGAAGAACAATTTAATTTTTTTTTTCTCACATTTCTGTAGGTCGATATCTGGACTGGTCTCCGCTGGGAAGTTTCTGTATTTTCCTGCCTTGAGTGACGAATGAGGTTTGATTCATCAGTGCTTTGAGACTGCTTCATTCAGGGTGTTCTGTCTCACATTTAGTGGTTCCTGTTTTCATCAAGCCGGCACCAAAGCTCTTCACAGTACACCTGTGCCTAGTAGGGAAGTACTAGGCAGGAAATACTTTTTTTTTTTTTTTTTTTTTTTTTGTGAGACAGGGTTTCTTTGTGTAGCCCTGGCTGTCCTGGAACTAGCTCTTGTAAACCAGGCTGACCTCGAACTCACAGAGATCCACCTGCTTCTGCCTCTGGGATTAAAGGCGTGCTGGGATTAAAGGCGTGCACCACCACCACTCAGCAGGAAACACCTTTCTTTTCTTTTTTTTTTTTTCAAACAATATTCTGTCTGTATGTATGCCTGCAGGCCAGAAGAGGGCACCAGATCTCATTACAGATGGTTGTGAGCCACCATGTGGTTGCTGGGAATTGAACTCAGGACCTTTGGAAGAGCAGGCAATGCTCTTAACCTCTGAGCCATCTCTCCAGCCCAGGAAACACTTTTCAAGCTTAGGTTGTTTTCGTATTTACTGAGTTCACTTGGTCAAATGAGTCAAATGGCTCATAGTAATCATGGGAATTAAATGGGGGTGTAGATACGTGGAGATGCCCCATTTGGAAACATTACTGTAGCAATCAATGCCCTATAAGAAATGTTCATTGTTTTTTTTTTTATCCTGTATAAACATGGGCAAAAAAAAAAAATCTTGCAATCTGCATATTTTCCATGGAAATGAGCTATATGAAGGAAGAAGTAATGTAGAGGAAGTGCTTATATGGAGCCCATTTGGGTGGATTGTAGAATATTTCATGTAACAGGTGCATTTCTGCGTTAATGATAGGGAAAGCATAATTTCTGTGGTTTCAATTATTAAGTACTTTTGGAAGGGAATGTTGTTACCAAATTGTTCATTATTTGCTGATGTTAGTGCTTATGAATTCAGCCATAGCTTTCATGTGTAACGGCTCTGAATGTACTTGTGAGCCCATTGTAAATGGTATCTTTGTTGCACTTTCTTCTAGATGGGACTATTTTCTTTTGCTTTTTTTTTTTTTTAAGATTTATTTATTTTTGTGTGCATTGGTGTTTGGCCTGCATGTATGTCTGTGTGGGGGCTTCAGATCTCTTGGAACTGGAGTTACAGACAGTTGTGAGCTACCATGTGGGTGCTGGGAATTGAACCTGGGTCTTCTGGAAGAACAGCTGTCTCTCCAGCCCCTAGGAAATTTTCTTACAATTTTTTTCTTCTTCTTTCAGCTAATTGCATAGTGTTTTGAGCGGAGACTCTAGGACCAACCATGGATATCCTCTCACTCTCATGACTCTACCCTGGTCTCCTTTGCTCAACTGTGCTTCTGGATCACCTGTGTGTTTTCGAGGGTAAAAACACAAACAAGCAACTTACAGACATCATGAATGAATGTGTGGTGAGTTGTTTATTATACCCCGCTTGGATACATATTGCTATTTTATTTATAGTCTGACCATCAATAATACCTGGCCAAATCTATGGAGAGAATTCAACTTCAACTCCTATTAGTAGTAATTATGGCAACAATTAAGAAATTATGGTTTTTCTTGTTGCTGTACATTATTCATATTTCTCCCAGGTTGAAAATATCTTGGATCACTGTCATTTCCACCACGAAGCTTTTCCAGTTATGGAACTGGATAAGATCATGGTCGAGTGTCTGTTAACCTCCCGTCCATACTCATCCAACACTCAGGAGAGGACAAGGGTGGTGGGATGTAGGGCTGCCCTGTGTATACTGACTTGGGCATATATTCCCATTAGACAGCCAGGACAGTTCTTTGCCGAAAGCCTAGTCCAGGGCCATGCTTTCATGTGTCTTCATTCAGCTCTCTGGCTCTTGCAAGTCTCTCAACTGATACTCTTTTTCTGTAGAAAATGGCTCCATTTGCAATTAACCATCTTTTTTTCACTAACGTCAGCCAAATACTCAGACTCTTTTTACTTTTAATTTGTGTGTTTGTATACATTGGGGCTTGAACCCCGTGTCCCATGAACATTAAGCATTTGCCTATTATGAACTACGCCCTGAACTGTCCCCGTTTCTACTCTCCTACCTTCCTTGCCTTCTTTTTTCCTTTCCTTCTGTCTCTCTTTTTAAAAACTTTTTATTAATTTGTGGATTTCATATCATCCTTCTCAATCCCATTCATCTCCCCGTTCCTTCATATCTGTCCTCTGTTCTTAAAACCTGCCCCTTCCTCCCCCAAATAAATTTTAAAAGGAATGGAAAGAAAAATCTCATTGTGGAAGCGGTCGTGTGGCATATTGAGTCACACAGTATACCTGTTAGTCCATATATCTTTACTTGCAAGTGTTCATTGCAAGTCATAGGTCATGAAGAGTCAGAGGTCAAGAAGCCTCTGGTTTCTGCTACATTATTGACACTGGGCCCTCACTGGGACTCTACTTAGATATCCTGTTGTTGCTCTGCTGTGCAGATCCTGCAGCTTTGGATCTCTAAGACTGGCCTCTTCATGTCCTCCTGCAGATCGTAGATGGGGTGAATGATGGCATGGGCCAACTTATTTTTATTTTTTTAAGCTTTTAAAATTGATCTTATTTAGCTATATATTTTTCTCTGCTCCCTTCCCTTTCTCTCCCCTCCCCTTCAACCCTCTCCCATGATCCTCATGCTTCCAGTTTACTCAGGAGATCTTGTCTTTTTCTACTTCCCATGTAGATTAGATACATATATATGTCTCTTAGGGTCCTCATTGTTGTTTAGGTTCTCTGGGATTGTGAATTGTAGGCTGGTTTTCTTTGCTTTATGTCTAAAAGCCACTTACGAGTGAGTACATGTGATATTTGTCTTTCTGGGTCTGGGTTACCTCACTTAATATGGTGTTTTCTAGCTCCATCCATTTGCTTGCAAATTTCAAGATGTTATGTCTTTATGTGGTTTGGGTATCAGGGAAATTGTAGCCTCATAAAAACAGTTTGGCAGTGTTCCTTCTGTTTCTATTGTATGGAACAATTTGAGGAGTATTGGTATTATTTCTTTGAAAATCTTGTAGAATTCTGAGCTGAAACAATTTTGAGCTGAAACCATCTGGTCCTGGGCTTTTTTTGGTTGTGAGACTTTTGATGTCTGTTCCAATTTTTTTTTTTTAGCAGTTATAGGTGTATTTAATTTGCTTATCTGGTCTTGATTTAATTTTGTTAAGTGATATTTACCCAGAGAGTTGGGGATGGACCAACTTATAGCCCATCATGATGCCTGGGTCTGGATGGTTACTGGATTGGTCAGCCTGCCAACTCTCCCTCATCCTCACTACCAAGGTGAGCGCTCTAGCACTGCCCTGGCTAGTTCATCCTTTATAGCAAGCAGCAAAGGGTGGGATTGGTTCTCCTGTTCTCACATCCCTAGGGATAGCCCACCCACACCTACACCACCAAGGCCAATTGTACTATGTTGCCCGGGTGAGTGAAATTCAGGGGCCACTCTCTTAAGTGCTGCAGATGGTGAGGGGCAAGGCCAGCTCTTCTTCCTGTCACAGGCAAGGGTTGGTGGGTAGGGCATCTCTCCCAATATGGCAGATGAGGGGTGGGGTCATATTTCCCATGCTCACATTCTTGGGGCCAGCTCATCTGTGCAGGCATCAACAGATGTGTGTGTGTGTAAATCTCTTCCTTACCCATGCCACTGTGTGCTAGATGAGGAGCAGGGCCAGATCGCCCATGTTCAGGTTCTTGCGGTGGCTCATCCATGCCCCCATCAACATGTTTAGCTCTACTGTGCTGTCCAGGAGAGGTGCAGGATCAACTCTCTTGTCTGCTGCAGGTGCCAAGGGGGGAGGGCATCTTTCCTTCTCCCACACCACTGCATGGCAGATGAGGGGGGCAGGATCAACTCTCCCACTCTCATGACCTCAGGACCAGCTCACCTGCACCCTGTTAACAGGATCAGCTCTATTGTGCTGCCCAGGTGAGGTGCAGGACCAGTTCTCCCTAGTGTTGTAGCGAGTGAGGGATAGGACCAAGAGGCATATAAAACTTAGCTATTGCTGCCATGAGGACCAGTGTCCAGTAGCTCAGAGATTGAAGGAGAAGCCACAATACCAGTGAACTTATTAATAAAGTATGCCTTTAAATTGTTTTCCAAGATATTTTTTTAAAATATTTATTTATTTATTATGTATACAATGTTCTGTCTGTGTGTCTGCCTGCAGGCCAGAAGAGGGCACCAGATCTCATTTCAGATGGTTGTGAGCCACCATGTGGTTGCTGGGAATTGAACTCAGGACCTTTGGAAGAGCAGGCAATGCTCTTAACCGCTGAGCCATCTCTCTAGCCCCAAGATATTTTTTTTATTACCTCAAAGACAATAACAAAAACATCTTAGCCTAACCTTAAGTCATTTGTTAAAGCTTTGTTTTAGCTATGATGCACACCGAAACCTGTGAACACATCTCCCAACATAAAGATTAAAAGAATTTGAGCTAGCTCGGCTTTTAGCATTCAATTGTTTTTCTTTTCTTTTTTTTTTTTTTTGTGTTTAATTCTTCATCCTTTATTCCTTGTATCAACAGATTAAACAGGTAGCATTTCCCCAACTACTGATCTAGCAATGTTAAGAAGCACCAGTAAGTTTCACAGAGTAACATTCAGTAACCTCTTTAAATGTAATTTTAATCCTTATTATAAGCTAAATAAAATAATTTAATGCAATACGCTAAATACACACAAAGCCTGCATATCCTTAACTATGAAAATGCTTGCACAGTCACATACTAGTTAAATCAACTATACATTTTTACAATGAAATTACTTACATTTATGTCAATAGAACACCACCCAAAACATCTGTCCTGACTCAGGTTTATAAGCTGTGCCATCCCTGCTGCTGAAAGCACTTGTTTTAGAAACTACTGTTGCCAAGGAAGATGAGGTCCATTAACACTTAACAAATAGTAGTTTCATTAAAAAAAAAAAAAAAGAGTTCTTTTAGAAAAGAATATTAAAACAAATAAGCATTCTTACAAGAACTTAGTTCCTTAAAAGAAACACAAACCAGTTCATTCTCTAAGAATTTCTCCCGCCACTGTCATAAAAACTTGCAATACATAAAGCGCGAGTCTCAACTTTCATAAAGCCAAAAGGACATTTAGATTACATGTTATGCAGCCATGGCATAGAGCTTGGCATACACAAGTCTACAAAACACTGCCTTTTCAGATGGAGCTGCACAACTGGTGACACATTCAGAAGTCACTGAATCCCGGTGAAGGATTCAGATATAAAGGCAGGCAATGAAAGGCTCAAGTTACAGAGCGAGAACTGAAGGCCTCCTTCATTGCATGCCTAGCCATCGCATTACTGTAGACAAGTTAGAATGTATGGTTTCCAAATAAAATATCAAAATTTCAGATATTACAAACGGTGTCAAGATCCATAGTTGGCTTCGTCAAAAGCTTTTCTAGCCCGCTTCAATTCTTCATTCATAGTAAGTAAGTCTTTAACTCTGGCAAACTTTGGGTCCTTCGAATCAGGAAGACAATATCTTCAGCTTGCACTCGACCCTGTCTCCCGATTGACATTGCCTTGTGAGTCATTTCAGTAATGAACTCCATGACAAGGTCTTCAAGAATATCGGCGCATGCCTTTAATCCCAGCACTTGGGAGGCAGAGGCAGGCGGATCTCTGTGAGTTCGAGACCAGCCTGGTCTACAAGACCTAGTTCCAGGACAGGCTCC